>NC_140624.1:24961559-25381559 GCF_057382275.1 Copadichromis virginalis
CCCCCCTCAGTTCACTGACCATCTGCACTAAAGTTAAATTAAATAAAAATTTATATGGTAAACACATGACATGTCACACTATAACAGATGGGAGGAAAACATACAAAGCAAAAAAAAAAAAATCCTCACTCACAGTTTTGCATAATACAAGATGAAAGTCTTTACCAATAGAACAAGTTCCAAGAACACAATGATATGTTTGACATCTAGTTAATAGATGGAGACAATAATTTTAAGAGGAACTTTATTTAAAAAAAATATATATATTATTATAATATCATGAATAAAATAAAACATGGTCAGAATACCTGTTCCCTTCCTATCTTCTAGCATACCCTCAAACGGGGGAATTACACATGTTGTAGTTTCATTTAGTGGTTTTCTAGTTTATTTCCTGTGTGTAAGTCAAACTTAGTTTCATAATATATTTTTCCTTTGGTCAGCCACACTCCTCTTACAGTTGCCCTAGGGCTCATCGGGAAGCCCGATCAACACTTATATAAACCCTTGAAATTACATAGCGTCTACTTGTGACCTTCACATCTCATAAGAGTTGGACCCACTCCACCCTGCAATACAAATCACCTATATACACACCTTTATAATATAATGTTTCTATAATTTCACATTTCCTTCCCTTTCTGCTCATCCCATTCATCTGGAAACCCTTTGATGTCTTAAGCTTAGAAATCATGCACAAAATGTTTCTTTAAAGATGTGATGAATTGCTGGTAATATATGAAAAATTGATTTTTAATAGAATATGTAAATAGCCATAGTTCAAGTTAATACATTTGACTAAGTTCAAATCTTAACTTTTGTATGACTTGGTTTATTTATCAGTTTTCAGTCATTTCCAAACTTAACACTAGGTGGAGCCATAGACCAACCATCCCATTTGAGGATGCTGGGTTTTTATTTAATGCAGTACTGTTTTTCTTATCATTACCATGTGCAGTTAATTCTTTTTGTGGATTTTTATTTCATCCTGCTTTCAATTTTACTACAATTCATGTAAAATAAAAACAAACCCAACAACATTCAAAGAGCAAAGTTACCATTGATGGAAACTTGTTATGAAATACTGTGCAGTGATAGTTTGTTCAAATCAAATATTTAGGAGAGGATGTAACAAACTATTCTGATTTTTTTTCTCCTATATAATAAAATATCAATAGAATATATTTTCATAATGAACTATACAGCTGTACTAATGTACTGTACTTTCCCTTAAAGTCATGCCATCAGTGCCAGCAGCCCATGCGTAAGGGTGAGCCAGCTGTCTATGCTGAGCGGGCCGGTTATGACAAGATGTGGCACCCAGCATGCTTCGTCTGCTGTACCTGTAACGAACTGCTGGTGGACATGATCTACTTCTGGAAGAAAGGCAAGATGTACTGTGGACGGCACTATGGAGACAGCGAGAAGCCACGATGTGGAGGCTGTGATGAGGTGAGATGAGGATATGATCATTTGCTTCTCTTTTGATTTTGGTTAAAAAAAATTGCATTTCATACACATCTGTGTGACCATTCATAGCTGAGAGTTTGTTAGCACCGTTGATGCTACATTCTGATGCATGTCTGTTTACAGCTGATCTTCAGTAACGAGTACACTCAGGCTGAGGGCCAGAACTGGCATCTGAAGCATTTCTGCTGTTTTGAATGTGACTGCATTCTGGCTGGAGAGACGTATGTTATGGAGAATGACAAGCCTGTCTGCAAGCCCTGCTACATGACGAACTATGCTGTGGTAAGTCTTTGTTGCTCTGGGTTTCTTTCTTTAATTGGCTCATTGGTTTAAATACACCAATGATCCATAACATTATGACCTCTCAGAGATGCATGTGATGGTCTGGGATACAGTAGAACATAAGTGGGTAGTCTGTTTGCGTAATCAACATTTTGAATATGGCCACTAGTCAGCAAGTCTGATATGCAGAGGCTACAGCTCATTATATACAATACTATAAGAATAATTATGGTGCTGATGTCTTGGGGTACCTTTGAAGTTTTAGCGCAGTGAGCTGTTTTGTTGCACACAAATGAGCACACCAGGTAGAAGGTCATATTGTTTTGGCTGATTAGTGCAATTGAACTTGAAGGATTTGTTAGCAGGGAGCTGTAGCCATACCAAAATTCAGATTCTTGAGTGCATATTTTTGGCCTTAAACACCCTAATGAGCTCTAACAAGAACAACAACATCTTATATTGGACGCCACAGTGGAATGTTATGGTTTGATCTAAAACCAGATGTTTAAAATAGAAGATTGTCACATTTCACTCTGATCACTCTCTTTTGGAGGCCATTATAACACACCAACAATGATTATAGCATTTTACTTGTTACCAATCAAATTACTTAGGGATTCTTAGGGCTTCGTGCAAAATCGTCTCACCCAAGTCAAACTTTGTGAAAAATTGATAGGGGAATATATGCTGGCCACCCTAAGCCAAGAATGTGAAGCGCTCGGTGTGTGTTTACTGTGTTTTTTCCAACATAATCCACAGCAAAGCTTATGTTGTCATATAACCAAATACTTGCCTTTGCTTGTAAGAGTTGAGGAATCTCTTTTTTGTTTGAGATAGTAATTACACTGTGCTGCCAAGCATTTTTTAAAAGTTTTTAAACGAAACATATTTCAACGTGTCAGGTATTAATTAGGCACCATGAGGACACCTTATAGTTTAAACCACATACATACATAGTTTGACTGCAGTGGAGGCTAAAGCTGTTAGGGGAAGAAACTACATAGAAATAATATAGAAACTTGAAGAGTTTGAATAATAATTTTAAAATGAATTGTGGAAAACCTAGATATCTGAAACTTAACTTAAAAAAACTTGACATCATTATTTCCTACCTCTTGCCAGAAATGCTCATCTTGCCAGAATGCAGTAGAGCCTGAGGCCCAGAGGGTTTCCTATGGTGATTATCACTGGCATGCCGAGCCACAGTGCTTCAAGTGCTCCGGCTGCTCCAAATGCCTGATTGGCCAGCGCTTCATGGCAGTGAAGAACTTCCTGTTCTGCTCTGTGGAGTGCAAGAAGAAAATCATGGCTTAAAGGGCCAAGACAAGTCCTTCATCTTCTTCATGATCACTTGCGAAACCAGGAATCGTACAGAGAGAACACTGGTACAGCTACAATAGTCTGTTATGGTTCTTTTAACAGAAATAGTGTCTGTAGTATGGAGATCTACTGTAACAGTGAAACCGTTTGAATTCAGGTACTTATTGTAAGTCCAGAAAGATCGCAGCACTGATATACCTTGTAGTCTCAGATAGTTTTAAAAAAAAGGGGGTTTCCACTTTTTTCCAGCCTTAAATTTCTTGTTTGCTTTTCGTGCACTGTTATTATTTACAGATGAGATTTCTTTCTTGTTAAACCTGTGACCACTAACCTATTGCTGGGTTTTTGTTTGTTTTGTTGTTGTTTTTTGCCACCTTTTTACTACTTTATATAAAAACTACTGACATTCCCTTTCCATGCACCAACGTTACTGTCAGTGTTAGCCAGATTTGAGGCTGGTTGAAAGTAAATAATCAATGTAATATCAAACTTGCAGTCTGTAGCTAAATTTGAAGTTTTGATGAATTAAATTTGTGCTTTCAACGAGACATTAAAAGTAAATTCTTCCATCTCTGTCTACAAATGGCATATACTGTCTTGTTTTATTGTCAGCCAGCAATGTTATATCATAGTATTTTCATACTTATATCAAGGCAACAAGGTGTTGCAAATAGCTCCTTGTTAGTTTATTTGTGGTATTAAAAACAGGTTTTTCTAAAATTACTTCTCTCACATACAACAAAATGCTAAAATGGTTAAATTCCTGCCTTTCAAGGTCTTAATAGGATCTCTACAAATATAGTTACAGCTTTAACCTTTGATTGTTCTGCTGTTTCTTCTATTTGGATGACCTTGGATTACAAAACTATTGGATGACAACAATTGAAGAGCACTTTGTTGTTACGGAGTTTAGACTTTAATGTGGCTCTTTTCAGATTATCCATCTGTTCCATGCTCTTGATCACAGTATCTCAGGAGCACCTTGAAGGAGGTTTTGTCACATTTAATACAATGCTTTCTTGGATACAAGGAATGTTGAGGCAACTTGAAACTATCACAATAGTTTATGAGAAATGAAAATCCCACAAATGTCTCAAAGGATACAGTAATAAAGTGTTTACACAAATGAACTGCAGCTTGACTGGTTGTCAGAGGCATTAAGCTTTTAGGAGATAAAAATATCTCCAGAAACTCTCGTTTGGAGTGACTTCATACCTTACACTGAATCTCAGACGTGCTTTGTTTGTTCACCTCCTACTGTTATAGGAAAAAAAGCAGTTTAACCAAAGTATCCAGGCTGCAATACCCAGAGGTTTTTGCATTATACTTATCTTGTCATGGAAGGGACCTCAGCACCAGGGATTAAAGTGAGCTGAAACTATCTGGAATGACATTGTGAAACCTTCAATTAACCAGCAATTAAATCAGGGTACTGTCAAACTAGTTCATTTTAATGTGCTGCTGCCTGGTGTTTCTTCCAGTGTTGGCATGGAGACGCTTGCTCAGTAATGAGGATATAATAACATCATTTGTTATCACTGTGATGCATTCGTAGTATAGAAAGTTGCAGTACTTCAGCCATCTAGCGGCACAGAAGAACAGCATGCATAAATGGAGTAAAGTATTTTTAAGTGGCAGATAACAAATATCAAAAAAACACAAACTGTTTCTTGTCACACAACGTGTATGCTAGATTATGTACTGTTGCTGTTTTGCCTACATTGAGGGAAAAAAATTAAATTTTAAAGATGAGATACAATGTTCAAAGGTAAGGGCTGCTCTCAAAGTAGAATTTTACACAATGGAATTTTAAAGCCTACATGCAATGGCCCATTTTTTAGAGCTTTTATGTCAGATGTTGGATCTATGTGTTACTGAATTATGTTTTTGTGAGAGGTCTTGCGAAACTATGTGATGTATAATAATTATACGTTATTTAAAGAATGCAGGAAAATGTACTAGGAAGTTTGGTACAGCTTAGTGAAGGCTAAACTGGTTAGGGTGACGCTCACCGTGATGTTGGACTGGTGCAGAGCAGGGTGTGTTGTTCAGTGTTACATTAACCAGTAGCAGACATAAATGTATCTTTAAGGTTATGTTTATTAGATTTACTCACCAAATGCTTCCTTTTATACTAGTTTTAAAGTCTGGGGATAGAAATCAGCTATATAGCTTGTTAACCATCTGCTTATATTGTTGAACTGGGAACCAGGGAGAAAAGGATAGTGTATGACTATATGACTGACCTGGAATGAAAATCGGTGGCAGCAGGTCTTCAGAGTGGTCGATCCAAATTTTAAACTTTTGGTTCAAATCATTGATGACACGTATGGAGGAGGTCAGGAGATGGTGCTTACAGCTATTTGTAAATGTCTAGTGCTGCATTTTAACGAGTGGTATTGGGGATCTTGTCAAAATTGATGGGATTATGAACACAGAAAAGAACAGTCAGAGTTTGCACCACCATTCACTGGAAAGCCTCTGATTGACAATAGGTTCATTTTTCAGTGTGACAATGATCCCTAACACACTGCAAATGCAGTAAAAGCATATCTCAGTCATGGGTTGGTCTCCCCGTGAGCATGGACCTCAACAGTATAAAGTAGACATGGGTGGCTCAAGACTTTTGCACACTCCTGTTTCTCAGCACTTGTCAAAGGTGCATGCAAATGTCCTGTGTAGTCAGTCAGATGAGACATTGATCAGTGTGTTCAGTTTTATGTTTGTGAGTGGCTCTAAAGCTGTATCCCAACTGCATTACAATACATTTTCTGAAATTTATGTGTGAAAATAGCTTTGTACAGCCACATTCTCAAAATTACAGGTTGATCTTTGAAATGTTAAATCATCACAGTGACTCACTAAATGCATCATTAATGCTGCTTACCATAAATTGCCAACTACAGTGATGCTTTTTCTGTGTGAAAAGGATCTTTTAGATTTATTGTCTTGGCCTCGTGTAACTTCCAGCATGGTTTCAAGTACCTGTGGATGCAGATTTACTCCTGATGAAGATACTGTAAAGGTGTTGTCACTGTTCCACACTACACATGTGCTGTACACTAAATGCTACAGTATGCAGAGCGTGATCAGTGTACACAAACATTTAGGAACAGTATTTATCCGCTGTAGGAGAACCAGTATGCAATCCAAATACAGCTCACTTTAACTCCTACAGGACCGATGTTGCTCTCTCTGATGAATCACCTGTTACTCTCTGGGAAGTCAGTGGTAGGTTGGCCATGATGGAAAAAACACCACTGAGGGGCTTGTATTTTCATTTACAATATGGAAAGTGTGCACAATTCAAGGAAGTGCCATTTCTGAGGAGGCCCATTGTCTTAAATGGCAGTCGGCCCAGAACTGTGCTGTTATTTCCCCCCTTTCAGCCACAACTCTACCAGTCTTCATGTGACTGAATTGCCTGGCCAGGGTCACACATTCATTACCTCTTTCCAACATCTTCCCGTGACCTTGTTCTGATTTTCTCATTTCAGAGATTCCTTCCATGGCCACTTCTTCTGTCATAGGAAGTCAGGTCATTGTTGGCATTTCACTGAAGTGTTGATCAAGTTTTGTTTTACGTGGTATCTTGAGTAAGGAAACAGTTAAAACTGTAAGAAGCGGAAAAAAAGGGGACAAGTCACCTTCCTGTAATACGTACAGGATGGAACTTGAATGTGATTTTTTTTATTTTTTTTTATTTTTAAATAAATAACTGAATTTACATGGTGCTGTCACCAGAATTCGTATTAGTCAGTCTGTTTATAGAACCAGCTGCAGTATACTTTAATAAAAACATTTGTGTCTCTATAATAACACATTTGTGTGTTGGAGTATATGTTTAAAAGCTGTTGTCTAGTTGAAGAATAGTTTTGACTCAGGTCTGATTTCCATAATTCAGACTGATTGCTTACAGATCATAAATCCTCAAATGCATGAATGTAGGGCAGCATCTATGTCTATCCAATATGCAAACAGTAAGTCATATTCATATGAGGAGACATACAAGATTGCATCAAGATGAGATTTTATGAGCTTCTTGGAATTGGAGTTTTCTGTTTGTGTAGTTTTTCACCATAGTCCTCTCACTTAACGTGTCAAAAACTAAAGACATGATTATTGATTTTAGGAAGTCCTCTTATAGCTCATCACCCACTATCATTAAAACTGCCGATATTGGGATCGTTGAGAGCTATAAATATCTAGGTGTGGTACTTGACCATAAACTGTGTTTTGAATCTCATGCTGATGCCACTACTAAAAAAGTTCAACAAAGACTGTTCTTTTTAAGGAAAATGAGATCTTTTAACGTCTCATCTGAGATGTTGTCCTTGTTTTATAGAAGTTTTATCGAATCTGTGATGTCTTTTTGTATCGCTGCCTGGTTTGGTAACCTGACGGTGAAGAATAAGAATCGGTTGGGACTTCTGGTAAAAACTGCTAGCAAAATTTCAGGGTGCTGGCAAGATGGACTTTTGGCCATTTACAATAGAAATGTGCTTAGAAAGGCTCATTCTATTATTAATTGTGTGAACCATCCACTTCACAGTGAGTTTGAGTTGTTGCCTTCCGGCCGCCGTTTTAGAGTACCTCCGAGGAGGACTAAAAGACTCCAGGTCTCTTTTATCCCTACTGCGTCTTGTCTCCTTAATGGCAAATAATTGTCCTTGAATTTTCTATCATTATTATTGTTATTATTGTTTTATAGTATTGTTCTGTTTGTTCTTATCCTCCTGCTGCTAAACTAATTTCCCTTTGTGGGACAATAAAGAAATTGAATTGAATTGTATTGAATTGTAGAGCGGTGAGGAGAAACACATGGAAAGCACCAGAGACTGTTTGCAACGGAGTCTATGCATAGATTACATTTCTTCAGTTTCAGAAATCGGCATTCTGTAGAATATACTCTAGAGTAATGCTTGAGTCCAGTGGCAAATGCAAATAAGCGGGCTCAAGTTTAACATCTCTAATTACTGTAAGGAAGCACCTGCAGTATTTCCATGGAGCCACTTCCATAGCTTATCACAAGCCTTCAAATGGAGCTCTTGTAAATGTTTTCCTTAGCTCAGTTAGATAACCCATGCTCACTCTGTTTTAGTTCTCCAGAAAAATTATTCGGAGATATATTCAGATGAAATCTTCCTGATTACATCCATATTTTTAATTTCACACCTCAGCTGCACTGGCAACAAACCTTGAAGTCAAATCCAAGTTCCACTGCCTCATAAACTAAAATTAAGGGAGGAACTATATGAAATGTCAACGAGAAAAAAACAAAAAGAAAAAATAAGCGCCTTAAACACAACACAGGATCTAGACTAACTGTGTAGTTTCACAGATGCCCATCTGGATGAATACCACATCTCAGACAAGTGCTGCTTCTCGTGAGTTTTTTCTTTGAGAGCTAACTGGGACTGCCCCAAATGCGCTGAGGTGAGAGCACCTGAAGATCATCTGATCTCACATTCTTTAGTTCATGTCGTGACTGCAAAATAAAAACCAGTCATTAAACTTAAGGATATGTTTGAGGTAGCAGTTTCTGTACGCAAAACATTTGTTATAACTATGATAAAGAATTTGAGAAGATGTGGAAAGAAGAGACATGCAGAGATACACTTTGATACTTTTTTTTTCACTGAACTTGTGGAAAAAATATTGTAAGGATATTAAAAATGAGAATGTGAGACCTTCATACTTCCTATTTAAAAAAGAACATCCAGTTGTGGATAATTCAGGTTGAACCCAGACATACTGCACACAGGAATCTTAAAGCTGAAGATGAGCAGAAAAAGCAGCCAGGGCAGGCATTTTAACCCAGATGGTATAAATGCCAGATACATGAAACTTCGATAACTCACCACCCACATTCCTCCTATGAGGAGGGAGCCAGTGAGCAGGAGTGATTCAGTTTAATGGAATGTCATTATAAAGCAGGCCTGGCATTACAGGCTAACAGCAGCCAACAGGAGCAGTCATGTTTAATCGTAGCATCAGACAAGTTATGTTCATGTGTGGCTCACAAACTCAGACTTCAGTTGAGATTCATTTCACCTTTGCCATTATTGTAGTACAAAAACACAAGATTAAAGGATAACAGGAAATCTGCTTATCCACAAAGGTTATGAGATATCTGCCATTATCCTTGCTAATATGCGTAATAAATAAATCTCATTTAAAAGAAACTATGTTCCATTAAACTAACAAAACAGCACTGATCCTGAATAGGGATTATTTCCATATAATCCATCCAATCCATTTGAGAAAGTAGGTCAAATAATTGGGGAATTGTCAAGCCTGAGTATTTAGTGGCTCGTTGAAGCTAAGACATCCATCTTATTTTTATTTTCCATCCCCAGTTATAGTCATTGCTCTCTTATCTGATCATCCAACCTACAAATCTTCTTTAGTATCTTTGCCACCTTCCATCTGCCCTCACCATATCCGTCCTTCTTTTTAACCTCTCTCCTATAGTCTATCTGAATATTATACAGATCATTACCATCTTCTCCATAACACATTTTGTAATCAACTTTCAACGTCTGCCTCGTTTTTAAAGTGCTAGAAGCCTCACAGGGTTATTTTGGTGTGAATTACACATGCACAGATACTTCCAGATACACAAGTTATATGTATGGCTCACATGGTTCTTCTTCATGCTAAAATCATCCTTAGCAGAGATCCCAGTTGTGATCAGTCTCACTGAACCTGTTCACCAGGGTGTCAACATTCTGACACTATATGAAGGTAATGCAAACAAAGGTAAACAAAAAACAACCATTCAGCTCCAATATGCTTTCTTTGTATAGCTGCTTAGCTATGTTTTGTAGTTACATATTGTTAAGCATTGTGACTTACATGATTTTATCTATGAATGCAATTAAAATTGAAGTAGAATATAGAGTTCACTGGTACTACTGAACATTTTAGAAGCTCTTACAAATAATAGAACGAAAGACAGGAAAGGGGGAAAAGAAGAAAAGGATGCCTAGGTGAGAAGGAACAAAGATAAACGTCTAAACCATTCCTAAAATTAGGCATTTTTCTCCCAAAGGACATTTTAAGAGACATTTATGGGCTAACATTAGAACCAGTCAGTTTTTTGTTGTTTCCAGCAGGAGTCACTCTTCCCTATAGGCTTGTGCTTTATAATTTGGAGTTTCTCTGTTGGACTAACTTTTTGTGTTGGAAATCCTTTCTTCAGGGAAGGATTTCAAGACTTCAAAGAATGTCTGACAATGTAGGAGCACCTTTTTAGAAAGCGCTTTCTCTTCACAGCTTGTAACATTATCTCCATTATCTCACCTGCTCATCCTTTTTTTCTACAGTGCTGCTCTACCTGACAAGCTTTGCTTTTTGTCTCTAAGATAACGAGTAATTAATTTATTCTTTTGTAGAAAAATAGTGAGTGGAAAGAGCCCTGCTTGTTTTAGCAGGATTATTGGCTCTCAGCTACTTCACATTGAGTCTGGGTTGCTTGGTTACTGTTTGCATTTCACGATAAGTCACCAGTTAATGATTGTGTCTTACAGCTGGCAATATTTGTTTCAGTTACACATGCTGATAAGGTGTGTTTAGAGCCATTCGAAATATGATTTGCTCTGCGAGGACTCGCATGTCTGTGTTCAAGTGAGGTTTCTTAGAGTTGGGTGCTCCCTGGTGCCTTCTGTTTCATATTTAGATAAGATCCGTCATTTATTAAGTCAAATGTCATGGGACTGTTACACATTGTAAGAGGGAGTAAAACTGATACTAGTGAGAAAGCAGTAATTTGAGTTACTGTGGAAATACTTCAGACAGCAGTATGGTATACAGTGCATCCAGAAAGTATTCATAGCACTTCACCTGTTCCACATTGTGTCATGTTCCTCATTTCAAAATGTTTTAAATGGATTTTTCACCTCGAAGTTCTTCACACAATAATACTCCATGATGACAAACTGACAAAATGTTTGCTTAAAATTCTTGCAAAATGAAGACATAGTGCCTGTTAATATTTATGTATGTAAGTATTCACAGGCACTGCTATGACGCACAACAATGAGCTTATACTGTTTCCACTGACCTGTCTGATTGAAGTGACTGGAGTCCACCTGTGCACACACCTGTCTATGTAGGGTCGCATAGTTGACAGTGAGCACAAACAAAGCCATGCAGTCCAAGGAATTGTTTGTAGACCTCAGAGACAGGATCGTATTGAGGCACAGATCTGATAAAGAAAAAAATTCTGCAATGAGCACAGTGGCCTCCATCGTCCATAAATGGGCGAAGTTTGAACACCAAGAGTTGCCTGCCTGGATTATGGGGTACTGCGTAGAGAGTTTTGAGGTGAAAAATGAATCCAATCCACTTTGGAACAAGGTTGTAACATGACACAATGTGGAACAAGTGAAATGCTGTGAATACTTTCCGGATGCACTGTAACTGAGTGGGTTTGTACTGCAAAATAAGTTAAGCTGTGCATTTTTTCCACCCTCAGGATAAAGTATAATTAAAACTTTAAGTTATGACCAATTTGATTTAAATCTACTTAGATGCCTACAAGAATGAGATTAAGGGAACAAAATACTAAAAATATAATGAGACATCAAAGTATAGGTTTGCTACCGACACCACATTACAACCAAGAAATTAACATTTACAGTGTCTCCAATTATTTTAAGCCTGCACTGCCATTAATGTGCCAAGCTTCTCAAAACAAGTTTCCCTTTCCTGCCATTGTTAACCACAGACTTCCTCCTTTCCATTCTGCAAGCTCGAAAAGGCTGGAGCTAAATTCTCACAGAGGTAATCAGAATACCACTCAAGGTTATAGTGCACCATGATGATGGTGATAGTCTTTCAGGATTATAGGGCATTAATCAAAACGATGATTTAAAAATGTTAAATTGAGGGCCATTATGTATTTTCTTTTAATTTCTCTCAACAGGTCCTTATGGGTTTGGCTTTCACATATGCATCAATTTTCTGTCTTTGCTAAATGGCATTTTGGAATTTTTAATTTACTGTTGGATAACAGCAGCATTTTGAGAACAAAGGAAGCAGTATCACGTCCTGACTGCATCATTACTTTATGTGCATGACTCATTTCAACCTTATACACATGCTCCTCCCCCCCTTAACACTGACTTTTCATTTAGTTCAAAGAAAGGAGAAGGAAAAGTTGACAATCTGCAACCCTTACTTAATAATACCTGCAAAAGTAGTTTCATCTACATTATTTATCTGCAATTTTAAGGCCACGTCTTCCAGTGGGCTGGGGTTGGGAATTTTTCTGTTGATTCCCCAAAAAACTGTAAGCATATTAGAGAGAATAGGAAGAATAGCAAAAATTATGTTTTACTTATTTACCGATTCGGACCAGTAAAAGCTGTACAGCAGTGTGAAAGACACTTGCCTCTAGCATATTAACTATAAAGTAGTAAGGCCTTACAGGATTTCATCCCTGCATTTTGCAGATGATGTGGTTCTGTTGTTTAATTGAGTGCTGATCGTGTACCGACAGTCTGTGGTTTGCAGCTGGGATAGGAATTGGCAACCCTAATTAGTACTCTGCCAGGAAAAGTGAGAAGTGCTCTCATTTAAAGACAGGATGAGCTTAACTTAACCTGGGTGTCTGTTGTCGTGTGTAGTCTGGGAGATGATTGAATGTTGGGGTGGGTACAGTTTCCTCTGCAGTGGGGTAGGGTGGGCTGCCCCGGGTCCTGTGGGGCTTGGCAGTGCTGCTACCGTAGGCCTCGGTCTGGATGGACCTGGGCTCCCTTGCCTTGGTGGGTACCAGAGGACGGGGGTGCCTACTGGGGTCAGCGGGGGAGCTGGCCCTAGGGAGGGGCATCCTCCCCTCCCTCCTTTTCCACCCCATCCCCGGCTACCTCCCTCTTCCCGCTCCACCACACTCACCCACACAGGTAGGGCCTTGGGGTGCGGGTGTGTCACCAGGGTGCAGGGGAGACATCCCCCCCCCCCCCCCTGTCCCCGTCTGGCCACCTGTGCCTCAATTTTTTCTCACAACTTAGACATCCACATTACTTACACTCTCATAACACACACACATATATATATAAGGCCTTGAGGGTGGGCACATTAACGGTGTCCAGTGGACGGTCTGTGTACTCAAACCTACCTCTGGCGCCGGTGCCCACCTCTCAATTTTAAATCCATGTAGACATTGAGGGTTCTCGGGAGGGGCCGTGCTAACACCTGCTGCTCTCTGGCAGCAGCACCATGCTCTCCCTTGTTTTAAATGCACTTTAGAGCAACACGCAGCAACACTACACATGAGCGGGAGGAGGGAGGTATGGGGTCTTCACACACCCCCGTTCTCTACTAGCCATCGGGGCGGGGGGGCTGGGAGGAGATGTTGGCTGTCCGATTGGCCTCCCTGCTGCTGCGGAGCCTGGGACGGTCTGCTTGCCTCCACCCCGGGGGGAAGGGTAACATCTCTTGGGTCTGGGTTCTGTTTCCCCCTCTGGGGGCGAGGGTACCTGGACCCGGGGTATAGAGTATGTTTGGGGAGTGTGACTGTGTGTACATGTCCATTTATGTCAATCCTTACGTTGGGTGAGTGCTGAGTGTTTGTATATGTGTGCATGAGGGTGGGAATGCATGTTTGTGTCTGTGTGTGCCTGTTTGTCTGTGTCTATATGTCAGGTCGGGTCTTAGACTCCACCTCTCTGGGAACTCCCAGGCCCTCCAAGGCCTCCCCTCACCACACTCCCTGCCGGTGACTGATGCCCTCAGGGGTCGGTGCATTGGTGGTTCTTGGTGTCCGGGGCTGGGCGCTCAGGTATGTACCAGCTCACTCCCGGTGGCTACTTGGCGGGGCCTGGCGTCTGTTGCTCGGTCAGGCCTCCTCCGGGGTGCGGGGGCCCTCAGGCCTCCGGCCTCTGGGCCTGCGGCTCGGTTCACTCTGGCACAGCTGGCTGCTGGCAGAGCCGGCGGGCACGCCGGTGCAGCCCCCTCTAGCTTCTGCTCGGTGGCTACTGGGTGACACCTCGTCTGGGGATCCTCAGCCCTTCCCATGAGGGTGGCACAGATGCCCCTCCGGTGGTCCTCCTTGGGCTCTCGCACTCTGGGGCCTGGATCTCCTCCATGCCTGCTTCATGCCCTGGGGGACTGGGCTATGGCTCTCTACATCCTCTAGCAGACCGTTACATGGGGGAAACCTTTTGAATACAAGTGCGCTGATCCACACAGGTGTGCACATGGGTGTTCACTGTTCGTAGACTTAAATTACACCTTTCTTGGCTGCTACTTCAAAGCACATTGTGCGCTGTCTGTCCTGCGTGCTGCACAACAACATTGAATATTTAGTATTTACTGCTGTTTACACTTAGCTAGATTAATAGAAGAAAGAAAAAAAAAAGACAGGATGAGCAGCTCAGTGTAGAGCTGTTACTCCCCCACATTGAAAGAAGCTGGATGGATAGATAGTTGGACGTTCGGCTCATCCATCCATCCTCTGCCGCTTATCCTTGTCAGCGTCACAGCCTATCAATTCAATTGAGGCAGGGTACACCTGGGACAGGTCACCAGTCTGTCACAGGGCTAACACATAGAGACAGACAGCCATTCAGACCTATGGGTGAATTAACCAAACCCAAATAACTGCATGTCTCTGGACTGCGGGGGAACACCAGACTACCCAGAGAGAAGCCACACAAACAGGTAGAACATGCAAATACAACAAAGAAAGGCTCTGGCCTGGTGGTGGAATCAAACTCAGGACACTCAGGACACTCAGCCCACTTGACCAAAATACAGTATAAGGGCAACATTTACTTTTGTTCCACTGATTTTGGTCTCCACAACAACTGTTGTCTGCCTGGTACTAACTGGTGCTAAGTAGAGAACATTTGAAATTGTTGCTGGTTTCTGAAGCTGGAAATAGCAACGATGAGAACTCCAAGAAGCAAGTTATAAATAATGATGAAAAAAGTGTATAATCTGTCAATACATATTTACAACAAAGATGTTTAACTTTAAAGCCCACACACTCACACACTCACAGATGAAATGTTGAACCCATGACATAGAACAGCACTGTGATATTGAAGTGTGCCAGTGTGTGGGTGTTAGTTGACAGTCTGGTATCTCTTCATAGACTAGCATGGATTAACCTAATGACCTGCTACAGCATTTGAAATTATTACTTCTTGCACATAATTTAAAATTAAACAAATACTGGTGATGATTAATGATACGCACAGACTGATTGATGATAAAAATATTGAGTACAGACATTTGTGGTCAAGTTTCTTTTACGCATGCATTGAAAACAGGTTTTCCTCAGTATGAAATATGAAGCAAATTTTTAAATATAGAAAATGAAGACACTTTAATAAAAAATTTCCCTGTTTTTGTCTATAAGCATTTTCAGCTACACACAGTACTGGATATTATGAAAGTGTAATAGAACCCTCAGGCAAGGAATTTTTTTTATTTTAGACCAAGATTCCCATTAGTCTATTTGATCCCATTTTGTCTCCACAATTATTTGTTCTTGTTAACCTTTAATATAAACTTACTCTTTCTTCCACTACTCATCATGCTCCCATAACTCCCTCCATATACTATGAAAATACTGATAAGAATTCCTCTCTTCACTTTTGGCAAGCACCAGGCTCCAGTTTAAGAGCCTGTAAATGTCCGAGGCAGGAATGTGGCAGCCTTGTATGGTCATAAAAGTTGACTGCTAGTTCTTTTTTTATACTCATGTCTTTTTTTTCCCTCCTCACTGAGGATGGGCTAGTTCTGTTTCACTTTCATGAAGAAGTGGGCCCACATGGGAGGTAAACGAATGCAAAGCAAAGAGGTGTCACCTGACCATTCCCATCACTTTTTCTGGTTATTATATTTATATTTCAAATGAACAGTTAGGCTACCATAAGAAAGTTTTTTTCCCTGCTATTCCAGTTATAAATTCAATAGCTTGCAGTTACATGTATAGGTCTTACAGATTGATATATTTTCTTATTACTTTTCCCATTTTTTTTCCTTCAGCATTCTTCACCATCTATTAATCCCCTCTGCACAAGTCCAAACCATCTTAGCCTGCACCCTCTTCTTCACCTCTCTTGAGCGTTGCGCATTGCTTTGGTTGATAGTTGATCTCAGGCGTTTAAACTCATCCACCTTCACTACCTCAGCTCCTTACAGCTTCGCTGTTACACCTGTTTCCCTCTCATTCACACACATGTATTCTGTCCTGCTTCTACTGACTTTACCACCACCCTCGAAGGCTTTCTTTATACTGCTCTCCATGATGGTTTCACTACAAATCACATTGCCATCTGCAAACATCAAAGTGCACAGACACTCTTATGTCTACCTGTCCATCACCCCTGCAAACAGGAAGGAGCTCAGAGCCGGTCCCTTATGTAATCTCACCATCACTTATTTCTCCAACCACACACTATCTATATTCTATATTACTCCCTCATGCAGTACCACAGCTCCTGTCTTAGCACCTTATTGTATGCTTGGTCCAGATACACAAAGACACAGTGTTACTCCTTTCGACCGTCTTTGTACTTTTGGTGTCTTTTTCATACAGTTGGGAAAAAGATTTGTATAATAAGGAGAACATAACATAACAAGATACCACATAAAGAATGTCTAGGACTTATACTATCCCCATGTAACTAAGTTTTATTTATATAGTCGTAATTCACAACAACTGTTGCCTCAAGTCACTTTATATTGCAAGGTAAAAATCCTACAGTATTGGAAAGAAACCCCAACAATCACATGACCACCTGAAAAAAAACTCCTGCTGCAAGGGGTAGTTGAGGGGAAAAAGAAAAAGCAGAAAGCGACTGGACAAAACACGTCGCAGGCTTTAAATAACACTCACTTTGAACTGGTGTGATGTTGGGGATTCCTAAACTGAAGTGCGGGCCTGTTACTTTAACTCTCAGGTGATTGCCACTCAAAATTATGTCTATTAAAACCTTCCAAAGCATATTCTAACCAATCAAACTGCATCATGCAAACATTACATTGTGGTAGGTGCAGCCAGTCATTCAGTATCAAAACTAAAAACACATTCTCATTTCCAACACTTTTTATTTACATGTTTCTTATTAATTGGCAAACTCTTGGAGATTAAGTATCAGAATTTCAGGAGCGAGAAACACGCTCCTTCTGGTTCTCATCTATACGTGTCCCACCTTGAATTGAATTGAATTGAATACAGTAACAAATAGGGATTGGTTACAGTCGGTGCCTGATTTAGATTAAAACAACAACAGCAACATGTTTAATATTGTCAATCATAAGAATGCATTTATAGAAACAAACCCTCTTTCTGTCTAACTCTCTCTAAAATATTCTGTCCAATTCTTCATCATTGTCTGGCCAATCCTTTTACCCAGCACATAATGTGTCATTTATACATGTAAGTTAGATGGTAATGAGTGTGAGATGTTTACAGATAACTCTAAGATCATGGCTCCATAACACCTACTTCTCTTCTAGTGTCACTATTTACTTTGTCCCCTCCCAGTGCCACGCATGCACTAAATATTCTGTTCCCTAAAGTGAAGACTTAACACTGTGGAGACTTTCCAGTCCCACCAATTAATCATTTTAATGTGACTGGCCAGTATATTTAGCCTCACCACAGTGAGATATATATACTAGATCAATAGCTCTTGATATGGTTCTTGCACAGAATACAGAGCATGTTATACCTGAATCAATGGTGCTATGGATATAGCCATAGAATTTTTACTCCACCTACTTCTGTTTATCCGTTTCCAGATTCAGATGTGTTACCAGAATACCTCAGAAATTTAAGAATGCATTAGGTTCAACAGGCTTAGTCAGGCCAACTGTGTTAATTACACCCATGGGAAACCCCCACCTGAATCCTAACAAGTACAACCATTGCTACAGGCATAAAAGTAACAATATGATCCCTTACACTGTCATCCTGATCAGCAGCGAGAGAGAAGAATACATTTTTGTTGTCTCTGCCCGTAAAGGTACAAACTTGCCAGACTAAGATACAGCTGAGAATGGCAACTTAAAAAAAAAAACTTTTCTAAATCAGCTTCTATTAAACAAGCAAATGAGATGATACCACGCATCTTAACAGGAAGGCAGTAGTTGAAAATAAACTTGTAGAATCTGACCTACAGCTTCTGTGTATAGGAGTTTGTTAAGCCTGTGTAGGCTCCCGTCTACTTATCAGATTGTATTGCAAAGACAGTGGAAACCAGTGTACTATTACATTGCTGTTTTTTTTCTTTGTTTTCTTTCACGTAACTCCACCATATAAACAGATTCACATAGATTTGTAGAGCAGTTCTGCAATAATCAGGTGCAATAATTTGTTTAAGGCTTATCCCTGCATTTGACTTTACTTTTACTCTAAAGTGTGTTTGCAATGGTTTATCCCTCTTCACTCGCTGCTTTCACGGGGAGTGGGCCCAGCACTCGCCTTCTGACCTTTGACTACACACACTACTACTTGCTTCTAACCAATGCCAAAATCTTTGCTGCTAGATTTAATCAGCTCCGCTCTTTGACCCAGCCCACACTAACCCAATCCTTCTCCACCAATCATTACAAAGCATCCCCTGCAAACCTCCTCCGGCTGATGCAGTTTTGCACTGACCTGCCAAAATCAGACATCTCCTGTTTGAGTGAGTGAAGATTTCCATGGGCAGCCCTGCACTACTTTCTTCATGAATAGCTGGAGGAAAGCCCACATGCACACTGAGTGAAAAGGAACAAATGAGCCATTCTGTGTGCACTTATCAGCTGTTTGTTGGCAAGTGAAGAGAAATGTAGACGCGGATAAGAAGACATAGATTGAACACTTAGCAATGTAATTGCTTCATATATCTCTGTGGAGCAGCTCATTTTCCTGGCACAAGTAGTGTCTAAAGTCATATCTCTGTAAGAGATTAGTTTTTCATAATTACAGGACTTGCTGAACAGCTTGCAGATGTAGGTGACGTTATCAAAATGATCGACTTGTTTTAACACTGCTTATATTCACGCTTTCCAATGAACAGTGTCTAGATCTGACTTATACTATATGTTTCATGTGTACCAGTCTGAGTATATTGTAAGGATGTTTTCATGGGATCTTAGCGAACACATCAGGTATAAATAACATTGCTTAAGTCAAAAACAGCATCTAGGATGTGGGTTGCAAAGTGGCTTACAGATACTGCAGCGACTCCACACAGTCTAAAGCAATTTACATACCACACTGAGATTCAACTGAGAAGATGTTTACAACTGCAAAACATTCCCATGAAGCTTTAGTTGTTTATGGGCATGTACAAACCTTTAAAACCTGAAACATGAAATAACTCTCAGAAATCTTTAATTTTTTGATAATGGAGTGTTTGTTGAACCTTTAGATAAAATATATAAAAATACTTCAAATTTTAATCAGCATATATGAGTTTTAATTTGTATCACATTTGCTACATAAGCTATATTTTTGCATTTTAGTCACTGAAAATTTGTCATGCAATTTATATTATTTTTTAGGGTAAAACAAAGTAACGCTGATGATGTAGAAGTCTCAAAAACTCAAAAAACACGTATCAAATACGATACTCTTGGCTTTAAAGAGTTAAGGACAAGTTATCTTGCGTAAGGAGCATGTGAAAAGATTACTGTTGCTCCCATAAAAGACTCTATGGAATGTGTTCCATTATAATATACAAATTGATATCAAGTCTGTATTACAAGTAGAGGGGCCTGAGGTGCTTTTTTTTTCACATCTTTTAAATGTTTCTTCAGTTTTATAAACCGCTGTCACATTGTGGTATTATCTGTTTTGGCACAGATTAGGCTGTTTTGCCAAATACAACAGAAGCTGAATGCTGTACGGCATGAGTCAAACCTACAGTCTCCCAGATACCAATCCTGCTTTATGAGAGCTCCGTAATCTAAATCAACTCTCACACAGGAAATTATTAGATACAGATGTTAATTTTGAATAACAACTGAATTATTAGAGTTATGATTAAAAAACACACACAGGTAAAACGCAGATTATCCTCCAAAACTATTTTATTAATGTTACCAGATGTATCTGAAATTGAACAAGATAACAGTGTACTCTATGTTTTAATTTAATCACTTCAACTTTTACCTCAACTGTCCGGCTCCTGTCAGTTCTGCAACTGCATGTTTCCATTCAAATAATTATCAGCTAAGCTCCATAGCCAGAAAGTTTTGTAATATGAAAATCTGACAAGGTCGTGCATAGGTGCAACATATATGCATACAAACACGCACACAAGCATGACAAAGAACTATACATAAACCTTTGAACTGGTAAACCTAACTATGCTGCAGTTGTTGTCTCACATTCTTATAATTCTCGTCATGTTTATCCGGTGCTTTATAAATCCATGTGTTTAACACTGGCTGTCTGCATCTGGGCCAACCTGCTCTGCATCATCTGTCAGTGCTTCTTTTTGCATAACATTCATACTCAGCAGGTAAAGAAAGCACTCTAGAGGTCACTGACGTAAACACCACATTTCATACTTGGACCTGTTACCTTCCAGAGAGGAGAGGCATACGGGGAAAGTATATTTACAAAAAACCCAGATGTCAGATGACAGTGAAATTCTTAATCTCTGCTGTTTCTTGGCCTGCGCTGATCTCTCGAACAGTTAAGTGTTATGTTTCTGATAAAACTGAGACACATCAAAAGAGTTCCTTTGGCAGCATTTGTCATTTTTCCTCTCGTTCTTTGGAAGTTAGGTAATAGTTAGGACACATTCAGGCTTGATGGGCAGAGCTGAGCATGTCTTTGGCATTGGGAGTAGACAGACATCAGCTTTAAGTACTCATTTAGCAACAAAGCTGTTGCAGGGAAGGAGAAGACATCATACCTTAAGAAAATTCAGAGTTTTGGTGTGGTGTAACACTCTGAAACTCACAAGAACATCCAGTATAGTACGTTTTATGGTCCCACTTTCTAGGTACATTTGATGTTGCAAACATGTCACAATTTATATGTAGAAAAATCCATTGTCTTTTACTACTTGGGCTTATTGGCCTTGGGCTTGTTGTATGACTTGAAGGAAAACATAACAAGCTGTCAGGCTTTAAAGTAAAGTAAAAGTTAAAAACACTGTGAGTCTTTTGGAGATTAAGAAACATAATCTATAAAATGATGACCTGGACTGTCTAATAAAAGCAAGATTTGTTTAAGTTTGTTTAGTTTGTAGCTTCTAGCTTTTATTGTCTACCTTTCTGAATTTTGTGCTTTTGTAAAATTGTGGACTTTCTTTATTTTCCTATTAAATCTTCATCTTAGAGACTTTGTAACAGCCTTAAATAGACAGCTTGTTTTTCATTCCTGCACTCTGCTTCTCTGCACTTGGGTCCTCACCTCAGCTACACTCCAAGTCATGACAGTGGAAGAAGTGTTATGGTTAGAGTTAGATATGGAATATAAATAAAAGTTAGAACTACACCAGTTAGATATAAAAACAAAACCATAATTTGTTTGCACTCGGCTGTATTTATATCCTTGATTGCTTAAGTGATTTCCCCTTTCTAAATAGATCTCACTCAACATGACAGATTGCTTCACATGTTGATCTGGAGCTCAGATCAGCATCGAGGCAGCCCAGGCAGACTGCTGTGCTGACTGAGCTATGTGTTTCCCTGTGTTGTCCCTGAAAACAAGCATCTATTGAGCCAGCCGACTCATTTTCCACAACTAATTCAAGTCGAAGTGAGACTCTGTCTCCATGATTGGACTCAATTAAAGTCACTGAGGTATGAAAGCACAGCAGCAGGAGAATGAGAATCACACATGTAGCATAATCTGTAGTGCATTACACAAATGCACAAACACAGACAAGGCAGTCATTGTTGAATTTCCAGCTTTCGCTGTATGCCTGGTGATTTACTGCTGTACTTTGGCACCATTCCCAAGAAAGAATGTTAGGAAAATGTGTTTACCTCTTTCTGTGATTGTTCATTACACACATTGGTCTTGCAGCTGGTGATTAAAAGATAAGAAGTGTTCAGTGTAATACACAGGTCACTGGAAAATCCTGTGCAATCTCGCTAACTTTTTAAGAAAGGTATTCCCCAGCCCTACTCGTGCTTTCAAAACCCAGCACACCCTTATCCAAACACGTGCAGAATACCTCTCCCTTTGGGCTCCTCCTTTCTTCTTCTGTCTCCTGGTGGTACTGTATTTTCTTTGCCCTGGTTTAAGGATTGTGTGAGCAGCTGAGTAAGACACTAACATATCTTTATCAGTAAGTAAACAACTGTATGACAAAATGCAACAGTTAAGTCCAGATGAATAAAAGCTGTCTTTCTAATGGCCAGCAGGAGGCAACTTCTCTGACTGCAAAAGTTTTAAATCATCTGTGGATTATTTTGTCTTATTTATCTGGTACCGGTTCACAACATGAAGAATGTAACACCAAAAAGTCTCATCTCTAGCTTCACAACGGGTTGTATATAACCAGTGGATGATGTCACAGTGGCTGTATTCATCTTTTATTTACAGTTTGTGTGTCACCTGGAGATTCTGTAAATAAATTACACCAAAAGATAGATAACCTTCATTTTCGCTTCTCTTTCTGTGCAACATACTGTCAGCTTTTACCATTTGCCATAATGTTTTCACTGGCAATGCAGAGATTTATGCCATGAGCTATATCTAAAAGATGAGCATACCATAGCATTACTGATTAGGTCCCACTTTGAAGCCTTCTTTAGATAAGAAGGATGATCTCTTAGTTAGCGACTTTAACAAGAAGAAACCTCCTGCAGAACTGGGCTCAGGGAGGGGAAACAATCTGCCATGACAGACTGAGAGTGAAAGGTACAAGAAGAGGGTTTGCAAAGGGAGACAGGACAGTTATTATCCCAACTGTAAAGCCCTTACCATTTCTCTTCAGGCAGTGAGTGGAGCCTCAATATTTCTCTGTGCGGCTGTTGGAGAATACACTTGGCTCCGCTCACTGTGATAAATCCTATCTACTAACAATGTGAAGTACCATGGAGCCATGGAAGGAATTAGTGCTTTAGCTCTTCCTGTGGTCACTGTGGCCACACATGTCTCTGTATTTAGCACTCAGTCCAAGTAGATTGTGAACAATGTGTTACTGTGTGTGGACCTGTTCACAATAGTGGTAAATAGTGTTGCGTTGTTTCTGCTCACATAAAGTGCACATTAATGTTTGAACCACCTTGGGCTATGTGTGTGTACAACCTTCACACAGATTGTGTATGTGTGGGTTTTTTTTGAACCAGCTTGCTCTCCACCATTTCCAGATGAACTCAGCAGACTGAATACAAATGTGTATTCCATGATATTATCTGCACTATTGCTCCAGCTGTTTATTTTTGTCTGTTGAAGTTACTCTCCAAAACCATCGCACAGGATACATGTCAAAGAATTTTTTTACATGGAAAGTTTATGCTGTGTGACAGCTCCTCTAATTCCACCTATTGACCTACAGGGGTCTACTTGTATGTTTATAATAGTGTCATAACATATCATAGTGGCATGAAGAAAAGTAGTTATTACCACCACCAATGTTTTTGGTAGCCTTTGCGTGTCTGTGTGTGTGTGTGTGTGTGTGTGTGTGTGTGTGTGTGTGTGTGTGTGTGTGTGTGTGTGTGTGTGTGTAAGCTCAAAAAGTTTTGAATGAATTCTAATACAGTTTTGTAGAGTGGTAGAGTGGGGTCATGTTAACGATCCATTACAATTTGCCTGATATCCTCCAAGGTTTTCAAGGTCCACTTAATGATTTATTGGTCAAAGAAAAAAAGCCTTAGAAACTTCAAGGTCAGCAAATTAATCTCAAGGTCAAAGTGATAATAATACAGCATCGAGCTATTTAAAATGACAACATGTCCTTTTCCACACAAAAGGCATGTTTGACGTGTATGATTTCCTGTTGCTTTACAGATGCTGCCCTGAACTAGATAATGCCGTTTATGGTTTAATATCTGGTTACAGAAGTTCATGGTTCGCTCTCTCTCTGTCTTTATCCCTCTGTCTCTCTCTCGCTGTCTTTTTTTCCTGTTCCTTTAGTCTGAACTTACACAAAAGAAAAAGCAGACGTTACCCAGCAGTGGAAACCTCCAAATTAACTCCAGATGCTTCATCGCTAGCTATTAAACAGTATTTGGCAAAAAGGAAGGTCAGCTAGGGACGGCAGGCTGAACTTTGATCATGAGCAGAACAAGATTAACCCCTTAAATTAATTAGAAACCTTGGTTGATCTGGGCCTGAGGCCAGCTCCCCCAGTTACAAGAGAGAAGACCCAGAGCAGATGTGGGCATACTCTTGTCCAACACTGCCAGTATCACAAACTTTCTCATTTACAACTGCAACTGCTCACTGTACAAGTAATTTACAGAGACGCCCTACTGACACAAACTCAAGTATTTCTTAATATGTGAGTGTGTTTGGTATAATCAGTGCCCTGGTGTAAAACATACTGGTCTAAAGCCTCGTATGTCTGCTATTTATCCTAAATTTAAATTTAATTTAAATTTTGATTGTTAAAAGTAGCAATGCTAATGTTGCAAAAAACGTTAAAAAAAAGTTTCTTCCACGCATGTATGCTTGTTTACCTAACAAACATACTTTTAGCTAAATGGAGCATTACTTACTGAATGACTGCACTAAAATAGAGGCACAGATGTGGGGACCAAGTAAACAGGCTGGCCTGTTTTCTGGTTGGTTGTACTTCTACAGAGCCCTTCAGAGGATTCCCTGTTTTCAGGCACAAGAAAAGCTTGTCCAATCACATCAAAGCTTTTCTTGGTAATCTGTGACATGTCTTCCCATGTCAGCTCAAAGGAAAAAGTATACAGTACGGTTTACACCCTCTGGGATCATTTCCTCTATTGTGTTTTCATATTTTCCCTCCTGATTAAGTTGTTAGAAAGAATCCATTAGAGGAGTCTCTGCCAAGTCCCTCCACTGCAGCCACCTCCCCTCCTTCTCCCCCCTGTGGTGACAATACATGGAAGCAGTCAGCAGAGGCCTACTTAGGTAACACAAGAACACTCTCTGGGGTATCATTTTCACATCCAACGCTCCAAAACATTCCGTCATATCCTCACTGCTACGAGGCAGCAGACAACACTCTGACATGGGACAAAGTGAGCCAGAGGATAAGGGTGTATGCCTGCACGGCCGGGCTTATGGACAGATTTACACACATCAAGTAAAAGCCCCATTAGCAAAGAAGTGTTCCACTAACAGACTGAGGAAATCCCTGCTCCTGGCCAAAACGTGGTCATGCACACAAATTGTATTCCATCACGTAGTTCGTGCAGCCATCTGGTTGAAGGGTTGTCCTCAGAAATGCAGGGACTGTGAAGTTCCCAATCTAGACTCTGTTTGGGTTTTTTTGTTTGTTTTCTTTCCTGGGCTTTCCCCTTTAGGTCCACGATTGAGCATGAGGCTGTGTTGGATTCCAGTGTGAGAGCGCATGTGAGGTCACAGGAATGCATATGTTAGAACATTGCGTTTGTCTGTGTGTGTGTGTCTGACTGAGTGAGGGTGTGGTAAGAGGCTGTGGAAGGAATTTCGTGAGATGATAGGGTTTCCCTCTCAGGCTTTTGACCAAATGTACTACATCCCACGGAGTTCCTTTAGATGTGGCAGACAACATTTCTAGTCTTTCTGGCCACTTGTTTTTTTTTCTGATTGTGAGTTAGTTGTGACAAAGCTATGATACTGCAGCCCATCACCGTGGCTCTGAGCTATAAAGACACTGCAATCATTCTCATACTGAATTAGACTTCAGCTATTTATGGAGCTAAAACTTGTAGTTCCAGCATCCACACTACCCTGTGATATCCTACAGTTTGCATCACAAAAAAACTTTTTCTTGCCAAATTTTAAAGATACATTCACAATTTTTAAACAAATGCATAAACTGTCAGAGGCTGTCAATTTATTCTGTGGGGTTTTATTTGATGGCTCATTTATAAAGTCGCATTTTTCTTCCTTTATAACAATCCATCTTTCTTTAGTTTTGCAGCTCATTTTCAGTGTGTGTTTTCTATTGCTAAAGTCAGAACTAAGATTTGGGGTTTCCATGCATGACAACATTTCTATTCATTTGAAATTTAAATGATCAAAGTAAAGAAACTCATCAAAATCGACTAAAAACCCACTGAAGTTTGTAGTATTTTTACTAAAAGCATATGTTGAATCCTGCTCTGGTTAAAATTTGAGCCGATTTGAATCACGGTCACAACTATTAAAAAAAAAAGCAGCAGTTCATTCATGCTTTCTCTCTACAGAACATTTTTTGTGTCTGATGTCTTATTTGTTACCTGTGTTGTCCTAGAGCCCAGTACAGTATCCAAACTTGTCCTGCCCCCATCCAAAATGTAATCTCCTTACCAAAGCAACCTGTTGTCATAGGAACCACTGCTGATGACAGAAAAGGAGAAAGGCAAGAGGCAGAGCAGGGCAGGATGTACGTCAGCTGCAGAGTATTCTGACTGGCTGCATTGTGGTTTCTGACTGTGAGCATGTGTGTACATGAGCTAGTGAGTGCATACATGTGTATCTGAGTTACTCATTGAGTAATTCTGTTTATTTCTAAAGGGATTGGCAACGTGTGTTAGCGCACATTTTTCCCTGGTTTTCGTTGTAGAGAATGTGTGTAGGCATGCTCGTACACACGTAGCCTACTTACCACCCAAGACTCCATAGTGTGGGGATGAGGATTCCCAGTTGGCACAAGTTGGTGAGGGATGAGGGGAAGGAGCTACACATGGCCACTGCTGCTGCATGCTTTGTTGAAGGGTCCGTCCATTAACTAGCACTGTCACCTCCATAAAGTTTTTTGTTTAGATTGTAATGATCCTGTGGATAGTTATTTCACCAAATTACATACGTGTTGTTAAGTTAATCAGCTTTAAATGTTTTTTTAATGGTACGACAAGCACACAAAACACTGGTCAGTCATACAGAGAGAAAGAAGGGAACTTTGTTACTCAAAGGCAAGAATGAGTCAACCCAACTGAGGAGCACCAGAGAAGAAATATGCATTTTTCTTTTACTGCCTAAAATGGCAACACCGAGATGTGTTTAGAGGAAAATGAAGGGGGAACGCTGACGCTATCTCGCTCTATTTCTGTTATTAAGAATTTAAAACATGTATATTGTTATATCAAAGTAAATTTGTTTTCCTCATATTAACTGTCAGGTCAACAAAATCTTATCAAAAAGTTAAATGACGATCACTACATCTTAATGCTTTTAGCTCAAGAATAGTGAGACTTTAGGTTAAGTGGCAACAGAAAACCTTTGCAATTAAGAAATAGGGAGATTGATGAAGCGAGAGAAGGGAAAGCATCCTTGCTGATCAAAATTTGTATTAGTTGCTTGGGTTGAGTATAAACTTGACCTCTGTGTGAGAAATAAAAACACAACTTCTTGTGTTTCTTTGATGGGATACTTAACATTGTAGCTCTGTATATGCAAACATTTTTACACCTCTATTACAGAAGCTGTTGAACTCCCAAACAAATATTCAGTTAGAGAATACAAATCTGAAAAGTTGGGAAAGAAAAGTGATGGAATGGAGAAACGCTAGGACTGGAGAAGAGAGCAAGTGTAATGCAAGACAGAGTGAAGAAGAGAGAAGTGAGGAACACCTCCAGAATGTTGCCTTTCCTTCTCTTGATCATTCAAGTATCTCCGTGTTCTCACAGTATGTCCTGATAACAGAGACGTCGAGGCAGCTTATAAAGGCGTGTGTATTTCCTCTCCTTCAATCTCTGAATGTCTGCGTGTGGTTGTGTGACTGTGTGTTTGCGTGTGTTTTATTATTGTATCCAAGGCAAAGAAGCCGTCTCTAAGTTTCCATCCTCCTCTTCCTCCTCCTCCTTCTCCTCCTCCTTCTTTGGAGCGGCAATTTCCTGAACCAAAGCCAGGAAACTCTGCGTCGGTCAGTTGGGTTGAGAGGCACAGAGGATTGTGGGAAGGGCAAAGGATGGGCGAGGGAGGCTTTATATAGACACTTCTTTGCTGATGTTAGTGGCTAAGCCTTGCAGAAAGAGGGAAAAGGGGAGAAAGGCAAAGGATGATAGAGAAATAAACAGCAAGGAAAACAGAGCATGCTGAGAAGCAAGTGAGCTAGAAGTGCTCTGAAAGAGTGAGGAAATAAAGAAGTGAAAGGTTGATGAATAGAGCAATGGGTGTTAAAAATTGCAAAAGAACAAAACGGCAGCAGAGACAGATTGGCAACTAATGAAGCAAAAGGTGACAGGCTACCCAAAGAAAAACACGGAGAGCTATTAGTGTCCATCAGCTACCATGGCTGAACGAGACTGCCTGACCCCACAACTAACACCCTAAGCATTACTGATGAGAGCGCTTGATTTAACCACCTCCATCACTGAAGAGCTAATGTTTTTTTTCTCCTGCTGTGTAAGCAAAAAAAAAAGCATTTATATTGTTTTTAGACACACAAATTATCAGAGAGATGCAAAGTCAAATGCATTATATGATTTATAATCATTTCAAGTTGCCTTTGTATATTTGGTTAATTGTGGCACTGTTGTTACCTAGCTAAGAGGGCTGATAATGCTCCCTCTCTTTTACCAAAGCTGCATACAGCTGAAATGAGAATGTTTTAATTCCTTGACAAAATTAGGATACCACTATAATACTGTTTTCTCTTCCTTTAGTTATTGCAAGCCAGTATTAGTGAGGTGACCTTCAGAAGACCTTTACGGCTCTACAGTTGCCTGACCTCTGACCTATGCAGCTCAATTAGAAAATCCCATCAAATCTTGGCAGACATGGAGACCGGGGAGCTGAGAGGCCAAGATAACGCCTGTGACTTCATGTTCAGCTGCACAAAGAAAACAAACCTTGCACTTCCTGGTTGTTATTAATTAGCCTGAACTTAGCCGCTTGTATTTAGTTCATGGCTAATTTGTGTACAGATACAAATACGTGAACATTTGATCTGTACGATGCTCCCTCTTCCCGTTGCCTCCTTATCTGCCTTACACCACTTCCTGAGTGGGATGTTGACGAGGGCTTGTCTCAGTCTGACACAGTGTTTACATCTCTGGCAGAACAAGATACTGTGTTTGAGTGGTAACTTTCTGTTTCGTCAGAGCTTTTTAAATGGAAGTGCCTAATTAATATGTAGCAAATACTGATTTTACTGAGACACAGATTGACTATATCACAGTCCGGAGGACATATCAGAGCACTGTGAGGGAACTATTTATTGTATGGTATATGTAAGGTCCTTGATAGTTGGAAGTGCATTTTAAATGTAGTATTAAGAATAGTTTTAAAGTAACTTAAAGTGTTATAATCTGGTTGTGTGTCACATACATTCATACACCATATAATAGGGTTTCATAAACGCAGATCTGCACCTGCAGAATGGACTAAAATTGGAAAACAAAAGTTTTTGCATGACAAATGTTCAATAAATATCAGTCCTCTGTGTTCCTTCAGAAGACCCCTTACCGAAATGAACTTTAAACGAGTTAAATAAATTATAAATTTAATTCAGCACTGTCTGACTGACTTGATTTAGTAGTCTTGCAGAAATAACACACCACAAGCTGTGCTAATAAAAAGTAATAAACTCAGCAGAAACATCCACATGGTCCATGATGAATGATTAAGCTCAAGAGGTTCACAGGGGAGTCTCATCTACAAATAATCTCTCTGGAAATGAGAACGTCAACGGCCAAAAGTGAATTGAGTAATTTGAGATGCAAAGCTCAGACATTTGCTCTAAAATTAACAGAAACTGAAAATAAACATGCGATCAGACAAAATTTGATGCACAATGTCAGAGTCCATGTGCACAGTGTCTGCTGGAGTAATTTTCTTATGACAAAGTCATAAAGAATGTCTTCTATAAAAGGAGCTGAATGTTCCAGTTTGCAGCCATTTTACATCTGCTTGCAAGTGCAATAATCCCTTTAAATAATGACTCTCTAACCAGTTAAACTAAACATTCACTGGAGCGAATTAGAAGCCAGATGTTAAGTCTGTGATTGGTGTTTGGGGATGATGTAGATGTGCAACAAATTTTAAATAACACAACACATTTACTAAAGATATATTCTTTCATCTTTTGTCAGGGAAACTTTACTTTTTTTGCCAGACAAGTTTTTTTGAGTGAAAATAAAATATCCCGTGGTCAGAAATGACCCCCAGGACAACACGAGGGTTTAAGATGAATTAACAAAAACTCAGTGTCACTGTTTCTGCTCCAGCAGACAGACAACAATTGAAGAAGTTCATATCTGACAAGGTCTCGGCAATGAGAGCAAGAGCTAATTAAGGTTAATGTGGATTATTATTATCAGTAAAATTTTGATAAGCAGTTACCGATCATAAATTCTTCTTTGGTGCGGTTACATTTTTAAAAAAAGCACTAACACTATCAGAAATCTTACTGGGAGATAAATAATGGTTGTAAAATTAGGTATTATTGCAATGATGTAGCGTGGGAAAACTTTATTACATGTTAGTTTATTAAAATTATAAAGGTTCAAAAGACCACATAGATGATGTGAGAGCTCCGGTTCAGTAACTTAGTTTGGTTCTTTAGTGGAGAAGCAGCCAAGGAGTGATCAACTTCAAATCCCCATGTGGGTAAACCTTTTAGTTAAAGCAACCTAGTTTCTAACTTTAAGCCTTAAAACTATTCCCCTTCATCCCTCAGCATCGCTGCTATCAAGGAGAAAATTAGTTATAAACCATTATTTTAAAACTAAGCTGTAAAGCTCTAACCCTAACACATAATTTCATTGTGCATGTACAGCGACTAGGGATGGGTACCGGTGTCCGGTGCCATGATGGCATCGGTTCTGACATAAACGGTAGTAACCAGACTGAAAAGCAGCGCACATTTCGGTGCTTTATTTCGGTGCTTTTTTTTCCTGAGCTGTGATACACTTCTAGCCAATAATTTTACGTTTCCGAGGATAGTAGGCGGGGCCAGGTACGTGCGTTCTTTTAGAGCAGAGCTACAGATTAAAAATGCCCAAGGCAAAGCGGTCAAAAGTCTGGCTGTACTTCACAGCAAAATATGCAAACTCAGCAGCCTGCAACAAGTGCTTTAAGCTGATACTGTGATACTGTCAAAGGAGGTAACACCTCAAATCTGATGAAACACCTGGCGACGCATAACGTTTTTTTTTTAAAGCCCAGAAATGCGCTGTATGATAGCTTGCTGCAAGACCTCACACCGAGCGCATCTACTGTGCGTGGGTTGCCTGTTATCTGACCCGGAGTTAGCAATATCCCCCAAAAACCCCGAAGAGTAGAGTCCTGGCCCCTAGCCCTGCCAGTGTAGCAGAAATGATGAGGATGATGATGGCAGCAGCAGCCGTTCTTCTCTGCGTGAGTAGCTTAATGTTCGTGTGTAAGTTACGTTGAGTAGGCTAACCACGTTATTACATTAATGCATGTAAGGTGAACTAGCAAACATCATCATAACTACATGCGGCTGTCCTCTTGTTTGATGGCAGATACTCCCTTCACCCTGGCCAAAAAGGCTAAAATGACCAAGGAAAAAGTGGAAAACAGCTAAACATGAGAGGTTTTGGACAAAGTTTGTGTTTTTTTCCATTGTTTAAGCACTGCTTCCAGCCAAGAGTGATACCATATATGCCCCATAGCTGCAGAAAAGGCTAACATTGTTATCTTTTTACAAAAAACCAGCTGAACATGAGAGGTTTTTGGACCAATTTTGTGTTCTCCATTCTTTAAGCACCGGTTTGAGCACCGGCACCGTTTCAAAAGTACCGATTTGGCACCGGTATCGGATAAAACCTAAACGATACCCATCCCTAACAGCGACAATAAAGGGCTATTCTAGTCTATTCTAAAATACTCAGCTTCATCATTCTCCTGTCACCAATGACCATTGCAGGAACTGCAGTTTTTGCCACTTTCATTTTTCAGATCTCGAGGTTGCTGGTTGTCATATCGTGTACCCTACGATGGGTGGGCCACTATGAAGGATGGTAAGAAAGGGATTTGTAAACTTAATTTGGTAATATATTTATTTATAAGCACCTCTTTGTACTTTGAAAAAAACACAGACCTGTGTTTTGGCTAATACGCAGGTAAGTCAACTCCTTCACATGGGAAAAAGTTCAGTAAATGCCCAAGTACGTTCAAGGCAAAAGAAACACACATTGCTTGTGTGTCGTGGGTTATTTCTGCCCAATAATGTGCAATATTTTTTTTAATGGCTATTTGCTTATTTTATGATAGTCATCATCTTAATTCCTGCCAAAATGATTGTGCTAAAATCCCATCATTCACCTTTCAGTCTGATCTGATCCACTGATTGTTTGTAAGACTGAACCAAGTCTTGAGTTCTCTTTTGAAGTATGACAGAATTTCCCATGTCCTTCTTATTTATTCCCTCATAATCTTTAACTAATATATCATTCCTTTATTCAACACCGATGAAACATGCAGAGACAACAAACTGGTGTGTCAACAGCTGCAGCAAAAAAAAGATGTAATACTTCCTAAAGGCACTCTTTTCATCAGTATCTTCCCACCATTCCAGATAAACAAAATTTATTGTTACAGCTTTTATGAAATGTGTATGGATTTATAGTCTTTCATTTTACATTCTTCCTCTTTTTTTTTTTTATCTCCACCCTCTGTCTCTTGTCACCTTTCACACCCCTGAAAGGCTGCTGCTTGATGGCTCCCTCTTCTCTTCCTCTGAGTTATTCTCACCACATGTAATCTTTAAAAATGAGTCAAACACATTCAGTTGCACTCTGCAGGTTGTGGTGTGTGGTCTCTCTTTCTTACACTCCCTTTTTTCTGAGAATGTTCCTTGTCTGCACACATGTGACGATGAGACCCAAAAGAACACAGTCCAGCCCTCTAATACAAAGCCTGGCTGACCTATGAATAGTGACTGACATTTAATGGATGTTAATGATGTCACCGAGCAGTTCCAGAAACCTTGTTAAGGTTTCTCTGGCAGATTTAGCATTTACTTACAGTTTTAGATAAAATCCCATTGCTTCCGTTACTTCAGAGGAAAATAAGATAAGGATTAAAGTGTATAGGATAGCCACTAGGACAGGATATTCCTAAAAGAAAACAAAAATCGGATTCTTGAAGTTGTCGTTAAACAGCATTTAATGTAGTTTGACATATATTTGGTGGTAATTTGGGATAAATAAATATGTAGAATTTATGATGGACGATCATTTTTTGCTTCCACGTGTTTCTGGCATTAGATTCCTCACATTATCCAGCAGGCACTCCAACTGGCATTCTGAAATAAGGCTCAAATTCAGTCCAAATGGTGGCAGATTTCTAACGGCTCTCCGCTGCTCTGATCTGGTCTTCATCTCATCGTCTGTTGATGAAGAAAGCAAAGCAAACAGCTGCACTTGGTCAGTAGGCTGAACTATGCGTGCCAGATGAGGCCGTAATGAGTGAGTCAATTGAGTTTTCCTCCTCCAGAAGGGGAGTGGACTGCTTATTTGTGGAGCAAGGTGGAAAGAAAATGGGAGGGGGTGACCCCCTAAAAATATCATCCAGAAGCTATTTTGTCAAGCCTATCTGATGGTGAAGAGAGAGCAGCTAGGGTAAGGAAGAAGGTAACAGAGGGGGCAGTGTCTGGGCTTGGATGATGTGAGATTACAGGGGAACTGAATGTAAGCGAGCGAGAAATCAGGCGTAATTACATACGAGTCAGGTTTAGGAAGGGAACTCCGTGCACTAGTGAGAGGATGGGGGGGAGGTGGCCTGTGACTCAGAGAAGGGATGTTTGTTTGACTGGCCCTGTGGTTGCTTCCCAACATAGCAACCGTCTGTTTGCAGCATAGTAACCACTCAAACCAGTTCACCACAGGGAGATTCCTCAGCAGAACGTACCATTGGGATTAAATGGGAACCAGACACTTGTCCTTATCATTCGCATCACCCTGGCAGTGAGCTCAGCTTCCCAGGCTATTTAAATATACAAAACCTAGATGTAAATGACACGATAGCAAACAAACTGTACTCTGCATGGTACTTTTGTCCTGTATATTCAAATTCTGGATATATGATGGTTTTCAGAAACATTGCCAATTTCACACAAACCATCTCTTTTACTGATCATTTGTAAATTGCTACTGAATGTCATGGTGTTATTCCTATGCAGAAAAATTGAGTCAGCACGTGAACTCAACACGTAAGACTGCAGCTCTTCAAGTGTCCACTTGAGGCTGTCTCAGAAAGCAGATACCTAATGGCTTTTTTATCAGACTTGAGGGGCCTTTCTGTTGTTTTTAGTGCAGTCATTTCCCTCGTTGCCGGGTTTCAAAAATGGTGGTTTTGATATTTGTGAAGGCAACGCTCTCATGAGTCATTGAGTGAGCCCACTGACGAGTCACTCGGTGCTATGCAGTCTGTTGACCTCGAATCGCCTCAGGTCGCTTGGAATCCCGGCCGAGTAGACACTAAAAAAGTATCTGGTACCGGGTACTAACACCTTATGGAAAACCCTGAAAACGCGAGGGGCGGAGCCAACCCAAGTAGGGAGTAGTGGAAAAAAGCTATAAGTGTGATAAATTTATTTGCAATTTTTTTGTAAGCTGAGCAAGTACAAGTCTTAGGTGTACTCTATACTACACATGGTTTACAGAAAAATGTAACTATTTAAAACAACAAACTGGAAATAAGCTAAATTCAAGTTGCTCCATGTGCTTTCATGGAGCAGATGTCAAAGTTGCCAAGCTAGTACAGAGGAGGGAGCTAGTACAGATAAGCTAATGCAGAAGAGAAAGAAGGCCACTGAAAAAAATAAACCTTTTCTTAGGTAATGCATTTGTTTCTCTGAATTCTGATTTTAATCTTAGAATTAGTGCTGTCAACATTAACCTCGTTAAAATGACGTTAACGCCATAACCGCATTAACGCAGCAAATCTCTGTTAGCGAGTTAACGCGGATATCCCAATGCGTGGAGCTGCACGGAGTCAGCACGTTAGCACGTTAGCTCGTTAGCGCAGATAGCTCGTTAACGCATTAGCTGTGCAGCCCACACACACAGGGCGATCCGCGTTATCCTGGTTATGGCGTTAACGTCATTTTAACAAGATTAACGCTGACAGCACTACTTAGAATTTATTTTTCTTTCTTTCTTTTTGTCAAATGTTGAACTTTAAATCAGACATGGCAATTTAAAGGGTGCTAACACAGGTGTCTGCAGGCCATAGCTCTTTGCCAGGTATCTTCTCGGATAATTCCAGTCAGAGAAATGAACGCCTCATTTGCAATTTTGTTGCCTTAAGGGTAATTTGAATTAAATTATCTCACAAATATAATGGCAACCACTCCAAGAGGTTTATGCTCCAGTCTTAGAGTGGGAAATTCTAGTCTTTATACTGAAGTTTTCCTCAATTAGCAGGGATCTGTGTCTGTCCAATGTACCCACATGTTCTGTGATACACATTTCTTACAAATCTTGACAGTGCAGCTTTGAAAGTGTTTCTATGCGATTCATCAGCTCTAACTTTAATTCTCAAAAATAAGATCGGGAGCCTGGACTGTGGAGCAAGTTCAGGATAACCAGGATGTCTTTATCTGGCTTTAATAAACCTTACATCAGCAATACATGGACAAAAACTTTATGCTCTATCTTAAAGTAGGCTTTAATTAGGGACACAAGTGCTGGTGTTCTGGTTTCTTCAGTAAATGAGTAAGTCTGATAAAATTCCACCTTTATTCCAGCTTTATACTGCCAGTGCTGGAAATTAGCCACGACAACTGTAGTAACATCTGCTCATAGCTCATTGAATTCACTTAGATGAATTCACAAAGAGCATTGAATCTTACAGCAGCAGCAGCAATATAAGTCAGCTGATTACACTCAAAATTTACAGGCGCTCACAATAGAAATTATAATTCTATTATAACAAATGCAAATTATTATGTCAGTTGATTTGAAAAGATTCTTTTCGCTGCACTGCTACACACACCAACTATCACTTAAACCACTGTTGAAAACCTGCCGACCCTGCAAGAAGAAGATTTACTGGGCATGCATCAAAGACTTAGCCTTATCAAAGTCTTTTTTTTTTAAATCAAAGTCTCAAAGTCAATTTTATCTACTTTTAATAAAAGGTTAACAGCCGTGGCTCAGTGTGTGCACACAGCGAAGACAATGGAGCGCTGTATTTGTGAAAGTTACGCAGGTCGCATGCTATGTCTTAAGGGGGAAACCCTCTCGCAAAGTAGCATCATTAAAACCAGAGATTCCCCCACCGTGTTAAAAAGAAAGCTTTGTAGCATTTTGAAAGCTGTCCAACGGTGGCCATTTTGTGTGAAAGCATCATTCACATCTCAAGGGTTAGATTTCTCTGGAAAACTACCGGAGAATGTGTGTGTGCATGCATCTATGTGTGAGTGAGCCAGGATGTCTATTGGCTCATAACTCCTCAGCTCACCACACCCTCCATGTGTGTATCAGGTGTGGAGTTCTTCAGGAATGAGAATACAGCACATTGATAGCAGGGAGCCTTACATGGTAGGTGAAGAATGTGTTTTTAACAGTTTATCTGCTGCATTACTGACCCACTGAAGCACTTGGATACATTTATTATCAAAAATGTTGCTCACAATCTAAACAATATAAGTCAGAAACTCAATTGAAAAAAAGCACATTTGTTCAGAATATGACATCCTGTAAAGGTTTATCTCCAGCATTATTGAACTAGTAGGGCACTTAGCTCCTCATCGCCATAACAGTAATCTTTATCACAATGGCAACAGAACAAAAAGGTAATTGTTCTGTGCAGTCTGAGGTTTTAAGGGTTTATCTGCAACTTTGAACTCAGGTGGTCTCAGGTGGTCTTGAGACTCAAGTGGTCTCAAACTACTACTCTCATAAATCTCAGCAATCTCAACCCACCGTGGCCTGAAAACAGTCCACTGCAATCTCACCTGCAGTCATATATTTTTTAGTTTAACCAATATTTTGCAGCCGCCAAAGAGAATAAAAATAGGATCTAAAAACCACTGTTAACATTTTGCAACCCTGTTGAAAATTCTTAGAAATGAGATAAATATCAGACAATACCTCATTTTTCAGTCTTCAAACACTCACAAAGGACAAGGTCGGCAGAAGAATTGGTGTGGTGTATAAGCTACACATAGTTAGCATAGCATTTCATCTCTGAAGTATTTCCCTACTCTTAACCAAGTGTTTTATTGCCTAAAGCTAAACTATTTTTGTGCCATAACTGTGATTTTCATTAACCTTCAACATGTAATGCTAGTTGCATGAATGTTATCCATTAGTTTGAATGGTGGTGTAGTGGTTAGCACTGTTGCCTCACAGGAAAAAGGTCCTAAGTTCAATTCCAAAACCTGGCTAAGGCATTTCTTTGTGGAGTTTGCATGTTCGCCCCATGTTTTGTACCAAATCGTTGTGATTTGCAGCCCATTTTTAGTCCAAGGACTACTGACCAATCATGTTTGAGTAGGCTCTTGTTTACAGCCTATGTAGGGAGCCAAGAGGGAAAACATTTTTGCTCATATTGCCAAAGTGCAATCTTAAAACTATCAGCTACTGTCTGGGAACAGTTTAGGTTTTTGGTATATAAACAATAACTTGCAGGCAGAACAGGAAGTCATGAAGTCTTTGTGATCAGATTTCAAGTCATCAAACGCTTGCAGGTCATTTTCCAGTTTGAAGTGAAAAAAAAAACAGAGAATTTTCATGACTAAAGCCGTATTTGGTTTTTTCAATATGTATTCCCCTCCAGGGTCTTTGAGTGCCACAGTCTACACAAATGCAGGTCTTTCGAATTAGAAACCCCAACTTGCCTGTAGCATTAAATTATTTTTATATTTGATTAATTTGTATGTGTTCAAGACTGCCATGATAATGAACATTATAAGCCACATTTTAGCTGATGAATATTCAGGTTTAATGATATCAGTTCTATTCTTTGGCCTTTTTGGACGCTTTGTTTTACAAATCTCTTGGAGCTTTGGCATTTGACATAAACAACCTTGTGTTAATGAGCATAATGACAATTCCTCTGCCAAAAAAATGAGTTTGCTGTGTGTTTTTGTTATATCCTTCAGCTGCATAGTTTCTCAAATCTTGTTTTTGCCAAGTAAAAGCCAAGCCCTCACATTCCTCTGCATAATGGAGTGTGATGGAGCACACACAGCTAAAAAAAAGAAAAGAAAAAACAGACATCTTTAAACGGTTATTCAGAGCTTCCAGTCAGAACTGCTGTGGTTTGGGATACAGTACGTGGGATGGTGTGTGTGTGTGTGTGTGTGTGTGTGTGTGTGTGTGTGTGTGTGTGTGTGTGTGTGTGTGTGTGTGTACGTACATCTTGAGGAGGATGTGCTGATTCACATGGAAGAGCCGGGTGTGTCAGACCAGCCTTATACTTGTGTCATGGTTGAAGCACGAGTAAGACTTTATGGTTGAAAGAAGTGTAAACCTCCTGAATGATGAAGTTCACATTCTAATTCACGGAAAATTTGCAACGACACATTATTATCCATTATAAATGTTAGAAATATGAGATTGTGGAATTGTTTTTTACTTTTTAATTAGAGTAGATATGCTTGTGTCTAGCTGGAGCATAAACAAGGTTCATGTATCAGTTCACTCCTTTTGTACAAGAGATGGCCTCCTCGGTGGCTCTAGTGCACTCCCAATGTCATTCCATGTACCTCACTGCATCTTTTGTACAACCCAGCATCATCTAAAGACCTGTTTAATTTTTCAAAAATTTTTTAAACACTTTTAGCATTTGGGGAGCAAAAGAAAAGCTTAGATTCGTGGAGATATGATGGAGACATGTTGAGTCTTTCAGCTTTCCTTTGACCAACAAAGAAAAACAACAGATACAAATCTTCTAAGCACGCTATGGTTCCAGCATGGACCTCTAAGAGATCAAACTGTATCAGTGGTGATGACCTTGAGACCAAACAGCAGTCTGAAGCCTGAAGGTATTTGATCAGACATGCGCTTTTTGGTTTAGCAACATTCATGGGTCTATGCTGTGTGATTTTTTCTTTTGGGTCAGATTTTAATACACTTTTATTGTTGCTGAAGTATCTAAAGACAAAATTAAGGTGTCATGCAGATGTTCTATTGCAACACCAACACGGAGAATGATGTCTTATGCACATCGTGGAGGTACAAGTCCATGTGCGTCCATGTCATAATGGGATTTCCAGGGTGCAAACTAAAAATGGTTTCTTGGGCACACTCAAGGGTTTCTGATTATATCTTGTTTTATTATGCATTACCGATTATGAAGGATGTGTTCAAGACAAGAAAAAAGAAAGGGCGGAAGAGGCTGTCTAGTGTATTTTTTTGTAAATAACAAGTGATTCAGAACAAGAGTTAAAAAGGTGGCACCATTCATGGCCACAGTATTGTGAAAAGTTTCCGCTGCACAACTGAGTGATTTCACATTTTCACCTTTGGTTTAATTTGCACAAAGATTTCTCTGTCTGGATATGAAGTCTGGGATTCTGCACTATCAGGAGGATTGGATCAGCTTTGGAAACATAAGATGAGAAATCATTTGACTTTAAAAAGATTAGTAGATTGTGGAAGACTGATATCTTCCACGCTGAGAAAATTACCATGAAACACTCGTAAACTGATGAAGTTAGAGTAAATGTTTTCTAAATTTTGAGCAGGTCTGTACTATTTCAAGAGTTTTCAGGGGGGGGAAAGGTAAATTTATAATAATGCATTTCTAAAATGTTTCAAATTAGGCTTTAGCAATCTGCATCATTAAAACACTGTCAAACTGTTAATGTATCAATATCACTTTAGGTACTGTATGTGATTAGCCACCTTTCTCAAACATACTTCTCAGTGTCAGAGTCTGGCTCAAGTGCCATGACAAATAATGGGAGAGAACACAATTAAACCAAATTTTAGCGATTTATCGACCAGATAATTTGGAAAACCATAATACTCCATGAGGTGTGTTAATCAGTTATCAGTGTGTCAGTAGTTGGATGCTCTCATGTATCGCTGTGCTGAAGGCAGGTTTTGGACTCTAAGTGCAGGACGCAGGAGACAGGATGTGAAACCACTTTAACTTTTATTACTGTTAACTTACGAAATATAAAAAATACATAAGCCAGGACAGAGCTGGACTAGGAAACCAGGAGCTGAGGGTTACACAGCAAGAGTAATGAGGAATTCAAACCAAGAGTTTAAATACACAACAGGGAGTAGGGCAAAGTGGAGATACCTAGGAAAAAACAGCTGAGCTGAATACAGTAAAGAGACAAGGGAAAGCAAAACTGAACACGATGCACAAAGGATATGAGACGATCACAATACAAAGGGAAACATAGAGGCTACAACACATGAACTGACATGGACAACAAGGGAAACAGACATGGAGACATGACTGACTGGGGAAAAACAACACAAACTACAAGGCACAGACAGAACAGACAGACACGGGGACACAACTGCATTGACAAAGGGTAACAGACACAGAGACAAGTCTAACTTCACTATTGAGACTCAGGACAAGATACAGAGAGACAAGGATGGACATGGGAACATAGTGAGGCAAGAAGGGGACTCCAAGCAAATCAAATAGACTTAACCTATAACTAAAACCTGGAACTAATAATTCAAATGCCAAAACATTAAAATCATCAGTTGAAAACACAGAACGCTGGGGCCAAAACCCAGGAACATGCCAGAATTACTAGAAATATTAAAGTGAACAAAACCAGAGAGTCCATAACACTGGGTGTATGACCCAGGAACCATGACAGATGGGCGATGGATTGTTAAGTTTGCATAGTGTTGTAAAACCTCAAACAACTAGGCCAAAGCCAAACCAACAAATATGTGATAGATAAATGAGAGACGAGGACAGTCTGTTCTTAAATGCTCCAGAGAGACTGGCCAGGTGCTCCCAGATGTACTGATTAACCCCGCCTACCAGGAACATGGAAGACAACACAGTGACAAACAGAAAGGGACAGCAGGCCCTGCCCAAAGCAGAAGGCCGGCACAACAGTAACATTCAAAGATGGTGTAAGAGAAACACAACAGGGGTGTCAAACAAGCACATGCATTTTATATGTATACCAATACTAGAGCTGCTCTAGCAGCTGGACTTTCAGTAAGCAGCTCTGCGTGTTTGATTTTGCTTCTTTTTTTTTACACCACATACGCCTTCTAGAGCAAGTTCAAAGGGATTTGTGTCGTCTCCTAGCACTGAACCAGTGATGCTTCTCTTGTTTGGCAAACCACTAAAGCAGTTCATTAGGCATAAAGAAAGCTCAGACAGGACCACTCGAGCTTCAATCCGAGGAGACTTGTTTATACCCCACAGACGGACAGCATTTGGGCAGAACGTCCTCTCTGTTAAGGGTGGCCATCTGTGGAACAGTCTTCCTCAACCCATTAGAGAATGCTCGACATTCAATTTGTTTAAGGCAAAGGTTAAAAACTGGTTATGGACAAATCAAGTGTGTGATCATGTATGAGTTGTATAGTTTTAAGGTTTTATTTGGGAACAGAATGGTGTGTATGTGTGAGTTTGGTGATGGAGTTTTTATTATGAATGAATGATGAATTTTTATGAATTATTATGTCTATTTTTATGCTTAAGGACAACAGATGGAAATTAGCCCTTGGCTATAATCTGGTATGTTTACATTCATGTAATTTTTTTTTACATTTATGTTCATTAACATGCACTGTCCTAAATAAATAAATAAATGTGTAAACCATAGGTTAGTGGTTCGATTCCTGGCTCCCCCTAGTCTGCATGCCAAATATCCTTGGGCAAGATACTAACCCCAAATTGCTCTCCGATGCATCCATCGGAGTATGAATGTGTGTGAATGTTTGTTAGAAAGCACTAAGAAAATGTGCTGGTGTGAATGGGTGAATGCAAAAGTTGTGTAAAGCGCTTTGAGAGCTCAGAAGAGTAGAGTAACCAGTAGAGATGGACCGATCCGATATTACGTATCGGTATCGGTCCGATACTGACCTAAATTACTGGATCGGATATCGGAGGAAAATAAAAAATGTAATCCGATCCATTAAATATCACGAAAGCACCTCACAAAACTTGCAACACGCCGTAACTCACCTCAGAACTTTAGCACGTCGGAGCAGTATGCATCACGTGATAGAGCGGCTGTGGCATGCGGGACCTGTGGTGGTCTGGATAGCATTTGGAGCTTCGCTAGCAACCCGGCATTTCATCTCCGACAAAGTTATCCCGAGAGAAGTAAAGCAAGTGTGTAAGTCCATCTCTGAATGTTTGTAAAGCATTCCTGCGTTAAGCTTAACAAACGACTGCCTCTCCTGCTGCTACTTCAATCATGAAACTGCTTAATGATCAGCTGATCGGCTTTTCTGTCGCGAGTCCGTGTCTCTAGTTTGCTTTTGGCCCATTTTGCACCAGAAAGAGGAAACCAGCGGCTGAACAACAGCAGCACGTTTAAGCTTGATCAGCTGTTGTTAGAATTTATTTAATATTACTTTCTACTCGAGGATCTTTTTCTACGTAGCTGACGCTGGTAACTGTGCAGGGGCGGATCTAGCAAAGTTTAGCCAGGGGGGCTGATAGGGCATTAACAGGGAAAAGGGGGCACAAAGACATACTTTTCTTTCTTATTCTCATTTAAAATGTCGAGCTTTTAATAAATAATTATCTGACAGCCAAAGTTTTAATTTGATGTAAAATGAATAGAAGTCAATTACTGTATATAGTGACTATTAAGTCTAATATATATATATATATACCCTAGTAAGCTATAGTACTTTTTCCTTTGGGAAGGTACCATCTGTGCAGTCTGCAATTTTGTTGAAGAAAGATGTTGAATCTATTTAATATTTCTTGAAAAATAATTGATTTCTGTGCATTTTTTTTTCACACTGCATCAAATTAAGGTTGATTACGTCGATTAAGCATCATGAGGTGGAGCGTGAGGGGTGGTTCCCTATTTTTTATTTATTTATTTTTGTTGTTGCTGGGAGTTGGAACCCTATTAGTTAGGTTGCTTAATATTTATGCTAAGTACTCTTTAAAATACCAGAATAGGGAGGATGGTGTAGGTTTAAGTTTATTAGATTGATCAGTATTGCTGAACTATGAAATTTTTTTTTTGCATACAGGTATAACAGAATAGCTTTAGTGTAGTTGTTGTTTTAAACTTGAGTATGAACTTATACAAAATGCAGCAATATATTTAAAAAACAGTTTTGTTGATTAAAAAACACTATATCGGATTCATATCGGTATCGGCAGATATCCAAATTTATGACAAGTCTGTATTCTAAATATCTAACTTGGTTACTGGAACACTTGCAACACTCTTTATGATTAAATTAATTTCACAAAAATGGCTGGAGGGTTTGCCAGTCGTTTGGTGTGTCTTACAGGTCTGACTCAACACTGCAAACAATGTACCAGCGTGGTACTGTGCATGAACCAACAGCTGCTCTGCATACCTTCCAGTGCTGTCATCCTTAATATTCACGTGACCTGCAGCCAAAAAATCTCAAAGAGTAAAAAGTATCACTGTCTTCTACCTGGCTGGAGCCAGCACCCATCACTTACGAGAGTAATTCTTTGTCTGCCATCCATGAGAGGAAATTACATCCCTTTGGCACAAGGCGTGAAATCTCTATCAGCCCTGGGATGACAGGGTGTTACCATAATGATTAGAGGGAATGCAGCTCAAATGATGTTGTTGCTGCTTTCTCTTTACATTGGTAACTTTGCTGCCTGTCTAAATACAAGAATAATAACACACACTACCAAAGAAATGAGCAATCGTTTTCCCCCCTCAGGACGTTCTGGGTGTTTATTTTACAGCACGGGAGAAAAAGCAGTGACAGGTGCACATCATTCTTCTGCTCAGTGTGAGGTAATATTTTCCACATTTGCAAATATGAACCCTTTAGGGTGATGACACAAGAGGTTCACCGCATAAAGGTGGCAAACTCAAAGGTGGTGAAAAAGCTGTTGAAATGTTTTCCTGGCAATAATAGTTTCCATCAAATGTGGTCAGAGATACAACGGTAAGTGTTGTGTGGTGCGTTTTCTAAACACGTTTCTTACTATTTCGATGCATTTCATGTAGAACATCATCATCATTTTTTTCTGTCACACGCATCTACATAACACTGTTTTTTTGCTTTCTGTCAGTATCACATGTTTAATATCAGCACTTTTTCTATTTGAATAGTTTGCCACACTCCTGCTGGTGGATCTTTTCCTTTTTGCCACAGGTCATAACCCAACAATATCCCTTTTATGTGATCATACTTACAGCTACACTGGGAAGCGACTTATTAACCTGATAAACACCTTCTAATGTCCATCCTTGCTTCATATTACACACTCTTGGACACATGGAATTTGATAAAGCAACAGCTATTTTCAAATTCAGCTGCTGTCCTTGCACGCTCTAAAATGTATTTCTATTTGAACACATGCCTACTGTATTGTGTACAGAATGACTCATGTCACTAACATTACAGACATGGACAATGTAGCTCAGAGGCAGCGCCTGGATATCCCAACAGCTTCAGTAAGTGTAATAAACCCTTGAAGTTTCAAGTGTTAATATGTCCTCAATCTCCCAGCAACAAAATCCCTCATAAACACATGTTTAAAACCTGGGGTTAATGACGGTTGTGCGTGAATTAGCTGTGATTTATTGGGGAGGCCTATGTTTGTAACAAACCACTCATCCTGAGAGAAATATTTACAGGTTTCAGTCTGCTCCCTGCTCACTTCCTGGTTGACAGGCAAACACATGCAGGACTTTAAAACTATTTTCAACCAAAATGCTGATCCCATCAGCTTTTATGATGTTTGCTTTGAACTTATTGTGGCAGCAGATGGTCTCTACTCATTTCCTACAAAACAAGACAAAATGCTGTCCCCGAGAGAGCTCATGGTCATCACTCGTCAAGGCAACAGTGCTACCTCTGTAAAGGATGCATAATTGCATCTGGGAGGCAGTCTTGTTTTATCAGTTTCTAAATGTATCATAATATCTTTTCTTCTCTGATTTTACAAAGCAATCACAGTTGCCCACCCAATAATATCAGTTTTTATTTCCGTCCTAATTTTATCAGTAAAATTCTGGTATAACAGCCTGAACAACTCAGGCATGCGGAGACAGATAGGTGTGCCGTAGACTCTCAGCTGGTTTCATTTTATTTAGTTTCCAGAACATTTTTTTCAGAGTCCACTAAAGAAGACTGTCCTATCCGAGATGACATAGAGACAACAAACGAACATTTACCTCAATGCAGAGAAAGGCATGTGACACAGAGAGTTTACATACGGTGTCCAGCACATTGCAAGATAGATCTGGGCTATTTTGGAAAATGGTTTGAGGGGCTTTCAAGCTTGCTATGAAGATTTTCCACCACTCATAACAAATGTGACAGTCGATACCTCAATATGCCGGGGCCTGTCAGGACATTCCTCCCTCCAAAACCGATATCCTCATTCTCCCCTTCTCATCTTCATCCCTCCACCTCCTCTGTAAGGTAAGCAAGAAGTGAGGTGCAGAGACAGAAGCGATTTATCTGTGACTTCATTCATGCCTACTGTAAAACGAGGATGTTGAACAACTAATAATCAATAAATGCTGAGGTTTCGTCATCATATAGATTTGATTAATATAATCCAAACACCCGTTTGTTTGACATTCTGAGACTTATTTATTTTCTAATAAATATCAGACAATTGTCAAATAACTAGAATTGGATGTCTCGAGACTGGTCTTGGTCACGAGACCAGTCTCATGACCACTTTTACGTGGTCTTGGTCTTGTCTTGGTCTCGCTGTCTGGGTCTTGCTGTCTCAGATCGACATAGTGGTCGGGAGATTTGGAATCAACAGTATCCATGACACATAACGTAACGTTCGATAATGTGTCGTGCGCAAAAGCATCAGCTCTAAGAGCCGTGCTTAGAGAGGGCTTTGCAGTGAATCAGAAGAGTCAACTCCCATTGAGCGGCTACTCACTTAATTTCTTTTCGCTGCTCAGCTCTCACACAGTGTCTCAGCTATGCTCCAATCCCTCCATGTCTTATGAAGCATAAAGCAATTTTAACAAATTTGATCCATAGTCTTTCACATTGTGTACGAAAAGAAGAAAATTACAATTACCTGCTTCTTAAACTGACTTTGGCCAAAGCAAAGGTTAAGTTTTAAAAGGAAGAAATGTCAGCATGCATAATTAAAAATTAGTGTAACTCCTCAGTAACATATATTATAGTTTTGAAAATAAATACTTTAAAAGATTCTTTTCAAGATTTACTTCCATCGTGAAAGATCAGGGTCTTCTTTCTCTGGTTTCTTTGCCCTGGGTGATGATGGGTGTGGCCTCGTAGCATTTCTTATAGTGCTTTATTGTTATCTGATGAAAGCTCTACAGAATAAGTACCTGCTTGTTGACTTGTTTTAAAATAGGAGAAATATGCAGTGTACATAAGGTTGTGTCTTTTCTTTTTTAATTATCACTGCCACATTAAAATTAGTAGTCAAAGCTTACACGAGTCCTTTGTTCAAAGAACTTTATCTCAGAAACATACAAGGCTTACTATGATTCAGCCAGGGTCACTGTTTTTTAGGTAACAGACCCATTTCTACCAGCTGCTCTGTGCCAGGAAGCATTATACATTATTAGTGGAAAGAATTTTGAATGAGTCACAAGCAGAAACAACACCATCAGAGAGAAGCGAAAAAGGGGATGCCAACAGACTAAAACCAAAAACATTCTAGGGGTTGATCCGATACATCTAAGTGAAAGAACTGTGGAGCAAACCTATTACCCTCAAGGTAGAGCATAGTCAGCAACCAGTAGAGCAACAAGCCTGAACTGACAGAAAGGAATACACATACAATACATGTGCATACCACTCTGCAGACATTCATTAATAAAACAATGATAGAATTTACATTAAACTGACAACCTCAAAGAAACACTAATTGGATAAAGATGAAGATATCGTAGGGGTCATATGCCATGCGTGTTCTCACTCACTATAGACAAATGATTATACTGAACTTGACCCAGCCTCAGTATTTATATGTTTGGATCTGTATTCTCTGCCTTTCCTGTTGTGATAACCCTGTTTGTAATCAAATAAAAGCTTCCTAAATACATTTAACCTTGACGAGCTCTGTTTCATTTGTTGCAGTGATGGAAAGTTTGGCTTCAAATGTATAGCAAAATTAACCTGGGGCTAATTTATGATTCATTTTTGCAGTGTTTGTGGTTTATCATGTCATATATATATATATATATATATATATATATATATATATATATATATATATATATATGTGTGTGTGTGTGTGTGTGTGTGTGTGTGTGTGTGTGTGTGTGTGTGTGTGATTTAGAGAGCTTTAAGTCAAATCAAAAAGCCTAGAACAGGAACATAAACATTTTTAAAACATAGTACGGGGTCTTTGATTAACTCTGTTGTTTTCTCTGATTTTGCTTCTATTTTGGTCTTTATTTTATTCCTAATCTTAAAAGATATTGCTGGAATCTGAGATTGAGACAGAACACATTAAATTAAATCTAAACACTGGAATGAAAAAACACATCCTCAGACAGAGAGAGAAGGAAAGTTTGAGTGTTTCCCATCTACACCCATAGGCCTGCACCTGCACAGGGATAAATGGGTGGGCACACTTGTAGAATACATATTATTCATGCCTGAATGAAAATACAACCACAGATTGTATTCACATGATAAAAAGTGCACACCTTTCATTCAAGGTGGTGTGTGTTTCAAACCACTGATGAAAGTTCTTTGGGTACAACAGGAAATCCCTGTACACTGTGGGTGCTCTGATATCATTGTTCCCTCTGGAAACTCCTGGACAAATAGGCATTTCTTCCTCATGAAGTCACTGGAAGTTCTCCAAGCTGCAGCTCAGAATGCATATCTCCAGGGAATGTTTGCCTGGATGTCCTGTGGCTGTTTGTTGCATTAATTCAATTTAATCTATGGAGAATCAAGAGGCTCAAAGGACAGAGTAAGGTCAGCCAGTGGTGACTGCTGCAATATTCTTCACCTGCATGCTAAAAGTAGCATATGCAAGCTTTATCATTAATAGTACATGAAGCAATAAAAATGTGCCACATGCTACCTGCTGCAGTAATTGTTCTTTGAGACACTTTGTACAAATAGACAGGGCAGAATCTAATAACTGAGGAGAGATGAGAAGATGGTTACTGGTTATAAGCTGTCATACCAGATGTCTAGCACTCTTCTGACTTGATTATTTGCAGAAGATCAAATCATCTCAGCTGAACCAACTAATACAATAGGAAACATTCACATAAACTTAAGATGAACTTGTAGAGTCTTTCATGCTTAGAAGGTTGACCTCGTCTTTGCCAGTATAATTCCATCTGTCAGACCGGAATGGGCCACAGAGATATTAAATCTATATATATTACGCAGGATTTGTTGGTTACTGTCTGTAAATACGTTTTCAAAGTCTCCCTCCCTTTCCCTGTCACTTCATAACAATGTTGGTGGCAAGTAATGTGTTAAAAATATGTGCGAGGACTGTCTGGGTTATGTTAATGCCTGTGTTGAGTGGGTAGGTACTGCAGCTTTACGCCATCTGATATGCTTTGCGGCAGGGCTGCCAAGTGGCAGTTTTTACTCCTAGCTGTCGCACCCGTTGTTGTGCCATTAAAACTGATGCTGAACATACGTTCAATAAAGCAGTGTTATAAGGAAAGCTACCGAGGGGTCATTCTACATGGTGTCAGAAGTAACCCGGACCATCGCTGGAATAATGCCATAAGGGAGGAAACAACAGAATGGCTAAATTTAATCCCTCGACAAGCTTCCCCTTCGATAAGCCAACGGAATGGCCCGACTGGAAACAGCACTTCGATTTGACAAAACTGAATAAGTCTGTCAAAAGAGAGCGCTACATCTTGCCTACCCCTGAGGAAACAATGTGGGGCAACGGTCTTCTCCTCGCTGGATGCAGCCAGTGGATTTTGGCAGATCCCGCTGCACCACGAGACTTGCAGACTAACAACATTCATCACCCGTTTGGCAGGTATTGCTTTAAGAGGCTGCCCTTTGGGATAACAAGTGCACACGAGATCTTTCAGCGAAAGATGTTGGAGACCTTAGAGGGGCTTGAGGGTGTAGAGGTCTTTATGGATGACATCCTGGTCTATGGGGCCACAGAGCTGACAGAGCCAGCTTCGCTTCCAAGGGCACCTGATCAACTATTCTGGGGTCAGGCCAGACCCTGAAAAAGTGAAAGCCATTCTTCAGCTGCTATCACCAGAAAATGTGCAAGACCTCAAATGGATCCTAGGAATGGTTAATTACCTGGGCAGATATATTCCTGCTCTTGCCACAGTATGCCAGCCATTGTACGAGTTGCTTAAAAGCAAAAAGATTTGGACCTGGGGCCACCCACAGCAGGCAGCCTTCGAGAACATCAAGAGAGTGCTTACATCAGCACCTATTCTTGCCTTATATGACGCCAACAGACCCACAGGTGTATCCACTGATGCCAGTAGCTACGAGCTTGGGGCTGTGCTGCTTCAGCTTCATGGCGCAGAGTGGAAACCGGTTGCCTACTGCTCTAGACCCCTCATGCAGGCTGAAACAGGCTACGCACAAATCGAAAAGGAGTGTTTGGCTAGTGTGTGGGCCTGCAAGAAGTTTGACAAGTATCTATGTGGCTTAGATGGCTTCAGTCTTGAGACCGACCATAGACCTTTGGTGCCCCTGGTCAAGAGCTGGGACCTTGACAATGTTCCATTGAGGTGTCAACTCCTCCTGATGCAGCTCATGAGGTACAAGCCGGAGGCCGTCTATGTCCCTGGCAAAACGCTTGTCATCGCCGATACGTTATCACGGAGTCCACAGACTTGGGCTGAGGATGACACTAGCACTCACAGTGAAGTGGACTGCTATATAGCCACTGTGTTACCGGGCATTCCAGCATCCCCAAGCCGAATGGAAAGCATTAAAGCAGCCACTGCAACTGATGTTGAACTACAGACTGTCATCACATACATACGCAGTGGTTGGCCTGCATATGGAGCTAGTGTGCCACCAAACATCAAAGTGTACATGAAAATGAAGAATGAGCTATCAGAGGCCAACGGCCTGGTCATACGAGGCTGCAGGATTGTCATTCCAAAGTCACAAAGAACAGCCATTCTAAACAAACTACATGACGGGCACCAAGGCCTCACCAAGTGCAGGGATAGGACTAATTCATCTGTTTGGTGGCCGGGGCTCTCCACTGAGCTAAAGAACGCAGTGCTGCAGTGCCACACCTGTCTGGCACAGAAGCCAACACAGACAAGGGAGTGGCTCATCTCCACACCTTTGCCGGATCGTCCATGGCAAAGGATAGCCCTGGATCTCTGTGAACACAACCAGAATAATTACCTTGTTGTGTCGGACTACTACTCACGTTTTCTGGAAATACTGCACCTACCATCCACGACCAGCGGTCAGGTTGTTCAGAAACTGAAGTCAACCTTTGCTAGGTTTGGGATCCCTGACGAGGTGGTAAGTGACAATGTCCCTCAGTTCTCCAGCTCTGAGTTCCAGGCCTTCACGAGAGCGATGGATTTCGCCCACATAACATCTAGTCCCCACCACCCGCAGGGAAATGGTCATGTGGAAAGGGCAGTACAGACTGCAAAGAAAATCCTCCGGCACGATGACCTACTGATAGCACTAATGTGCTATAGGTCTACTCCCTGTACCACTACAGGCTTCGGCCCAGTGGAACTCATTATGTGGAGGAAGATCAGGACAAAACTGCCCACCTTTGAGAAGAATCTTCAACCCAAATGGTCTAACAAAAGAGAGGTTAAACGAAGGTACACTAGTCAGAAGGCCAAGCAGGCGTTCTACTACGACCACCGCCATGGTACTAAGCCCCTACCTCCACTCCATCCAGGGGATGCTGTCCTTACTAAGCTTGACTAGGAGAAGACTTGGGCAACACCTGCCATTGCCTCCAAGGAGAGTGTCACTCCAAGGTCTTATCTCATCGCCACACCCCAGGTGCGGTGCTGCGATAGAACCGCCGCCATCTCCACCTCGAACCATCTCCACAGGCTACGCCAGAACCCCTTCCACCACCCACTGCGGACACTGAGGGGCTGCCATCCCAGTGCGTTGGTGTCTCCACTCCAGAGACCCCACGTTTAGCCCCTAGTCTGGCCCCAACGCTTGCACCCACTCACGCAGACGTACCAGATCAGGTATGCACGAGGTGCAGCTGGGTACGCAAGCCAGTGAAGAAGTGGTCATCAGAAATGTACAGACTGATCTACACAGGGATTTCAAAAAAAGATTAGAGACACTGGGTATGTCCAGTGAGTGATATTGGTGAGAGTGTTGCCAAGTTGTGACTTGAACAGGCTCCTTTCCAAAAGTTGGGGTGCCAAATTGCTTAGTGAGCTCGTTAGCCAGGAAACTTTGCTGTCCCCCAGAGTCTACAAATGCTTGAAGAGACAGTATTCCTTTCACAAAAGATTTTAGCAGTGATCATAATACTTGGTAGGACTGACTCAGATGAAATCTTTCCCACCAGCATCCCCACCTTGGCTGCTGGGTCTTTTGGTCACAGGGACAGAAATGAATATCACAATACAAAAATTCGCCAACCTCAATTCTTTTTCACTTTTCTTCCAGAGCAGGTGAATTTTTCTAGTTGAATGGGTTCAGCTTTAGCATCACTGCCAACTATTCCTCTTCTCCTCGTTTCTTCTAGAGGATTACCCCTCTACAAGCGGAAACAGAACAGAGATGGGCCTCATGGGAGTTTAGACTATAACGACACTTGCAAATGTAGTCATCCATCCTAGAAACAAGTGAGTCAAGAGAATGAGGCAGGTCTCTTAGCAGCTAATTTATCTCTCGTGTAACTTTAAAAAAAAACTCAAAGGAAAGCTTTTTCCTGTTAACCAGCCTCATCTGCCAAAATCCAGCAGTCCACAGGGTAACCAGTCACACTCCTATTTCCCTGTCGCAGACTGATCAATCTACATTATAAGCGACAGCATCTGGGTTCATTGCTAGGGGTGCAACGATACACAAAATTCGCGGTTCGGTTCGGTTCGATACTTTGGTGTCACGGTTTGATATTTTTTCGATACAAAAAAAAATGTTCATGCCTTTTTAATTTGTCATTTATTAAAATTATAAATATATATTTTAACTCAAAAGTACAGTTTTTAAATTTAATGTTGCTGAAACAACAAAGTAATAAAAATAAATAAATCTATCTGATTGAGGAATCACTCATCTTTGGAAAAGAGAGTTTATTACAGAGAAATGGCTCTTTCCAAAATAAAAGCTATACTATACGCTTCATCTGGGCTATATTCTCAGCAGCATATTAAACATATCAGGTCCCATAAGGAGAATCATGTGCTAACGGCTGTCTAAATGACTCGGGTAAAGTTTGTAGCATGCGTGCTTGTTGTTTTTGTCTGCTTCCACTTGTCTTTGCACTAGGATGATGTCGGCGTAAATGTGCAGTCATATTCGTTGTGTTCCGACTAGTGCTGTCAGCGTTAATCTCGTTGAAATAACGTCACGCCACAACACGGCAAATCTCCGTTAACGAGCTACCACGGATCGCCCATTGCGTGGGGCTGGACGGCCAACACGTTAACGAGCTAACTGCGCTAATGCACTAATTCCCACCAATGTAATTGAGCATTGCGTGGCACATCATACATACTGTTTTACTTTTGTCCATGACGCGCTTACCTTCAGGGTCATACGTCACATGAAAACCCAAATAGTTCCAAACGCCGTACCGGAAACCCGATCTGTACCCCGCATGCGCAAATCTTACATCACTTCCTCTCTTTGCCAACATTGCGACATTCAATATATTTGAATGATACGGTTAGCGCCCAGTTAGCTCCTAGCATTTCTCAACAGCTCTGCCTCCTTTTTGACTACCGGGACATTTAAACAATGGATAATCCGTATCCGCAACAAATTTTTGCTTTTCTCCTCAACAGAGAGCGTTCCCCGATTGAACAACAGCGCCGCAAAATAAGAAGAATGGTGCCTAATGACAGAGTCAATAATACAGACTTTATAATATGTCACGTGAAGATTCAGCAGCCAGATGAAGTGTTTACTGGCAATTGACAGTGATAGCGGACATTATGATCACTTTTCCAACAATCCTCTCCACACAGACAAGCATAAACACACTCGATTATCACTAAATCTGTTAGGAGGTGGTGGGTAGGTGTACTGTTGTTGTTTGGGTTTTGTTTTCCTTTTGGTTATAGGTAGGCGAGGCGGGGCTTGATGGCATTCCAACACACCTGCGACGCATCGGACGTCATCAGTGAGCGCTTTTAGGGAGCAGAGTCACGGACGTCTGGTGTCGGAGTATTATCGCTGTCACAAGTGGTAACGAGTTAGCACAGGCTGCATCTGTTGATTTTACGCTGTGGAGCTGTATGTTTTAAAGGATCCACGTTTCGCCTACTTTTCTTTGTCTTAGCCTGTTCCATCACCTGCCCGCCTACCTAGGATTTTGTGTTGGCTATTCTGGATCCGCGACGGAGTGCTACGTACCATCAGGCGGCGATCACCGCAGCGGCTGTGGTTTGGGTGGTCAAGTAAGCTCTCCAACTCTCTCCGTCCACTTGTGTTTAACGTTCGGCTATCAACGGTATGCCATAAACCCTGTTTTGTTCCCTGTTGTCAGGTAGCTCCGGTGCGTCTGCTACCTACCTGTATGCTTCGGCTCCATCTCATCGCCTCGGTGTTTTCCTGCTGGCACATTTTTATTTATCACTGTATATAGCCCCTTTCCCTTGTAAATATTTCCCCTTACTTGTGTATATATAAAACTTGCATCACCAACTATTCTGCGTCCGTGTGTGTTTCTGCCACGTAATCCATCTGTGTAATCCAGCTAACCTAACAAAATCAAATTTAACACACGTTTGTAATGACGCTAATTCAGTTTAAAATAGGGTTCATTCGCTCAGTCAGCAGGTGGCGGTATCCTCGTACACTGGGGACTACACTGCCATTAAACGAACAGAAGAAGAAGAAAACCCCTGCACATGCGCGGTACGGATCGGGTAGACCCGATTTGTACAGTCCGACTTTACACATGCGCAGTAAGGATCGGGAGTCCCGATCTGTCACTATCTTTTTATTTTTTTTGTTTTTGTCTACATTATATTAAATGTTTCATTATCGGAAACATTTTAAGAGATACTTGTTATTCTTAATATCTTAACAGATACTCTGACTGACCTGTAACTATCGTAAAATGCTTCGACCGGAAGTAGACACCTTTCGCGCATGCGGTGTACCGATCGGGTTTCCGGTACGGATCGGGTAGCGACAAGGTTCAATTTGCCATGTTGCAAGGAGAGCTTAACTTCTGTCTCACTAGCTTGCCCTGCACTCAGTGAATCTGCGTCCGACTACTCCGCCTAGGCTGCACTGTTGAGCGCAGATCCACTGAGCCGCTCAACACAGACAGCATCGTCAGAAGGAAAGTTGATAAAATAAATTAAAAATTTTGTATTGTTCGATACATATGCGTACCAAACCGAAAGCACTGTATCGAACGGTTCAATATCGATACGAGTATTGTTGCACCCCTATTCATTACATTGTTTGGTGGAACTGTCTGAACATTAGTGCGAATTAAGTGAGCAAACTATGGCTTTTATCTAACTCCCTGGAGAAGGCTTGCTGTGATGGAAGGGCTTTTTCCAGAGGGTGCACCATAAATGGAAAAGTGGAGGCAGTGGAGCTGTGGGTTTCAGACAGGTGGTGGAGGCACAGCTGGAGATGATTCAGATTGTAAATAAAGAACCCGAAATCTGCCAGGTTCACTTTTCCACTCTGAACACTCAAAGCTCTTTACACAACTTTCCTCATTCACCAATGCACTTTTTTTCTATGCTCTAAATACTTTCTAACATTCACACGCATTCATACTCTGATGCATCAGAGAGCAACTTGGGGTTGGTATCTTGCCTGTGGATATGTGGCAGACTGGGATCGAACCCCCAGACTTCTGATTAGTAGGTGGCCTGCTCTACCTGAGCTATAACCACCCCCTGAAGCATGATGCCTTGTTGTGAGGAGAGAAGACCCAATTGTATTCACCAAGTTGAGCTCTGTGTCTGGAGAGGGCTCTCCTGACTGAGTCTTTTTCTGCCATCTTTGTGGCCAAACTGTTCTGTCAGGCTTTTGACTCCTGGATACAAATACAGGACACAAATGTAAAAATGTAACAGTTTGGGGGGGTTTCTTTGCTAGCTTGGAGCAAAACAGAGGTTTATCCAAGGAAGTTATTTCAGAGTTGAGCTGTTGGAAGAGCAGGCAGGATATCCACAGATTTCCTTCAAAAGTCCACAGATGCTGTTACAGGATTCTCCATAAGCACAACAATCTACCATCCACTGAGGGATTTCTTCAGCCAATTACTCACAGGTAAGTCAATTGCCAATTGCAGTGTTGGGAAGGTTACTTTTAAAATGTATTCCATTACAGAATACAGAATACATTCCCCAAAATGTATTCTGTAACGTATTCCGTTATGTTACTCAATGAGAGTAACGTATTCTGAATACTTTGTATTACTTAATATATTATCATGCTTTTTACAACAACGTGAATGTACTATTGCTGTGATTTATTACTATTACTGAAGGTCCGCGGCTCCGAACCGTAGTAAAGGGACCTCTGGCTAATACCGTGGGTTCCGTGTTGGGCTCGTAGCCGAAAAATAGCTTTACTTTGTTGTGTGGGTCAACTTTGCTTGCGAGAGACAGAGAGAGGCGTTGAAAGGCTGCTCCAACGGAACTTATTGATTCGGAGGAAAACACGAACACAGTGTACAGTCGAGTCTTAATAGCTTACTTACAACTGGGCTCGTCAGGCACTCTTCTTGGCTGCAGTGGTTATTATTATATTTACATGCTTCCAGCTCCCGTTTTTCCTCGATGACAGCTCGTACTTTTCCACTCGCCTTTTTCTCCCTCCTCGCGCTCACAGACACATAACGAGTATGGCAGTCCATTCTCCCAGCAGCACGGACTACACTGCCCATGAGGCTACATTAGAGCCATACCTGTAGCTTAGCACAACAACAAAAAGGCGCTCTCTCACCCAGGAAACACGCAGAGAGAGAGCGTCACCCTGTAACCGTGGCAACCGTAACGCTGCCGCCTGGAACAACAGAACATCACAGCTGTCAAACAAAACCCAAACACTCCTGACCCACCACATTATGAAACAGGAAAGTACCGCCATGTAATCCATTTATTTCATCAAAGTAACTCTATTCTAAATACCACCTTTTTAAACGGTAACTGTACAGTTACTCATATTTTGTATTTTAAATACGTAACGGCGGTACATGTATTCCGTTACTCCCCAACACTGGCCAATTGTTTCCAGGTGTGTCACGGTGGAGGTCGAGAACCACGACAGAAACTGTTGCCAGACATAAAGACATGAGTAGTTTTTACTTGTTTACAGCAAAATTGCTGAGCTGGAATTAGAAATAGAGCATGTTTGAGTTCAGTAATGTAAAGCACAATAATGCTTGAAATAATTTTAGTAAGCAAAAAACAAAGGCAATATGTGTAGCAATTCATATATAATTTACCGATAACAATATAATAACAAAATTCTATGATATTTTAGCCAGAGCTTGCCATCAGAGAAAGGTTCTCTGTTATCTTCAATTGACTTAGTTTTGCCATATTCAGTGGCACACGATTTTATGAGTTGGACATCATGCTGGCACAAAGCAAATATTTTAAAAAGTCATCACACAATCATTAGAACGTTTGAACAATTGAGCCAATATTTATAATATCTTGCTCTTGGACAGAACATTTGCATCCTTATTAGGCTGCTGCATAAAAGTCTTGTTACAGTATCATCATACCATTGGAATCCAAACTGTAATACAAACCAAAGATAATAGCTTCCTCTGCTACTCTTTCATAAACTCATATACTCTCATGTCAACACTGTCCTCCCATCCTGCTTTGCCCTCCACCTAGCCAGCCCCTCCCCTTGCTGAATGCTTGTCTGTCAAAACTGTCCACTGTGTGTTAATCCAGTAGGATTGTGTTGTTGTATTGTCACAGTGCCAGGAGCCAGGGGTCACTTTGATTGCTCTGAATGCTCAGCATCCCTCTGTTTTGCCTGATGTGTTTCTGCTTTGCTGTCTGACACTGTCATGACCTAGATTTTTTTTTTTTGTCCCTCTGTTTAAATTCCAGGCCAAGGTCTCCAAACAAGGCATGTTGTTGTTTAGTTTGCCCACCAATAGGCAGGATCCAGCACCTGCCCATTAACAAATGAGATGCAAAGTGCAGGCAGTCAACAGTTTAGCTTTCTACTGTAGTACAGCCCCATTTTCAAAGAAGTAGGTAAAATGTGTGTAAAGTGTGTAAAATGTAAATAAAAACAGTATGCAATGATTTGTAAATTTCATTAACCCATTTTTATTCACAACAGAAAATAGAAAACTAGTATGAAATCAGTGCGAGGGCTTCAGAACACTTCCAGAAAACTTTGTCTAAAAGGAAACAGACCATCCAACTTGTTTTCACTGGTTAAAGGCTGTTTTCACTCTAAAGGCTGCATCTCTGATGGCACTAGTTCCTATGGAATTGGAATTGGAAGCTCTAACATCTGAAAAGTCATACAGGTTTTAGAGCAACATATACTCCCTTCCAGACAACATCTTTTTCAGCAACACAATGTTAAACTCCGTCCTGCATCTCTTACAACAGCATTGTTTCATAGTAGAAGAGTTCGGGTGCTGATACTTTCCTCAACTATAAAAAACAGAGAAGAAGACCCAGGACTGTTGAGCAGCTAGAATCATCAATCACACAGGAATGTCTCATTGCAGCACTGTTGGACACTGTCCCTCTCCCAACAGTCCTGCAACTGATGTAGAAAAGTACCTGTTATGTTAATGAAACTTCATTACCCAGCATTCCTTGTTCAGTCATGTGATTGCATCCTCTCCTAGGCTAACAGAAGCAGGGAGCTGTTTGGGAGTTAGGAATAGCCCATCCTTTATTTGTTAAGGCTGGTGTGCATCACCTGTGTTTGAGGCAGCTTATGTAGACCTTTTGTCCTTATTTATATTATAATGTGTTTTGTTCCTGTTTGCAAAAACTACAGCATACCTATCCTTCATATACTATCACATTGAACATATATGCAATAATTTCTATTTCTTTTGTTTACCCCTTTAAAATCACATAATCCATGCTATCACAGCACGATCCGTCAATTTTCCAATGACCTTCAGAAATCTTTGGTTTGTTAACTGAGGCTGCGGTTAAGTGACTGTAGAGGAGAGTCCACCACAGTCAGCACTCTTTAGTCTTCTTTGGTCATCAAGTGACTCCTGCAATAGTAATCCTTTTTCCACAACAAAGAAGAGGGTGGAGTAGGTATTTGGACAAAAAAGTTCCACTTCTCTTTGGCAAGAGTGGTGTCGATTAATTGCAGGTATAAGACTCAGTAGGACACAAAACACTACCAAACTTCAATATTGCCAACACTGTGGTTTACTTTGGATTTGGCTTTAATACACTTTGGTATCATTCTGTCTTCAGTTTGTCTTCTATATATACACCTGTATATAATATACCTTTCTATTATCGCCACTACTGTCTGACATTTATTGGTAAATAACACATTTTTCTGTATTTTTTTCCCAGCCCACTCCAGAGCATGTTTTGTTTTCTCTAGCAGTTTAGAAGGCACTTGTAATAATCTTGTTCTTACAGGACTTTAGCTGATTGCATCCTTGGAAAAGAAAAATACTTAGAGCATCTTTTTTTTTTAGAGATAAGTGCATAGGAGAGATTAAACAATCAAATCTGTCTCAGTTTCTGCTTCTGCTTCTGAAAGCTCATTGGTAGATGTACAATGCTACCACTGATACAGTAGCGTAATTTCATGTCTTTCGTATCCTGAATATTAACATTTAGTTGGGTTTAAATGTTTCTTTTCCCAAACATTCAGATATTTTCACGGTTGAAGATATAACAAACTGAACACACTGAACTGTTTAAGAAAACTGTCATGTTTACTAACTCCAGAAAACACAAGTGTGTAAACAGACTGCACTTTTCTGCTTTGGTCAATTTGTCTCTTTAATGCAAGTGCTTTCTAACTAATATTCACACACATTCATACACTGATGGACGCATTGGAGAGCAACTTGGTTAATATCTAGCTGTTTGGCATGCAGACTAGAGCAGCCAGGGATTGAACCATACAATTAGTAGATGACTTGTTTTCCTTCTTGAGCTACTACCACCCTCTTGTCCTATTATGATTTGATAACCATATCTTCATATTTTAACTGCAGTTTAGCAGCATCACAAGCATCACAAAATGACTCAAAGTTAACCCCTAACCAACTTTCTGAAGTTGTTGTCACGGTTTGCCGGGGCAAGCCGTGTGAATAATAATGGATCCAACTGCAGGCTGCTGAAGTGGAGGGTGAGTTTATTTGCAACTAAAAGGTACAACAGACAGGGTGGCGAGGAACAAAACGGTGAAAACTCTAAACTGGGAAAACTAAATAAAACACTAACCGGAATACAAACGTGACATGCAGGGAGAATGACCAGAGAATCAACACAGAAGGGTGGAAGGGAAATAACACAGACGAACCAGCAACTACCATGACAGAAGACACAACTTAAATACACCCAGAGAACACAGGGAGATTACACGCAGGTGGGGAACACAGCTGGGAGTGATTATCGTGACGAGACTAGGGAGGCAAACTGAAAACACTCACATAAGACGCAGACCTTCACAATAAAACAGGAAACACATACACGCAATGACATAACACACCAACTAAACACAGACTGGGGGACACAGAACATAGGAACATGAACAGAAGAATACAAACACCCAAGGTAACCAAAACCACAGAATACTAATAGACTAAACATAAACACGGAGTCGCCGGACCATGACAGTTGTAAAACTTTTGTCTTCAGAAGCGAATTCTTCTCCAACCGCCTGAGGAGAATGTCTTCCTGTTGTTGTTCCTCTTTAGACATCTGAAGACCTGCAGTTATTCTAACAATGTTGGCTGGTGGGTTCAGAGCATGAAAGAGTCAGAGGGCAATAAATCTATGCAGACCAAAAACCAAAAGAGAAAATATGTGGTAAATCAGCTCAACAGGTGGAACATTGTGCTCAACAATAATAACCAGGCTTTGTACATTACAAATTATTGTGGCAATAAACATCTCGGTGTACCTTTCCAAAATAAAAGGCCTGGAGCAAAGCAGACATGGAATGTAGGTGGATGCATTTCCCAAAGCATCGCTGTTTGTTTTGGAAAAACTTCACAAATAACAAACCTTTTATATATATAAATATGAGTTTTGGGGCTGTGAGAAGAAAAGCCTTGCAGGCTGTGTAATAATCGCACTCAATCACATGTCTATAAAAGGCTAGTTTGTTTAGCCAGTAATTAACCCTGAGGACTGTTGGGACTCAATGGCTCATGATACAAGTCCAGTAAAGTGCACAGTGGCGTCTCTCATTGCTAAAATGTTGAAATGCTCCAGGGAAGTGACTTTGGGCTTGTTGTGTCTCCTCTGCTCCACGCTGCGCTGACTTCCGTACGGGGCGGGGTGCCACTGAGTCCGGCGCACAGCTCACAGCGCACCGTCACCAGCCGCTCTCCCTGCACCGTCTCCCGGCCTGACTCGACAAAATGGGTTTAGAGAAGGAGAAATTGGATACCAGCATAATTATGGACGAAGATGAGTTCAACAGATCGATAGAGCCCATTCTATCGAACAAAGGGAAAGTGTATACAGCGTCACCCGACAGAGATCCAAACGATATCAACCCACATCTGAAGGTAAAGTCTGTGCGATGTGTTGGGTGATACTTTGAAATTGAAACTACAAAAGGTGAAGGCTGTCCAGATGAATTATTTGTATAGCCTATTGCACTATTATTGGATGGTTTTTGTAGTCCAGCAAGATTGTTAATCTGCAGTATGAATACCTGGAAGTCGCTGCCTGCGCATTAATCCATCACATTCAAACACTTTCCTGCCTCTGTTTACTTATTATGTTTTTATTGCTTGCCCTATGACTTTTGTGACCTAACAGGTGGGCTTTGAAGATGTCATCGCGGAGCCCATTTCCACACACAGTTTTGACAGAGTGTGGATTGGAAGCCACGCCACCTTTGAGCTGGTCAAATTCGGTTTTTACCGCCTGTTGACTACTCTGCTTGCTGTGCCCGTGGCTTTCATCCTGGGGATAGTGTTTGGAGTGCTCAGCTGTGTTCACATCTGGTAAGGAGTTGTTCTCAGGCAGCAAGGTCCCGATGTTGTGCTAAACAGTATTTTCAGACAACAATATGTGAACACACAAATGATCCCACTGTAACAAGTTAATGTTGAGAAGCAGTGAACTTACAGTAGATTAGTAGAATATTTGTAGAGAAGACATCTTAATTCATAAAGATTAACTAGTATGCAAAATATCAACATTTCCAAGAGCGTTACGTTAATTATTACCTTATTCTGTTTACCTTGTTTAGATCATCGCATCAACATTATGAACTCCTGCGGCTTTCCACTATATTTGTTCTGTTCTTTAGGCAAACATTGACACAGGTTATTTTTACAGTCAACATCATATCTAGTGTGGCATTGAAACATTATGTCAGCAATTTGTTCTTATATTTGGAAAATTATGTCATGCTTATGTCAGCTCTATATGTCTGCAGCACCCAGGTGCTGCTAGGTTTTTAGCGCTCATGAGCTTCAACCAAAACCCAAAGAGTCTATTTGATGAAACAACATTTTATGTGGAGTAATGAACACCTTATGGAAAGTTGTGAGGAACATTGAGTTCCCCTAGTAGTGATGGAAAAAATGTCCTATGTCCCATGTCAGTTAGAGGGTGCTCTAGCAGCATTTGGAGCCTGTTTTCAGAGCAGAGTGGGACATTCTTTAGATGTGCACGGAGCACTGTAGAGTAATTTGTACATGACCTTTCACCTAACTGAGCTCTCTTGGGGCTTATAAGCTTAAGAGAAAGTCAGGCACAGGTAGGCATCACCAGAACAGGGCAGTGTATCAGGAGACCATACACAGGGGGTGTTAGTCCAAGGGAGGAAATAGCTTCACAATACACTGAAACAAACTTCAAAATGCAGTATGATGACCATCTTTCATCTTTTTCCTAGACAGGACCTATAAACTTTTTTAACAGCTGAGACAATAACAAGAGCAACTGTTCTGGCAACACAAATTAGTTTAAAACAGAAATCTGTGATGAAACCTCCATGCCTAGAAAAGTGACCCTCTGACCTTCTTCCTCCAGGGTGGTGATGCCTATGATCCAGAGCTTCATGATGCTCTTACCGTCTATCCACATTATGTGGAGGAGTCTGACGGACATTCTCGTAACACCGCTTTTCCACAGTATGGGGAAAATCTTGTCCTCCATTCAAGTCAAGGCTACAGAAAACTGAAACTTCTGTCCCTGGGGAGAAAGAAATGTGCCGGGGGGACTGGAGTCAGTGACGAAAGAGTGACTGAAGCAAGTCGGATACATCAACTCTAAGTGAAATATGATATCCTGGTGGATGTTATTGCAAAGTAATATTCTGTAGATTTTTTTTTTTTTTTGAAAAATGTGGCCATGAGGGCTAAGTTTGTCAAACATATAATCTGATCTGCTTTTTCTCAGAACACATCAAATGAATGGTTTGAAACAGCAAAAGCACACCTGTGTTCAGTCTGAGCGAAACAAGGTTAAAACATTAGAAAATTAGAAATTTAAGATATGCTATGAACATATTTCACTAACCCTTTTCAGTGTATCAAGCAAAGACACAATGCAAATAACATGACTTGCAAATAAGCAAATCTGCACATGCAGTCATCTAATGAAACCCTCATATATTTGCAGACAGCTTGTGTGCACCACCCAAAATGGAGTTGTTTTGCTGATTGTGACCAAAAGATGTTTGTCATTCCATTCCTTTGTGGGTGGCAGAGTTGTAAAAATTGTTGCTGTTCAACCTAACATATTGCTGACTTGCTAAGAGATGTAATATTTTTGATTTTTTATCTATATATATTGTGTATATTATTAAGCATTCAGCTGGAAGTTTAATGTAATGAACTGAATAGTTTGCTCAAGAGCAGTTTATTGGAATATTAAGCGCTATGAAGCAGCTTGTTGCACATTTGCAGCCTTATTTTACTGTATCAGCAATAATAATGGGCATTTGCTTATGTATGGAGCATACAGTTATTTAATTATGTTATATAAACAGGATTGTAGATCATTTTAGAAGGGCCTTTCTAATTTATTATTTATGGGACAACTAGTTCTTGATTGACAGACACTGACATCAAAAGACTTTACTACAGTGTGATGAAGGAGTTCCGTATTTCATTCGACTGAAGCCTTGGTTGAGCTGAGTGAGACTGTGGTACATGCATTTTGGATAAGCTCTGTTTACTGCAGCACAGCAGCTTAGTGAGCTGGGATTTGGAATACTTCTACAGCTGGAATTCATTTAAAAAATGACATGATTTTTACCATTTTGGAGTGGTTTTGATAAATGTTTAATTTGAAATATAAGCTTGCACAGCTCCTACTTGCAATGATCTGCACCGTCTATCCACAAAGTTTAAAATGTGTTATTGAGAGCATCAGTGCAGCAGTCAGGTCTGCGTGTCAGGTACATGCTTATATGTCTGTTTGCTTTTGTACTGTTTTCACTGTGCACTTCTGTCAAGTGCAAACCCACCTTAGACACTCACGGTCTAAAACCAAACTTTGGTATAGTTCGCACATCCCTTCTCATTCCCAGACCGTCAAAAGAAATTATTTCTGTCAAAGCCACTGACAGAACTGAACAACATATGTTCATTCCAGTAATGAGATGGTTGTTACATTTCCTCTTCTTTAGAAATCTGTGACTACTTTTGTAACAACATACAGGGAAGCACAGTGGGTAGCACTGTTGCATCGCTGCAAGAGATATGAATTTGCTGGCCAGCTGTGGCCTTTCTGTATGCAGTTTGCATGATCTCTTTGTGCCTGCGTGGGTTCTCTCCAGGTGCCCGGCATCCTCCCACAGCCCAAAGACATGCATGATGAGTTGCTTAGTGGTTCTAGATTGGTTGTAGGTTTGAATAAGCCTGGATGACTGTATGTCTCTGTGCTAGCTCTGGGGTGGACTGGTGATTTATAGGATGTACTCTGCCTCCCACTCTATGACAGCTGGGATAGACTCCAGAACCTTTCCACCCTGCAGTGGATGGATGGATGGATTATCACACTGAAAATTCAAAATAGCCTTTAAGGTTTTGCATCAGCTCTCATAAAAATACCTGATTAGGATTCCAACTAAGGAAACGCTAGGTTATTTGCTGCCATTTGGACTGATCTTCAGAGCTTTAGTTTATAATCTTACACTACCAAGCAGTGAGTGATGGGTATACATTTCCAGCTATACCTCCTGTTTGGTGCCTCGGGATGAGAATGTATATGTTGTTGCTTGGTTAGTTGCTTTTACTGTTTGAAGTCTGAAAAACTTGACAGCAAGCTAAAACGCCTGTATACCTCTCACATACTGTATTATCTCACTGTTGTGGCTCATGTTATAAACAGATGCTACATCCAGGTGACACTGACCAACATTTCCACATATTTGAGTTTCTGCAGTCCTTTGTAGTCTTGTAACAAATATCAGAATTTTTAAGTAGATGCTATAGTTTCATTAGAAGCTAGTCGCTAACGTTGTAGTCTCTTGTTGGAGATAGTAAAATGGGTTCATCCGAAAGGGACACACAACAAAAGTTAAACTTGTTCAGTGCAATTAAGTTTATAGTAGATCACAATTCAGATTTTTCAAGGAAGATGAATCAGTTGAAATAAAAGCTACATTGGCATGTACTGGTGGTTGCACTGCTGGCTAACCTGCTGAACATTTAAATCAAAAAGCTGAACGCTGTATGATGCAATGCTTTGTTTCAATGCATTTTGTTGGGCTTTGTGGTCAGCTCTCGGATGACCATTAAAGTAGAGTTGTACAACTGAAGGTGGAAGACAGTTGTGTGCAGCAGCAGCATGAAACCACAACATTTTATCTGGGCTTTTTAGTCTAGCGCAGGCTATATATTCATTAAAGACAAAAAGGTTATAATACTGTAAGGTATTCACTTGTCACTAAAGTAAAACTACTTAAACTACTTTACTTTTAACAGTAATGATGCTACTTTTATGAGTTTGATTTTAATTTTTGTAGTTACTGTTTTACACAACATTGACACATTTTGGAATGAAACTCTTATTTTAACAATAAATATGTCCTTCATGACAAAAATAAAGATCTTTTTTTTCCTTAAGGTAATTCTTCTGTGTGTGGTTTCTTCTTTCTGTCACAGTAGATGAGTGTGGTTGTGATGTGCAGGTGAGTGCCAAAATAGTCTCATAAATCACTTTGCTGAGATTTCATAACACACTTTCCTATACAAAGATGAGCTGTGCATTGATGGAACATGACCTGAGGCTTTAGCTGTTAGATTTGCACGCCTGCGTGGCATTAACACTCATAATGCTACACAGAAGTTTTTTGTTTGTTTGTTTTATGAAGAGTAGTCTCTTATCCAGACATTCATGATGTTCCCCTTTGACCAAATGAAGAGACTCAAACACAGTTCTCTCTTGAACTCTGTCCATCTAAAGCTGAGTTTTCAAATTATAAAATATTTTGAGGTGCAAGTTGAGCTGTTGTGTCTGGCATTTCTCTTTTTGTCTGATAAATAGCTTCAGCTAGCCAATCACAGCCCAGCCTGAAACACAACGCTGTATTATTGTATAATTACAAGGAAATTAAAGGAACGTCTGAATGCAGTGAAATTTTTTCTGGCGTGTTCCAGCAACCAGTGCCAGAAACAAGCCAAAGAGTTTCTTCGCTTTGACCTTTTGACCTCCAACTCTTGTTCTTTGTGGATTAAATCAACCCAGAACATAAGCAGTGTAAAGACAGATAAGCACTGATGCTCATATCCACAACTACAACCACTTATTGCATTTGTCTGGACTCTGGAAGGAAGCTAGAGCACCCAGAAGAAAATCCACAGGGACATATGGAGTTGAACATGCATACTGCACACAGAAAAGCCCCACCTGGCTGTTGGATTTGAACCCAGGACCTTCTTGCTCTGAGGTAATGGTGCTAAGCACCACACTGCTGTTGCTGCCCTATGCATATCATGCAATGTAAAAAATTTCATTTCATATATGTTTAAAAAAGCAATAATTTAAAAAATGATCCTGCATTAACCTGATACCCTTATGGCTATGTTTATTCTCCTATCACAGTTAACTCCGTCCTGATACTCAACAATGTCTATTAGTATTGTTTCCACTTAATTTTGCGCAAATGCAAATTATAATAAGTTTGCTTGTAATTTCTAAGCAATTGACACTAATGTGTACTGAATCCAGTTCCTATTCCATATCCTCATGACTTTTTACCTCTGGCACTGGTGCTGGATGAGTTGTTTGAGATTCTGTCTTCTCAGTGTTCTGAGTGGCAATTAAGTGTTTTTAATATTCTCAGCATCAACTTAAACTGCATCATCTGAAATTTGCCACAGTTCACAATGTTTTTTGCACCTCAGCTTACATAAACAAAGTCATGCTAGTGCACAATGTGCAATCTCATTTGCACAAATGTTACTTAAATTTGCTAATATTTTCCACAGTGTTAGTAGCAGATTGTGTAAGCTTCTCTTCCAGGCTTCAGCAAAGTAACATCTTTGTTTGAAGCAGGTGCTCATTTGGTTATTTTGATCTCACTTCAGTGCCACACCCAGTGAACTCAAGGAGGCTAACCAGGTGTTTATTCATAGAATAGCTTTCTAAAAAAGAAAAAGAAAAAGCATTACAGTACTTCATAATAAATGAAAGCAAGAAGAAAAATGATGCCTACACAAGACTTGTTCTTTTGCAGAGACAATGAAGCAAAATGCAAACAACTGAAGTCTACAAAACCTTCATTGGTGCACTCTTTTATCTTAACATTATGCGCTAAGGAAACATTAGTGCTTCAGGTTTTTAAAAACAATTTTATTTGGTGTCTTGTATGACATTATACGTCTGCACTTTACTGTAATTGTATTAAACTGGAACCAACACAGTCCTGTATCCCTACATGGCGCCATGTTCAAACGTGTCCACTTGAACTCATTCCACTTGAATTTATTGAAGAAGTTTATACACCTGCTCATTGAAATGTTGAGGAAAACAATCAAATTGTCACTGGTGAGTTTGGTCAAAGCTATTTATTCACTTCCATACAGATTTGAGCATTTATGCATTACTTTTAGCCTTTTCAACAATTTAGACATATACTTATACTATTTAACCTCTAAATGCATTTTAAACATTTCTGTAATATTTTCTTTTCTTTTTTTTTTCTTTTTTTTTTGTGTCCCGTTTGGATCTTTAGCCATCAGAATTGTTGTCTTAAGGCCAAGAAAGATGCCAAGCGGATTTATTTTACCAAGTGGATCATCATGGCCTTGCCATATTGGTCCATTTGATTGACCTTTATTATAATTATGAATTTATTTTATTTTCAGTTGCTACAAATGGGACAGACATGACTGGGGGATTCTGAAATATTTTCAGCTTACAGTATATATTTGTCATGGTTCCAGCGTTTTGAGTTTTGGCATGTTTTGAGTTTTCTGTGAGTTTGTTTTGTTTTGGATTTTGTTCTTGCATCCAGTCCTTTCAGCATAATGTTTCCTTGTGCTTCTTAGTTTCCCTTTCTTTCCAGTCTGTGTTTCTCATAAGATTATGTCATCTTTTGTTATCATCTTTTGTGTTCCCTTTCTCCTCAGTCAGTCATGTCTCTGCAGTTATCTCCTGCCGCTGTGTGAAGTTCACATGTGTTGGTCTCAGTGTTTGTTGCTTCCTGCTTTATTCTGATTGTCACTCATCTCCTGTAGGTTGTGTTAGTTAAGCTTCCCATTGTCTCCTTAGATTCCATTCAGCTGTGTTTCCTGGTGTTTCCTATCTCCGTAATTACCTGGTGTGTAAGTTGCCTGGCTTTCCCTTTGTCTTCTGCCAAACTGTGTGTTTCTTTCTCCTGTGTCTCAAAGTTAGGTTTCTCCCTTTGTTCATTCCTCGTGTTATGATTCTCAGCAATAAAGCCACACAGCAATATTTTCTCAGCTATTATGTTCAACTAATAATTTTTCAGTAATGGTTAGGTCTTGTAATAATTCATCAATAGCTTTTAGCCTTTAGTTTTAATCATTCATCACTTTACCTACTTCCACTGTGTGGAGATACTATTAGCTATTACTGTTATTAATACAATTGTTTAATTACGAGAAAATATTCATCCATTTTTCCCAATTACTCATCTACTTTAATCATTTTTGCCTCCCTTGTTTATAGATAACTTTCAATGAATTAAAAATGGTTTTAATTTTTATTAATTTGTATTATTTTCTTTCTTGCTCCTTAAGTTCATTCATGTTGCTATCACAAACAAATGCACACCAGTTTTGTTTGTAATAGTTTATTGGCGCTACAATCATCAATAAACAATTGAAATGAAGTTCCTGGAGATAGAGTAGATAGCAAAGTGTTTAAATTAAATAACAGAATAATTACAGGATAAAGATAGTAAATGAATAGCCCAGAGTTAATAAGAAATAAGGTGCTCCTCAAAATAAACAGCAAAGAGGAGTTACTCTTCCTTGAACTGAGATAAGCTTTCACACTGAGGAAGGCAAGAGCTGACATCTCTGTGCATGTTGCTCTAAAACTAAAAGCAAATGAGAGCTTTGAAAAATGTAAAAACAACTTCATCATTGTGCCAATCCGTTTCTTTTATTGACACGCCAGTGAGACGCACCTAAAATTTGTTTCTATTGCAGTCCCTCTGGCTGAAAACAGCAAGGTGCCAGCTGGCGTCTCTCCACGATGAGCTGACACAAGAATGTAAACAGACCAGAGTGGCCAGCACGACTTCAAAACCTGATGAAGCTGACACCTTGAAAAACTGGGTTCACTAACCAAAATATAAATGTGATCTTATGAAGCAGCTGATGACAGGCGTGACTTTAGATGTGCTGAAATAGCTGAACTACATATTTCTTTCTTCCCTCTATCCATTATAACCACTTGGATTTTTCCCCGTAGGCTAAGGTATGGCAAGTGTCCACACCTTGCCAGGTTCAATTAACTCCCACGTTTCACTGAACAAAAAACTTATTATACTCTGCTGTGATCCCTAAATATGACATTCCATGCCGGCTACAAACACCCTTTCAGTCTGAGATCACGTCAGTCTCGCCTCCAGCCGAGCAGGTTCCAGGGTGGCTCTCCTGTCTGCTCACTGGTGACTCCCCAGCTGCGCTCTGCGGTATCCGAGGAAACACTGGAGGTTTCCCCGTACGCGCTTGTCCACTGAATTTTAGTCACGTCCAACAAAAAGGGCAGGAATAACTTCACTATACAGGACTCTGAGAGAAAGACCCCGTCCTCCCAGTTTGCATCCACGCCTCCCTCTCTGCTTCCTATATTATCTTTTTTTTGTCTGTTTCAACGTGCTAATCTCTCCAAACGTGAGGACAGCATGACAGGAGGACCGAAGGACGGCGAGACAGAAGAGGTACAGTATAGCTCTCAGCTGTAGTTCTTTTAATTTGTGGTTGTTTGTTTGTAGCTGACATTTACTTTTCTTACAGAAGCTGATTATCCCCCCCCCCCCCCCCCCCCCCCCCCTCAAAAAAAGAGAAAAAAAAAGAAAAGAATGCGTTCACGAGGGGGAAATGAGTGCGCTATGTTTCTGTCCTTATCTTGCGCTCTGGCACCCAGTCATGAGCACTTCTCCCACACAGGCTAAGAGAATGCGAAGGTCGATGCAGTTTACATTAGAATGTGGGTGTGAGGATTTTACCTGTTAGGTCCTCTTTCAGCACAGTAACCGATTATTTACGCACAAACGTTTAAACTGTACATTTCCATGCGTTATACAAGGGGGAAACAAATCCATTTTTTTACCGTAAAATTCTGAATTTCAGTCACAAATCTCCCCTGTCCTTTAATGCCAACTGAAGTCGTGTGGTGTGCGTAATAACATAAGGTGCTTGACTCGTAGGATTGAGGAGGCTCATAGAAGCCAAAGGGGTCTTTACGCATTTTAAATGAAGTTTTTGCATACGTAATGTGAACATATTACAAATGACATTGCAAATATAACTGAATTCGTGATTTTCTTTACTTTCTAAATATATATTTTTCGTGTAGGAAGAGTATTAATTGGAGATTCGTTCATATTTAAAAAATAACGCCTTTGCACGTTTCTTAAAAGTGTTTCCATTGCCATGGGTAGACAACACGTTGAATCAACTGTATGTCATGTTAACATACTGGATTAGTGTCTGGGTGGTGAGGACCCCTTGCGGCTGGATGAAGGGGTGTGGTACTTTACTTTCTATTCACTTAAACCCATCCCTGTTTGTGGGGAAGCCTGGTAACTTGCAGCTCCAGTCGCTCTCTCTCTCAGCGCGCTACACACTATTCCTTCTCCTCTTCACCCTCTTCTCCTTCTGTCTCCCCCGGCTCTTTGCAGGAGTTTCTACATTCGCCGTTTATCCGAAAACAAGGGAACATATATAAACCCAACAACAAAGACATGGACAACGACAGTCTGAACGAGAAAACGATGGAGGATGTCCACACCAAAGAGATCGACCTGGTCAACCGGGATCCCAAACACATAAACGACGACGTTGTTAAGGTGAGTTAAACTTCAAAGACTGGTAACTTCTGAACTTTATGTTTTCGTCCATGGCAACCGAAACCACCTGTTCCCGAGTTTACACAGGGTTTACCTGTATCACAGGCGCTGCAAACTGAAATAATCTCTAATAAACGATGTCCATTTTATTTCTATGAGCTGTCAAACAAGTTATCTGCGCGTCGGACACGCATGCAGTTTTGCGCACCTTTGCTATGCGCCGTGTCAGTGTTACCACTCAGTGTCTTCCCCTATTAGGAAGAAGCTTTGCAAACGTATTAAAGATCATTGAGCTGCAGCGATACAATGGCATGCAGTCCCCTTGTGTGGAGTGGGCTTGAAACGTGAACGTCCCAACTTCGCTCCAACAGAGGAAATATAACCTATTTCCTGTTGTTGGAACACACATTTCCCACAGTCCTCGCTGCACACGCCTGTCTAATGGGAAAGTAAAATTCTGTCCATAACAGAGAAGTCTCGCCGGATAAATACTCAGTACTTATTTTTGTTAAAAGCACAGGGAGAGATGTTATAGCGGCAAAGGAGTTGTGCGCTGCAAGCCACCTGATTCATCTGTGTGGGAGAGAGGAGCAGCAGCCGTGTGCGCCCGGCTGTGCTCCTCTCCAGCTGGTGCATCTGGCTACATCAGAGTGGGGTCAAGCAGCTCCCTGCGTGTTCAGGAAGGGTCAGATCTGTGAAATGCCTGAACTCTGCCTTGTTAAAACAGGGAAACACCCAAGTGGGCGATTAGTATGAGGGGATCCCTCACCACTCCTTATCCTCCCTTCTTTCCTCCCATTCTGCCACTGCCCCCTCCGTTTCCTCCCCGCATGCCTATAGTTGCGTCAGAGGAGTGAGTCCATTTGTTTCTTTTTGTTGGCAAATACAAGGTTTTCAGTAGAAATGAGTGCCTGTCGCTGCTGATGTAACTAATCAGACCATAACTACTGAATATAACCTTTCTCTTTAAAGAATATATAAATGTGGTAAAGTTTCATCCCCTGCCAAATTGACTGATGAAAACATACTGACAGAGCATTTTGATTAAAACAACCATAATACACATATACAAGGAATCCATTAAAAATGTTGTGCTCATTTAATTTTCTGTTATTACATGACACTCGTTTCACATACAACCTGCCCAAAAAGTACATTTTGTCTTCTATTTCTCGTTAAATATTTGAAAACACTTCGTTTTTATGGAGTTTATCACTGTCTGAGAGGCATGTGTGTTACTGCCAGTTTGTGCATTTTTCCCATATGACGCACAAGTCTATATAAAATGTGCCATGAACACGATGAATTCACGTTTGTATGAAAACACTTTTACAAAATATTTGTTGCTGGGTTTGGAAAGAAAAAGACTCTCATTCTCTAGTTTTCCTGTTTGCTGCTTCTATCCCAACTTCTTCCACCACTCTCTGGCTGCTCTCTCCCTGCTCTCTTCCATTGTGACAGTGAGTCAGACTCTCCTTCCAGTCTCAGAATAGAATGCAGCTTCACGATTGTCCCACCCCTCGCTAATCAAGCCAACAGACTGCTGCTGAAATGACCTGACAACACATGTGCATACACTGTAAAAATGAACATGCTATAGGCAGCGTTTAACGTAAGACGCCTGAAACCGTTCAGCTTTTAACTAGCAGTAGTAAACATCTATTGGTAGTAATAGATGTTTACTAATAATACAACGTAAACTGATAGTAATACTTAATACCTTGTCTTCTTGCGACATAGAGACAGTATCAGAATCCTTCTTTGTAATAAATTATACTTAAAAAAAAGACTTTCATATTGAGTTAATAAATCCCAACAGAGAAGCCTCTGGGTATATTTTATAACGAGAGGCCCTTAGGTACTCATCGCCTCCCTCTGGATTTTGAGAGTAAACACTGATAAGTTTGTACAGTGTGCTGTATACAGCAGCTCTGAGGTGCTTTGAGGTCAGTGAAACAGCTCAGCCAAGTGGAAGCGTGCATTCAGTATGCCCCGATGAAACACACAAGCAGGGAATCCCTTCCAGCGACGCTCGCTCTGCAATCCACCATGACCACACGCAACCCTCAAATGCCGGACTACCATATAAATCTGTAAAGCACGCATTCAAACACACTGCTTAGATAGCACACAGACGCAAACACACAAACACTGCATTCTTATAATCAAAGGTGCACTCCTGTTGCTGCTGCAGCTGGCCTCAATCACCTGGCCACATCAAACAAGTTCCATTACTGCCATGCGTTTGGAGTTTCTCCTGCAATGATTTTTTTTTTCCATTTGGAGGAGTTGTGGGATTTTATATGGGAGAGGAGGAGCTTAGGCCCAGCAACGAGAAGACTGAAAATGCCCCCAGTGGAGAAAGTTTTTTAGAGGGAGTTGTGAAAAGTTTGAGCTCTGGCAGCAGATCTGAAGTCTCTATGGTAAAACTGAAAGGAATGAAACACTCCCACTAGGACTGCAAAGTCTATTTTTGGTCCACTCTTAGTGGTATTTTTACTTATCTGCCTCATTCTGGGATTTTTAGTTGATTACAGATGCCTCTGGGTATGGGATCTTGTTGTATGTAAAGCTCACATGTCCTGCTTTGATAATGTCTGTGCTTTTTATTAGCCTGCGCACTCCGCTGTGGGCTGAGACATCAGGCGCTATTAAAACCTTTTTGAACTCAGTGTAGATTTGTTTCCGTGCAAATGGCATGCAAATTTAACAAAGCGTGTAGAGCTATGACAATAAATACATGCAAAAGATTCCGTTTTATTTTTACTCGTGTGGCGCCAAATAATAGCAATAATCATTCCAAGACACTTTTATATTGTGGTATAAGCTTGTGTTTTGATCCAAAACAAGTCGTGTGTAAATCATTGTGTTCTGCCACCTAAAATCAAACACACTGACCACTAAAACCCTGCAAATAGTTCTGTAGAGCACTACACTCTGACCTTCTTCTCCTGGAGCCCACTTTGTCTATTCAAGCATAGTCGACAGCCTTAAGACAGAGCTCCAGAAATAGAACATGACCTTATTTACTCAATAATACAGTTGCCTTGCTGACTGGTCACACACTGGTCTCGAGACGCTATTGTTTCATATCAAACTTCTCAATGGAGGGCCCCTTTTTTAATTTAGCACAAAAGTGATATTTTCTTAATGTGACTTGCTTATTTGCTTATTGAACTAATGTTCTTCATTCAGGAACTGCTAATCCCTAATCCTTCTTTAAACATGTAAATAATTAGATTAAACTGCCTAACATAACTGGATAACAGATGTTTTCTATAAGGGATGCCCATATCACTTTTGGACAGTCGGAATTCAAACAGCATTCTTGCCAAAATCCCACTTAACACTCGAGTGGCTTACAAAGGAAGCCTCTCCTGAATTACAGCAAAGGTAGTAATGATAACTTTCCTCAGAATTGCAAATGAATAACAATACTTTTAAAAAGAAGAAGAAGAAGAAAAAACCCAGGAAAAACACCAAAGAGCACCGTTTTATGTCAGGAACTCCCCACCACCCTGCTGTGGTTGTTTGTGCCTCTCTGAAGAAGGCTCTCATTTAGTCTCAAAGTTCTGGAAACTGGCGCCGAGTTGGCCCACTTTAAAATTTGTAGCTGTGGAAAAATTAAATGGACGGCGGGCTGGTTTTGTGGCTGCAGTCAGTTTTATATTATAAGGCTGTAGTGAGCTTCGCCAGTTGGTGTTGTGAGAGACGCTTTGTGCTGCTTTCAGGATAAAAGAATTGGACTTACAAGCTGATGTTTCAAGGCAAGAAAAAAAGGCTGGATGTGAGGAGTCCTTTTGCTAGGACTGTAAAAAATATTACATTCACCCCAACATAAAGAATAACAGCATGGCATGAAGTCCTAAGACACTCACTGTTATGGACTTAGGTGACTGGTATGTGATTTGGAGCCGTGCATTATATTACAGATTTCTGATGTATGGATGCTGTTGCAAAATTAGAATCTTCAATCCAGTTTATTTTTTCCAGATTTTATATAAAAGTTGCACTCTGGTTGCTGTTATCACATTATTTGTAATACAAAATATTACATAATATTAAATCACTTGGAACATTCTTATTATATTGGCGAATCTTAACCGATTGCTGACAGTCTGCAAATTTACATGTAACATAATAATGGCAAGAAAAGGGAAGATTAAAAGCAAAGTGAAAATATTAAAAAGATTTTTGAGGATAAATATTTTCAAGTTGACTGGTAGAAAATAGAAGGAAGGAGTTGCAGGAGAGCTATTTTTTAGATCTAAATTTCTATTTCATGCTACTTTAAACAGGAGACAAAGAAATGCATTATTTATTTAGCTTATACCAGTATAGCTCTCTAACTTTCTATATGTATTTTTTTAAATCTAAAAATTACCAGAAGGTTATATATTGTCAGCTCTGGATTAAGGGCAGTTACATATACTATTGCTATTATCAATAAATATCCCTATAGAGTAATAAATACACTGCAGAAAATCTGTATCACTTTTTAGTAAGATCTGAAAGTGGTCAAGGTCAGACAGTTTGTGTAAGCAGGAGTCACATCTTCCAGATGGTGCATCTCCTAGGAATGAAGCACTTCACTTTTCCATTTCATTGTTAGTGTAACACTAGATATTATCTGCTTGACTTATTGGTATTGCAGCTATTAGCCCTCAGTAGCCCAACTACTTTGACATGACACAGTCTCCAAGTAACTGTAAAATAAATATTGATTTGGGGCTCAGAGGCCTAGGAAGAGGCTGACCGGGAGAGGAAGGTAGGTTGAATAAGCACTGAGATGCCACTTTTCCCTCCATTCTTTAAACACCAGCAATCAGCCTGTGCACACTTGCATTGAGTTTCCTATTAAAAAGAAACCTAACAGGAGATGGAGGATGTAGCAGAAGCCCAACAGCCCAACAGTTCATCTACCAGTAACATTTCCTATTTTTTCTGTGTGTCCGGTCATTTCCAATGTAGGAGGCACGGGAGAAAAAAGCCCCTGGGCTGATTTTCAGAAATTGAAGCTGATACCAGAGATAGCATTTGTGCAGTCAGTGTATTGGGTGGGGCAGATGCTGGATTGCGTACCAGTCCCTGCTAGGAGAGGTATAAATCTTGTCAAGAATCCCACCCTCCAACTCTGCGAAGCTGACATATTAACAGGGAGTGAAGTTGATTTGTGTGGAAATAATGAGCTTGGATTTGACAGCGTTAAAGTTTCCATAGTGGTTTCATTTGCGCCATATCAGAACTCTTGTGAAACTCTGTTGGCAGGGGATGAAGGTATTTAACAAGTCAGAGTGTTGAGTTTCAGCTGAATGCAGTGCTGATATGTTTTTCTGTGTCTTAAAATTCCATTTTTCACACAGGGATAGTTCACCGAAAGCTTTGTATTCTCATACAAAGTTTTTACCAGCAATTTCTAACTCGTCTACTTTCATCTTCCTTAGGTTGAATTTGAAGATGTGATTGCAGAACCCGCAGGGACCTACAGCTTCGACGGTGTGTGGAAAGCCAGCTTCACAACCTTCACTGTCACCAAGTACTGGTGCTACCGCCTGCTGACGGCACTGGTGGGCATTCCCTTGGCGTTGATCTGGGGAATTTTCTTTGCCATCCTGTCCTTCCTGCACATCTGGGCCGTGGTGCCGTGTGTCAAGAGCTACCTGATCGAGATCCACTGCGTCAGCCGCGTCTTCTCTATCTGCGTGCACACCTTCTGCGACCCGTTCTTCGAGGCCATGGGCAAGTGCCTGAGCAGCATCCGAGTCAGGATGACCAAGGAGGTGTAGCATCCCAAATCAGGAGGAGGATTCAAAAGAGGGCCAGAAGAATGGGCGCAATGGAGATGGGAGGGGAGTCAGAACAACAACCAAAAAAACCGAAAGAAGACGAAGAAAATAAATGGAAAATGTGTTGAGACTTTTCCAGAGTGGGGTGGGGGCTGGGTGGTTGTTTAGAGGTAAAGGGGTGCTGTGACATGGCACCTAACCCCACCTTTTTCTAACAGCTGTTTTCTCCTGTTTTTTCTTTTTCTGTCTACGTTAGTATTTTTTTTTATTTTTCACTGTTAAGTTTGTCAAGCAGGCAGCCAAGCTCCATATGTTGTTATTAATTTTGCTCCATCATGTAAATTCCTTCCATTCTTACTCTTTGTAGAGAGCCTTTCAAACGGATCGATCCGTGCAAAGAAGGGACGTCAGCATCTGCTGTAACCTCTCACGCTCGTGTTTGTTTTTTGGAGCCGTAGGGCAGAGTAGGATAGTCGGGAGGGGGGGGGGGGATGCTGGGGTTGCATACGTTCAAACAGGGAGAACGAGTGAACGCTGCCAAATTCTGTCTGACTCAGCAAAAAAGAACAACCACACAGATCCAGCAGCACAGAAGCACCCCTCCCTATGCCCCACACGCCCACTAAAGTGACCTCCCACCCCTCCCCTCTTTGCCCTGCTTTCCAGCAGTCTGACACACTGAACCTGCCCCCGTTTCTGCATGTACCTGCACCGCCATGCCAGCAGCTCACCGTCCACCGCGCCCGTGACACAGCCTGACTGAAGCTATCTGCATCTTCGCTCACTCGCTCTCTACACCAGCTTTTTGCTTCGCCTCTGCCTCAAATGAATTTTCTCAAGTCTGACAGAGAATGTCTGAACCTTACAGAACCTGATTTGATTTTTTACTCTTTTGTTAGTTTTGTTTTGTAAGACAAATTTAGACTTTTTATTTTTCATTCAGGCTCCACGTTTTATCATCATAGCTCCATAGTGAATGAGGTTTTTTTCTCTACACTATGAAAATGAAGAACTTGAGGAGGCTTGATTACAGTGCCATTGTTTTGATATCCTGTATGTACTGTGTGGGTGTTTATTCATAAGACAAGACTTCCAAAATGATTCCAGTGCACTAATCTATAGAAAAGTATTGGTAGTGAACAGCACTAATGAAAGTCTCCATGTTCCTCCATTTCCTAATACAGCAGAGTGCAAGCAGTTAATTTTGCACACTGGAGATTAACGCTGTGCAGTGAGGAGCTCGTGTGGAGATGTTCACATATTGTGGTACTTAGGTTAATGCATTGGAATAAAGACAATGTTTGGTGAAATGTGCCCACTCCCCATTTCGGTTTGCTTTTTTTTGTTTTTTTTGTCTACAGTTTTGTTATGTGGCCTTGCTTCTTGACTGTGGACACAATGCTAAATAGCATTAAAACGACACCTCCCACCCCAGGATGGGTGAATTTGTGGATGGGTGAGAATGGGGTGGAGAGAGGGTTGTGTTTAACTGAGACACTAAGCTCGCTTTGACTATATCACCTTTAGTCTACCTGCTGTTTTTTCACAGGGATGATAATATCAAATCGAGATGTTTTTTTAAAGCTCTGAAGGTGATATTTTTGTATAAGAAATGATTTTTTTTTCTTCCTTGCTTTTACTGTACCATATCACGCTGTGCACATTAAAATTTAATATAATCCGTTGTGCATTTGTTTATGTTTTATTACCTACAGTTTTACAAGCATGGATAAAGTGATCACTAGCATGTGCTTCCCCATGAAAGTCAGAACCTAACAGTGGGCTGCTTGTTCTTTTATACTTGTGATATTGAGTCATAGCAAATCTAATTGTGTAATGATTCACAGTAGATACTCGGTGACTGGTTTCATTGATGTGCAGTGCAGAAACCAGCCAGCTGGGATTACTTTTGTGGAAGAAAAATACATACAGTAAGAATGAAGCTGGAGTGAGAGCGGAACAGAAAAATCATTTCCAGCAGCAGTGCCCTGCAAACCCTCTCTAGTATTTATTTGTATCTCTGTCTCTGTAAATAAGGTCTAATGCCTCCAGTGTTGCCCATAAGCTGTTTTTCTCCAAGAGCCTGGCACACCATTTCCATGGTTACTTGGAAAACAAATAAAGTGTTGAGCAAAGCTCGTGAGACTTGAGTCCACTCTCTTAAATGTATTCAAGTTAATTTACAGTAAGCAAGCACATAATTATGCTGCCCGAGGCAGACCTGGATTCACACTTTAAACAGTATTGTTCAGCAGTTACATCTGAGGAATGAAGTCATGTTAACTTAACAGTGGTTCATTGTTTTAATATGTTTTAAGTTATTTTTAAACATGAAATTAATATTAAAAAAAGGAATCACTGATGAGCTGCTTAATGCTGCTAACAGCTCTATAATATTGCATCACAAAAGTATGTGGGCAAACAAACAAACATTACATGCCATGAATCTGCTGCTTTTAAAGCCTGTTTTCTACTTCCAGCACATCTTAGAACTCAGCTGCAGGGATTCAGCCACAACACTGGAGAAATAAGCCCCAGAGATGCTGGATGGAGTTAGGTCAGGGGTTTTCATCTTTCACTCTGTCAGGTTTTTCCACACCAAACTTGGAAGCCGTTTCTTTGTGGGCCTTTTTTTTTGGGCACAGGGCCACTGTCCTATTGACAGACCTAAGACCTAACAGACCTAAGACCTAAGCTAAATCATGTTCCAAGCTGGATGTACATTAATGTCTTGAATAACACTGACAGAAAAAGTATTAGGTTATCATATTAGAGTTATGGAGAAAGCTAGATCCCCTTCATGAACCCCAGTAGAGTCGTGCCTTGTCCTTCACTTGTTAGGTAAACATGCAAATCATTACATTATTTAGCCACACAGGGATTGTTAAAAAGCTACAAACCAAAAAAAAAGAAAAACCCCAAAAAACATCCATTCGCTACCGCTTATCCTTTTCAGGGTCGCGGGGGGCGCTGGAGCCAATCCCAGCTGTCATAGGGTGAGAGGCGGGGTACACCCTGGACAGGTCGCCAGTCTGTCGCAGGGCCAACACACAGGAACAGACAACCATTCACATTCACTCGCACATTCACACCTAGTGGCAATTTGGATTATCCAATTAACCTATCCCCACAAACTGCATGTCTTTGGATGGTGGGAGGAAGCCGGAGTACCCGGAGGGAACCCACGCAAACACGGGGAGAACATGCAAACTCCACACAGAAAGACCCCGGCCTGATGGTGGAATTTAACTCAGGACCTTCTTGCTGTGCGGCAACAGTGCTAACCACCGTGGTACCCCAAAAAAACAGAAAAATAATATAAATATATTTTAAGTTTAGTCTACAAATTTACAATTGTCTAACAGTACATCATCATAGCAGGGAGAGGATGGTAGAACACAGAGACTGGGGCATTGTCCCCCAGCACAAGCCCAGTGCATCTCTGTGCAGCAACAACAAGTTTATCTCTGATGTGTTTGGTGAAAAAGTGTTAAATTAACTGTAGCAGGTAATTTGCATTTTAAACTTCCTGTGAATCTCAATTTCATTTACATTTAAGATTTACTCTCTAGGTAGAAGAAATTACATTCAAAACCCTAAAATGCAAAAGCATGTTTTCTGAATATCTTTGACATATGTACATATAATTTAAATGATTTATAGGTAACATGCTTAAATCTGTTGAAACATCAATATTTAATTGAACAGGTATATTGGCTGATTCTTGCATTGTCTGTGCCTGAGGTTAAGATGGACCCCCATATACAGTGGGGCAAAAAAGTATTTAGTCAGCCACCGATTGTGCAAGTTCCCCCACTTAAAATGATGACAGAGGTCAGTAATTTGCACCAGAGGTACACTTCAACTGTGAGAGACAGAATGTGAAAAAAAAATCCATGAATCCACATGGTAGGATTTGTAAAGAATTTATTCGTAAATCAGGGTGGAAAATAAGTATTTGGTCACCTCAAACAAGGAAAATCTCTGGCTCTCACAGACCTGTAACTTCTTCTGTAAGAAGCTTTTCTGTCCCCCACTCGTTACCTGTATGAATGGCACCTGTTTGAACCCATCATCTGTATAAAAGACACCTGTCCACAGCCTCAAACAGTCAGACTCCAAACGCCGCCATGGCCAAGACCAAAGAGCTTTCAAAGGACACCAGGAAAAGTATTGTAGCCCTGCACCAGACTGGGAAGAGTGAATCTACAATAGGCAAGCAGCTTGGTGTGAAAAAATCAACTGTGGGAGCAATCATCAGAAAATGGAAGACATACAAGACCACTGATGATCTCCCTCGATCTGGGGCTCCACGCAAGATCTCATCCCGTGGGGTCAAAATGATCATGAGAACGGTGAGCAAAGATCCCAGAACCACACGGGGGGACCTGGTGAATGACCTGCAGAGAGCTGGGACCAAAGTAACAAAGGTCACCATCAGTAACACACTACAACGGCAGGGAATCAAATCCCGCAGTGCCAGACGTGTTCCGCTGCTGAAGCCAGTGCATGTCCAGGCCCGTCTGAAGTTTGCCAGAGAGCACATGGATGATACAGCAGAGGATTGGGAGAATGTCATGTGGTCAGATGAAACCAAAGTAGAACTTTTTGGTATAAACTCAACTCGTCGTGTTTGGAGGAAGAAGAATACTGAGTTGCATCCCAAGAACACCATACCTACTGTGAAGCATGGGGGTGGAAACATCATGCTATGGGGCTGTTTTTCTGCCAAGGGGACAGGACGACTGATCCGTGTTAAGGACAGAATGAATGGGGCCATGTATCGTGAGATTTTGAGCCAAAACCTCCTTCCATCAGTGAGAACTTTGAAGATGAAACGAGGCTGGGTCTTCCAACATGACAATGATCCAAAACACACCGCCCGGGCAACAAAGGAGTGGCTCCGTAAGAAGCATTTGAAAGTCCTGGAGTGGCCTAGCCAGTCTCCAGACCTCAACCCCATAGAAAATCTGTGGCGGGAGTTGAAAGTCCGTGTTGCTCGGCGACAGCCCCAAAACATCACTGCTCTCGAGAAGATCTGCATGGAGGAATGGGCCAAAATACCAGCTACTGTGTGTGCAAACCTGGTAAAGACCTATAGTAAACGTTTGACCTCTGTTATTGCCAACAAAGGTTATGTTACAAAGTATTGAGTTGTATTTTTGTTATTGACCAAATACTTATTTTCCACCCTGATTTACGAATAATTTCTTTACAAATCCTACCATGTGGATTCATGGATTTTTTTTTTTTTCACATTCTGTCTCTCACAGTTGAAGTGTACCTCTGGTGCAAATTACTGACCTCTGTCATCATTTTAGGTGGGGGAACTTGCACAATCGGTGGCTGACTAAATACTTTTTTGCCCCACTGTACGTGGTCATACATCCTATATGCTTTTTCCTTTATTTTCCTGCCCAATGCATCATTTGAGTATATGCCAATTCAAAAGTGTAAAATTAATTTAAAGTTCTTGTGAGGATGATTTTGAACGGTTTGGTTTTACATGTAAGTTGATGTCTCTCCACTCACTTTGTGAGGAGCATCACTCAGCTTTTAAAATGCAACAGCCTCCTCTAGTGGAAAACACAGAGAACTGCATATTCGCAATGTAGACAATCAAACAGGAAACGCTCTGCACCTTTATAGTGTCTTCAACCTTAACAGGACTTAATAATGATGTTGTTGGACTTGTCTTTTTTGTATGGCCTTTATTTTACTTTCGGTTTTTCTGAAGTTAGTTTCATGATTTTTTTTTTATCCTGATCTATTATTGCACTTTGTATTACAATTAACATAAAGTGTTAAATAATTACAAAATATAATTTTTTTGCCCCAGTTATTTTGAGACATGTTGGTTCCATCAAATTCAAAGTGTGCCAATGTTTCTCTTAAAGTGGTAGATATTCTCAGTTTAAATATTTATATTCTATATTCAGCTGTCAATAAAACATGGATTTATGAGATTTGCAAATATTGCACTGTATCGTGTGTCTTTTGTCGTGTCTCCCTCCCCTCATCCCCAATTGATGCTCAACAGGGTTTAAGGAGACATGCTTGGCCAGTCAAGACCCTTTACCCTCAGTTTATTGAGCAAGGCAGTGGTCATCTCAGGGGTTTGTTTGGGGTCATTATCATGTTTAAATACTGCTCTGCAGCCTAGTTTCCGAAGGGAGGAGATCATGCTTTACGTCAGTATGTAAAATTACATCCCGAGGTTCATGGTTTCCTCAATGAACTGTAGCTCCCCAGTGCCGGCAGCACTCATGCAGCACTACCATGACCATTCACCTGGTTCCCACCACCTGAAACTAAATAAGTTTATCTTGGTCTCATCAGACAACAGTAAACTATGTCCTTAGTCTGCTTGTCTTCAGCAAACGTTTTTTGCCTTGTTTCTCTTTCTTGTGCATTATCTTTAGAAAAGGCTTCCTTCTGGGACTACAGCCATGCAGACCAATGCATGCAGTGATGCATTGTGCAGTGTATGGTCTGAGCACTGACAGGCTGACCGCCCCACCCCTTCAACCTCTGAAGCAATGCTAGCAGCACTAATACATCTATTTTCTAAAGACAGCCTCTATGACACTGAGCAAGTTTGAATGTGAGAGCAATAAAACCAAATTTAACACACGTGGTCCCCATTCACACCTGAGATCTTGTAACACTAACAAGGCACATGACACCAAGGAGGGAAAATGACTAATTGTTTAACAAATATGTCCTCAAACTGTTTAAGGAGGTCAGACTTCCCACTCAGGCACATAACATACAAATTCCACACGAAAGGCCCAAGTTGACTAGAAAGTTCAAAGAGGAACCTTGTTGCTGTATAGTGACAGTGCTAAATTTTGCACTACCATACTGCCTAAAACCATGAACCATCCATTGCAAAAAATATGTAACGGAGACAATACAAGACAGAAAAACTGCAATCAGTCTATCAATTGTCTATAAGTGGCTTTCACACATGTGTTAAGAACTGAGGTACCAATCTTTTCACTTATATTTACAACATTCTATGTATGTATCTGTATTATTATGAGAGTGGCCTCTAGCTATTGCCTGATGCATTTTCCCACTTGAATTAGGTCATTACTGGCTAAGCATACATAAACTTTTTTTCAAAGTGAGAACTGCAGCAGAAAAAAAATGAACAGCTGTCAGTAAGCTGTAAATGAATGAGGTATCAGACATGACTTAGACATGAGGTTCAGTCTCCTCTCTTCTCCTCAGGTCAGAATGACTAACCACCATCACAAGTGTTTGTCAGTTGAGAGGTGGAGACCAGGTGAAGTAAACCACCTGGAGGGCTGGAGAGTCAACAGCTGTTTCCTATCACAGCATAAAGTCATTGGTGATTCTGTGATTTGTTGGATATATCAAGAGAGAGACATTCAGCTTCTCTGAAGATGATATTTTGATCTCTACACTTGTTTACATTGAATCTTTTAAGACTCTTGGCTGCAAAAGTGCTACACCTTTAGGGATTTATACTGAAATAAACATACAAAGAAGAGTTGTTTACTTTGCATTCTCCTTTAATACCTTTAATACTAGCAAATAAGTGACATTTATTTATATAGTGCTTTCGGGACGAGTAACAAAACACAAAAGACTTCAAATCCACTGAAGACAAAGCTGACAGAAATGAAAAGCACTCAAGACAATTCAGAAACTAGTCTTAATAATTTATTTTAACTCTATTATTTGTAGGAAGTCTATATTGCTCTAGGATTTATAATTTCTTTAAAGTCTTCTTTTCTTGCACTTTTCTACCAAACATTTTTAGCTTTTCCCCCTAGAATACATAATATCTCTTGCAGAATGTCACTGCTGGCCCAAAACCACCAGTGGATACTGTGACTGAACGTACATTTGTCTAGGAGATTTCATTGCTGTCCTGGTCTGTTAACAGACATCTGGAGCTGAAACAAATTTCAGAGGGTTTTTATAAATCAGGTCAAATCGTAAACACCATCGTCCGTGTTCTCTCCTCGTGTGTGTTCAGCAAACAACTCCTCAGGGAAGCTGCTACTGTCCTGGTTTGCCCCAACCTCACACACGAGCTCTCAGGCTGATTGCCTGTAGGGTGTCATGTCAAATTTGTCTAACTAAAAGACAAAAATCTGGTTTGTTTTGTTTTTTTAAAGATGAGTTTTAATTTAATAAAATATCACTCAATTTGATCAACGTCGTTTTTATATGTGTGACAGTCGCTGCAGCATCTCTGATGGTTTCCGAGCCCCATATGTTAGAAAAACGAGACACTCATACTGTATTTTAATGGCATGCTCTATTTGATCCCCTTTATTGCCCTGTAGAGAACATATTCCCTCGAGCCTCCTAATTTTGCAATGGTCAGTGAGTTTACAGAAGTTCCTTTGTAGCCATTCTTGAATGAAAACAAAACTTCACACACACACAAAGGGGAAAAACACATGATTTTTTTCACAGGAGGAATTTGAGTTGTTTGTTGGCCTGATGCTCTGTCAGCTGTTGCTGCAGTGAATGCTGAAACTGATAAAGCTATGACATCAAGCAAGAAAAAGGCTGGCAGAGAACCTCCCACTCAACCACAAAAGCTTGTTACAGATGTTCCTCTCTCCAGCACACCTGGTCTCTAGAAGTCAGTGACTGCACTATTTGAAACGATACGTCACTTAGACCTCTGAGCATAGCTCTTAAGAAAACATAACTTGATCCACTAAAGCTTACAAGGTGAATCCAGGGCATCTTCGTTTATGCCATGCATAGCTTCTTCTTTGTTATTTTTGTACTTCTCAGTAATTACCTGTCAATCAAATACTGAGAAAACGCGGTATCCTTGGAACTGGTCTTGATATATCTTGAACAGTTACTGTATACTAACAACTACTGGTACAGGAGCTTATATAGCCAATGTTGTGAAGGTGAGGACGAAGCAAGGAGATACAATTTTAAAAAAGAAAAACAGTAATCATTCAATTAAAAAAAAAGTCTGAGTTTTACATTTAATGGATCTGACGCTGAAGCTATAGTCCTCTAGTCTTTTTTAACTGGGTCTAATTCTGTGCTTACTTATATCTGTAGGGTAACTACTGAGTAACATGTACCAGTTGTGATGAGACAAATACATATGGGACAACTTCAGCCTCTTTAAAACACAAATGAAAATATACACGATAAAAAAAGAACAGAGGTATTATTGGGATTGAGATGCAACTGGATATCATCTGCACTGAAATGAAAAGCAAGCGTTTGAGTGTGATTTCACCAAAAGCGAACATAAAGAAAATAATACCAGGCCTAACATTGAACCTTAGGGAACTCCACAAATCATTTATGCGAGCATTTATTTGTTCGTTTTATCAATACAATAATTCTTACCATGCACTGTAGAGCTTTCACAAACTGAATATTGAGCACTTACCCATGAAAAACATATGAAGTCATTTTAGGCAGTTTTAGGTAATCTACACTATATATCAGGATTATATATTATAGTGCAAGAAGAATGACAAATTGTGTGCTGGATAATATAAATATATTATCCCATTTGTAAAGCAGAAGGCTGTATTGCAAACAGAAACAAACCCTATTGTTATTGTTATCTTAAAAACTGTCAAAAGTGTGCACGGTCCTCATCTAAGAATTTGTATTAAGTATTTTTTGTTCATTCAGGCACTAAAGCACAAAGATAAGCTGGGTGTAGAATCATGTAAAGCAGTCTACCAAATTAATTATCACTAAAGTTTGCACATTTTAGCTGTCAAATTAATATGTCTTTGAAAAAAAAACTGGAAAAAAAAAACCGAACAAAGCAAATAGACATTCAGCATGAAGCCCAGAATCTCTGCTGCACTTTCACGTGCTCTTAAGTGTGGTTTGTTTTAGTCAAAGCTTCCACACATAAACAACCAGGGTGGGAGAGTAAGAGCTCTCGAATCATTCTATAAACTGTTTAAGAAGAGGGTGACACAGCAGAAATGGAGATGAAAACAGAGAATCTTGCAAGCAGAGGAATTTTGCAATCTAATTCGATTGTATTGTAGAAACTACTTGCAAAAAAGAATAAGGAGAATGAGAATTTAAAAGTAGAGTCAAACTACTTAAACAGAGAAAGAGGGTTTTTTGTAATCATTTATAGACGTAGCAGATATCATACTGAAGGGATATAAAATGTTGCATTTGTATATTTTAAGTCATTCTTGGTTGTTTCCAGATACACTTAAATCTGAGCATGTCTTAAGGATGCAAACATTTTAAATCAACAAAGTTTTTTGTTTGTTTTGTACACAGTAGAAAAATTGATGAACTACGTGGTTTAAATTTTGAAGACGTTGGACACGCTTATTTTCTTTTCCTTCATTATTTTCTTACCTGCACTGATGGCCTTTAGTGTGTGTGGATATGAGCTGTGTTCTGACTCCATCCATGGTAAGTCAGATTGGCAGATACAGACATAGAACGCGGCTTATTGACTGGCAGTCCTGCCCATCTGTTGCGAGAACCATTTCCTATGATGTGTGAGATTTTAATCTTTTGATTTCCTTTTTCATTAACAGCCCTTATATCTGAGACACGGGTAGTGGAAGATGAGCGGCCTGATCTGTCTCTCTCTGTATATGAAAATCTGGAGTCTGGACCTCCAGCGCTGGGGTTTGATAGCTGGTGAGGAAGCACTGTAACCAAAAGGTGACTAAAGGTTCATTTTAGACAGGAAACAATATGACTAACAATGAGCAAGACCAGTGTTTGTAGAAGAAAACAGAGTGTTAAAAGCAATACTGTGCAATATCTTCTCTTTCTAATAGTAACTGGATTTGATGAACAAAAAAACACACTTTAAAGTATGAGGGTGATAATTAACCACTTTAAAATAACTTGTTTTCCTGGCATCTTTTAAAGCAGTCTGCTTATTTATTTTCTGCAGACTGAAAATAAATCCATGTGCCATATTGCTTAGGATCATGGTGCAATGATATTATTGTAATATGCTGTGTATGTAACATATGTAAGATTTATGTGCGTTAGATTGATATTCTGGAGGAACCTTTATAGCACTGTGCAGGGTTTTCTATTGAAGCTGATCATAATTAGCCATACAATGCATTAATGTAAGTACATATAGACAAATAGGGTGACAAGATGGGAAATTTTTAAGAACAGAAGCAAGACAAATTCCACTGTAGTGTTTTTTTTCAGGCATCAACATGCTGAACTAAGAATTATGCCCTGTGTTCATTTAACCTGTAATGAACTGTTCTGTTGCGTTCTTTTATGAATGATCCCGCTGATCAACTGAGTGATCAAAGCGGCACACTCTTAATCATAGCTCTTCTCCATGAGGTAAAGAACTCCGAGAGGTAAACATTCCATCTGGAGAATGAAACAGCCGGGACCTTTGATGGGTCAACAGCATCAATCAGAGTTTACTGTCCTGATCAGCGCTGAACCAGGGATTTTATTGACTATGCAGGTGATAAATAACCTCCACTGAACTATATTTGGGTGAAGAAGAATGATCCACCTCCCTGGTAGTCTCTCACTTTTGCCTATGAGATTATTCCCTTTAGTTTCCATTCAGTAGCTTGTAAATTATTCTGGCAGTGCGGTCACTTCATGCTTTAAGAAAAGACGCCTGTTTGCTTCAAGTAACAGCAGATGGCGTCATAATAAGTCAAATACACTGACTGAAATAGATTGAAATAGATGAAATAGATTTTAAATGGTTTAGTGCAATCAAAATTGGCAAACAAAAAAATATGTTCTTTTTTTTACTCGACTTTAGCCCTGCAGAATTTTTTCTCCCATATCGTATGTTGACGTCCAAACATTGCACATTGCAAACATTGCAGCCCTTGTTGAAAAAGGCTCAGATTTGCTGGTCTAACACCAAAATAGTTTTTTCAAGGTTTTCCATCAGAGTTTGTAACCATGGCTGTGGAATTGGCTCTAATTCTTCCACACTTACAGAGGTGTACCACTGACATTTCGCAATAAGTACAGCTTTGTGCACTGGAGACCTGTCAAGACATGAAGACAGAAACAGTTTTTTCTCCACACTCCTTTAAACCAGCAAAAGGGTCAATTTTTCTCTTCACTTTCACGTTTTGATCTCAGCCAAAGTGCAGCCTGGACCACATGAACAGAAAATAGAACTTAGTTGTTGTGTTGCAGGTGCTGTGGGTGCAGATGCAGATCATTCCTGCAGTGCACGTCATACACTGAGGTTTCCAAACTCTGTGTGTGACCATGGTTCACCACCAGACCAAGCTTTTCCATCATCGTCTTCTACTGCTACCCAGCACGACAAGAACATGAGCCAAAACAGAGTTCACCACCACAGGAGCCACACAGACACACCCCAGGGGTATACACTCACACAAATGCACACGCCCTGTGTCGGACACACCCCTTGCCAAGCGCATCAGAAATGCCCCGAGGTATGGCAAAACACAGTTGCTCCATCAAACATTGGCTACAGCAAGCCAAGGAGTGTATGAAATACAGTCTTGCATGTGAGACTAAAACCTTTCTATCTTCTCATGCACAACAGAAGGTACTAAAACAGCTGAGCTGAACTGAAACTTGATCCTAATTGCACATAAATCTTGCTGTGATTTCTAGCTTCATTATGTTAGTGCATGAAATAGCTCACCAGAAAATAAAAACAGAAACTGTCAACCTAAAGCTTTGAAGCATCAAAAGTTGCGCTGTCCATTTATTATGCTCTACTTGTATAATCGGTGTTCTCAGTTTTAACTTTGAGCTCTTTTTAGAACTGTGTCATGTATATGGTATTTAGGATTTTGTTGCTTTATGAGTTTTTCCTCCTTTGACAATAGTCAATGAATGATGCACATTAACAGGTTAATTGCTCTCTAGTGTTGTCAGAGATAACCATGTTGTCCTCTGGGAAATCAAGGAGGAAGGCTTACTGTTAAAAACTGAGAAAAGTAGTAGGAGGAAGGGAACTATTACTCTGTCACGTTACTTTTCATAACTGACATCATTGAAAGAGCTGTAAATCCAGTTTAACACTGAAAATGTCACAAATTCCACCACTGCAATGCATTCTTCCCCATCTATTAGCTTCATTAAAGCCTCACTGTGCAGTGAGTGCAAAAAGCCACCACCTGTGCAGATCCACAGCAGACTCCAAACTATTAATTCTGCATACACACTCTCTGTTTTCAGGCTTTCCAGTCTCCAGTCCGAATGCCCTCCTTTCAGGAAGTGGGACAAAGGAATTTTTTGAGCTGCCCACTGTGATTCATTGCTCACACACACACACACACACACACACACAGTAGGTTTAGCCTTTATTTTAACTTAGCTCATTATTCATGGCTGAGTTTTAACACGACGACCGGCACTCTGACTCAGAGGGCTTCTGGAGGAGAGTCAGGTGGAAGTTGAAAGAAGAACTCTTCTTCTAGAAAGAGTTTTGTTCACGTTTTCTTTGTTTTACTGGCAAGCAATGCAGCATCAGAAAATCTAAGTGTGCAGTTTTAAATTGGTTTGGTATCGTTTTTTTAGTCCTAAGAAGTAAAAAGGAAACAGATTTATATATATATATATATATATATATATATCGGCTAGTAAAGAATGTACTATTGCTTTAGTGCAAAAGAGCTGGAATTAAACAAATGTAGGTTGTTCGAAGTCACAAGATAATAATGCACAATTATAACATTTTATTAGTGCTTGATATTCCCAGCTCGAACACGTCGTTAATGCTTAGTTTAACAGCTCCTTCTTACATGGGTGTCTGCATTGCCTTATAGTCATAGACCGATTAGCTTCTGCAGCACCTGAAGAGCCGCACGGAGCTCCAGTGGAGGAAAGGAGGCGGGGCATTGCGCACCACGAGAGGAACTGAGATGTGAGCGGGTCTCTCTGCTGGATGCAGCCAGAGTTTAGTCCCACGCGTTTCAGCAACAGCAGGTCCACGGGCTTGCCTAAAACCGAAGGGTTTAAAACTAAATTGGAAGAAAAAAACTTTGCAGGGGGTTTATTTGTTTCACCGGGAAGCGAGAAGAAGAATCCCGGGTCACTCTGGATTTATTGAGAAAGTCTCAGTCTTGAGAGATTGTCCAGCGGAATATGATTTGAATCAACAAGACGTACCGCACTGTTGCTCACTAACAGAAAAGCAGGTAAGTTTGTTTCCAACTCCGCTAGTTTCCAGGATTTTTTTCTGTCTTTCTTTTCTTTTTTTTTTGGATATACTGTATATTCGTGGACCCTGACCCTCTCCTCCTGCTCTGTATATCGCAGCCTGTTTGGAAATGTTTTTTCTGGCCCCTCACACCATTTCACCAACTTCCCATTTGTGTTTTCTGAGCCTCTAGCCATGACTCACTTTCCTTTCAAACTGAAAACATTTTCACTGTTTTCCACCTCGCCTTTTGTCTTTTGGGGGAAAAAAGAGAAAGAAACAGTCATGCTTAGAGGTTGTGATCTTTTTGTGTTTGCTGCAGGTGCACACTAATGTGCCCCCAATTACTCATAACAGATAAAAAGCAAGTCTTTGCTTCTCTTGACCCTGTCCTGGGATGAGAATGTTTTATAATAGAATCCTACATTGTTTAATGCTTATTTTCTTTGGCACACTATCGTCACCCTGCTGTGTTATTCCGTTTTTGACATGTATGAGTACCGCTTCATGTTTTCTGCCTTCAAGCACCTGTTAGTGCTGTCAGTGTGAAAATCTTCTCCGTGAAACATATGTTGCATCTGAAAGCTGAGTTTTCTCACCCAGACTTGCTCTACAATAGCAAATGAGCTCGTACCGTTCAGACATGATATAAATCAGGCAGATAGCGCACACTGGGGGGTTCTGAATGGTCTTACGCATAGCTGTGGGCATGAATATAAAACCCAAACTAACTGTGCAGCACGTTATTGGCTTATTTTGGTTTACAGCCTGGGTCTGTGTGTATGAAGCCACATCCAGACCGGGAGCATGAAAATGCGCATTTTGCCAATTCCCTCTGGTGTTGCTGTTGCCCCCCCCCCCCCCAACAACCTCCCAGTGGATTACCATTTAGTTGGTGGGGTTATTTATCATTTTGCTGGAAGGTGCCCCTTGCCTTCTCCCTCCCACCTCTCTTGTTTTAATTGAGTTTATCTTTGCTCCCTTGGGTACTTGCTGTCTAAACTTAGGCCAGTGCCTGCTTCAGCGTGTAGAATGGCCTCCTCTCAGGGTGATTCACTGCTTTGCTTTGTGCTGTGGTCACATGGGAGCAGAGCAGAGCAGAACAGAAGTGCTCGCCCAAGTCTTGTTGCTTGTTCATCCAGTGGTCAGTGAAGGCAGATGTTCAAGTGTCCATGATAAGAGGACTGATATCAAAGTTTTGTGTCACCAAAATGCCTCCAGTGACTTGAGTATGACTATATTAATTGCTTGTGGTGATGTGAGTAAACCCTGACTTTACTCCCTGACAGAGTTCTACTTGTGAATCTAAATAAGGGATTTGAATCTTCCAAATCAGCACAAACTGGAGCTTTTTCCCAAAAGTTCACACTCTACACAATTAAGGCCACCTATTCAGAGAGGCATGTGATGAATGCTTTAGTGCTTGTTGTTATAGCAGCGATGTTTTAATAATTCATTTCCCGTGTCTCTTATTTCTGGAACAGGATGAATCTCTGTTTGCTTCATGCCATCATGTTGCTGTGGGCTGTTCGCTCCAGCGTGCAGGGCCAGTGCGATAAATCATCAGAGGATACCAAACTCAACCTCTCGGTCACCTATGAGCTCCCATCGTTTACTGCAGAATTCCCAATCCAGAACATGGTGATACTGGATGGAGTCATCTATGTTGGTGCTGTAAACCGAATATATGCCCTGGCCCCAAACTTGAGAAAGCTGTCGGAGTACCACACAGGTCCGCTGCGTGCCAACGAGACCTGTGGCCAGAAGCTGAACGGAGCAAGCAGCAGTGGAAGAGTAGACAACCACAACATTGCCTTAGTAGCAGAGAACGTTTACGACAAGGGGTTGTACAGCTGTGGCTCAGCAGATAACGGTGTTTGCCGCCGTCACGTCGTGGATGATGGCGTGAGAAAAAGTGTAGATGAAGAAGTCTACTGCTTTGCCGACAATAAGAAACTAGAAACCGGGCAACCCGATGACTCAGATGTTGTAGTCAGCCCTTTGGGCTCCCAAGTGCTGAATGTGGAGAGCAATGTCATCAAATTTTTTGTTGGGAACTCAGAAATTCCCGGCAGAAGAAACATCTCAAGCAGTGCAAAACATCCCCATACCCTTTCTCTGCGGAAAATGAAGACAAGCCAAAATGGTTTTACTTTCTTCTCAAACAGATCATACATGGACCTAATTCCATCTCTACGTGGAAATTACTACCTGCGCTACGTTTACTCCTTCCAGAGTGGACCATTCACCTACTTCCTCACCGTGCAGCAGGTGAGCAAGAACTCTCAGGCCTACCACTCCCGCATAGTCCGCATGTGCTCCACAGACTCTGTGATTCGTCGCTACGTGGAAATGCCCCTTCAATGCATCAGCACCAACAAGCGACGGCGGCGCTCTGGGACACATGTGAAAGTGTTTAATATCTTGCAGGCAGCCTATGTCACTAAAGCAGGAATTGACCCGGAATTCCAGAAGCTCATGAAGTTGGAAGAGGACGATGATGTGCTGTTTGCTGCCTTTGCCGAAGGAAAGCCAAACTCTAAAGACCCAACACCTAATTCAGCTGTTTGTGTGATTGCCCTGAAAAATATCAACGCCATGTTCAAGACCTACATGGGAACGTGCAACACCATAGAGCCATACCACTTCACTGGTTTAGACAACATTTCCTGCTACAATGGGGTAAGATCTGGGAATGGGAGGGGCTTACAGTTCAGTAAAAGTCATTGTAGACCAGAGGTAGGGGAACGCCAGGTCTCAAGGCCAGTGTCCTGCAGGTTTTAGATGCGTCCTTGATCCGACACAGCTTATTTAAAGGGCTAAATTACCTCCTCAACATGTCATGAAGTTCTCAAGTGGCCTTGTAATGAACTAATCATTTGATTCAGGTGTGTTGGCCCAGGGTGAAATCTAAAACCTGCAGGACACCAGCCCTTGAGGTCTGGAGTTCCCCACCCCTGTTGTAGACTTAGAGGGGAAAAAAGAACAATCCCATTTAAATAGAAAAAAATATTTGGAAATAATGTTTGTCTTGCTTTTTATAACTTCATAGCGTTTCTCCATTTAAAAAAACAAAGCAATGTCCATGTATTGTTTCAAATATTTGGTCTTCCTAAGATATAATAGTTCTTGCAGTTATGTTCCAGTACAAGTCTGCAATGACTATCGCTGCATTCACATGTATTTTTATGGCACTTTTTATGACTAGAGTGAGTTTTCCTGAAGGAAGTTTTAGAAGTGTTCCAGTGAAGTTTTACAAAGATGTCTGATTTTAATCTTTTGGAATTATAGACTTTACCTGTTAGACTAAATCCCATTTAGTTTGTTGGATGTAGAGACTGTAAGTTACTGGGTGGTCTCAGGTTCACACAGGCATTGTATCTACTTTGTGCTCGTCTAAGTTCCCTTGAGCAAGACATTGAAACATAACTTTGACCTCTGGCACCTGTTTTTAGGGGTGTACAGTGCAGTCTGTTGGTCAGGGGCAATTCTCGCATTGTTGTGGCTCAGTAATCCAGCACACTGAACATGAAATTATAGAATGACAAGGAGCCAAAAAGTCCTGACCTTCAACTTTAATTTGAAGTTGTTAACGTACATATTAGATAAAGACTGTACAGCTTGTTGTCATCTCAAAAGACTCATTCCACATTTGGAGCGAAAGAACAGCCATGTAGATTGTTTTTATGCCAAAATCACCAAATGTTCTTGCCCAATCTGTCCAACTCATGATATGCTTTTCATATGCTAATGAAATATCATTTTCTAAAATAAGCAAAAATAAGAAAGAAACAGAAAATGTTGAACAGCAAAAGATCAGTGTGGATCTTTCCGTGAGAGAGTTTATAGTTTCAGTCACTGAAAAGGACCGAAGTATTAAATAAAATTACATTTTCATTGTATGTTGATTGGATCAACATTTAAAAACATCTGCCTGATGTTGTGGGCCCTTTGCTCTGTTCTTCAAGTCAATACTGAGAAGGTTTTGGTGGTTAAGCAAATTTCCTGCTCAGAGAGGCTGCTACTGTCAGAGAGTGCAGTTGTCAAGTTAGGAGATGGTTTGCTCAGCAGCAATTTTTAGGTGGGTGCAAGTCAGAATAACATCCCCATAATGGGAGCCCAGGTTCCAGCATAAGACTGCATTGTAACGAGATGAGTAGCAGTAGTTACTTAACTAACTGCTTAGTGTTTTAATGTTGTGGCTAATGGATTTTTTTGGTTTCTTAAAATTTCTTTACTTTAATCTGATGTGGAAGGATCTCTGAATTAAATCTGAAAGTCAGCTGTAGCTAATATGCTAGAGAAGTCCCCCCTCCTCCATTGCTGTTGCAAAATTGTTGAAGCTGGTCATCTTTTCTGCTTCGCCTCTGTCCTCTGATCTATCAGCAATGGCCCAATCAATCGGCTGAATCACCTGATCAATAACGACATGAAGTTAACTGCTGACCACCCTGACAAAGGGCCTGTCAATATGTGTACTAGAGCTTGCCCCTCCGTGACTTCATCTTTACTTAACCTCGGCATCAGTCAGTACTGTATATCACCAGTCAGGCACTGGATTACCTCGATATATTATGCAGTGAATAGGTTGTCAAAGGGCAAGCACACACAGGAGTAATGAGAGAGTCAAGTGGAAACAGCCAACACACTCCAGAGGAAAACTGCTGTCAAAACACTGGGCGTGTGTGTTACTACAGAGGCTGTTTTTGTGTCACGAATTGGCTTTAAAATCGTTGGATTAGCCTTCATAGTAGCAACGTTTATTGCCGCTTGACTGCAAACCACAACCATGCACCATATCTGGGGTTAAAAAGCATTTCTGATTGATGAGGTTTGCACAATTGATCCTTTTTGTTATAGACTGTGTACTCCAGTGAGTGACTTTTGCATACTAGGCTGCTGTGTTTTAGACATTTTCTCTATCTTTCTAAGTGTCCTTCTTGTACAAAATAAAAATCAATAAACAGACAGTTTAAATTAGCTTGAAATGCATAACCCGTTCCAGTAAACAACAAGTCTGCAATATAGTGTAATCCTCATGAGCAAAGATTTGTTTACATTCAGCTTTTGCCATTGCTTGCATGCTTATGGCTTAACAATCCTATTTAATGAACCTTTAGAAATGGCATGTTTGCAGAACTGTGTTTTGAATAGTCTACATACTTATTCCATTCCATTTCCCTCACACAGACTTTAAGAATTGCAATTTAGTTTTGAACAATCACCTTGCTCTCATTTAAAAAGATTCAGTCAGTGCTAAGTTGCTAGCCTTCCATCTCCTGCTCCGTGAGAAGGAAACAGGAGACAACTGAATGTATCGGCCGTAGCTTGTTATCACCAATATCCGATTCAGCTCATCAAAGAAGGATAACTGATCCGGATCAGTGCATCCCTAGTCATTTAGAGAGTCTTTTGTTCTGTGGTCAGAGTATCTCCAGCTCTAGGTTTGTAAACTGCAGGTGCCAACAGTTGTTCTTTTGGTCTAAAGATCCATTGGACTGCCATTTGAACCAAAACATACAACTGATGGAGAACTGTGTCATGTGCTGGTACACATCGTGCAGCAAGGCTGCAGAGAAGAACAAGAATACCATCACTAGTTGAATTCTAAGACTGCAGAGTTTGGTGTCTATCCATGGGATGAGGAGCTCACCAATGAGGCAGATGATCAGATCATTAGTAATTGCACAAAGTGTGTGTAGTATTATATATTTATTGCTCTAAAAGGTGTGAGTACATGTCCTAATGCATGCAAATTCAACCTCATCCTGCTGACACGTATACAAACTTTTCTTGCTGTGTATCAGTTTTCTTCTGCAGGTCTTTTTTTCTGATGGATTCGTTCTTTTCTGGACACATTACCTCGACTAAATGTTCATTAAATGTTCACTGTTCCACTGCATCAGCAGATGCGAAATGAGCAGAAATGTAATTCATAAAACATTCCTCCAATGTGCTACAAGTGATCAAAATCTGCAAAGCTGTATCTTGCCAATCTGCGGTCTGATCTTTTAGTTCTGAATGTGGTGAATTTTTTTTTCTTTTCTTTTTTTTTTTTTTGATGGGACCTTACAGACAGACATGAAGAGTGACACGTGGTTGAAAGGAGATTGAAAGCAGCTTTACGAATACATGCACATACGTGGTGGGTGGGTGTTTGTGTACATCAGTGCAGTCCTGACAGCTATCAGCAGCAGAGATCCACAGGGGAAAGTGAGGAATGCTGGGAGCAAGGGATGGTGGGGGGGCGGGGGGGATTTGAGGGCAGTGCATATCTGACTCTCAGTGAGCTGTGATGAATGGCTGGGGGATAACAGGGCATCAGCAGCTGGGTGGAAGATGATCCTCTAAACCCGCTGTGGCGGCCAGCCACACTGGCAGTGTCTCTGCCCTGCTTGCCCTGACCCCCACCTGTTACCGGCACCTGTGGGAAAGTGCAAAATGCATCCACGGCAAAACAGTTTCATCATGATGAGCGCAAATTTGCAAAAGTGCATTGGTGTTTAAAAATTAGAAGATGCGCTTTTAAAGTTTGTGTCATTGTAAAAACAGGACTCCCATTGGGAGAGAGCGGGGCGGGAGGGGGGAGTTTAAAAATGGAGAACTCAAAACAAACCACAGACCAGACCTTGTTGCTCTGTGCATCACTGCTGAACAGATGTGATTTTTTTTTTTTTCCCCCGCTGCTTAACAGTGAATACATTTGGATCCTGAACCATTTATCTGCTGTAAGCTCACAAAGTTTGTTGAGCTACTGTGCGCGGGATCAAAACAAAAATCTTCCTGTTGCAAATCAAACAGCTCCCACCTCAATCTACTTCGGCTCCAAACTTCTTGAAAAGGAGACGCATTTATCAGATGGCAAACACCGAGCATACCCTTTTCTCTCCTGAAACCACAAACAGCAATTGTCTGTTTCCTCTCCTTGACAGGCTCCATAAAAACTGCTGTTTTGATCACTGAGTGAGAGTGCACTATTCCATTATTAGACATTCTTTCCTCTTGACTCAGTTGATTACAGGGTGACATCAGTTTTTGCTGGAGGTACAGGAGCATCTCCGTGCTGTGTAATTATCAGAGGACTCCTTCTGTTGTCTCTTTGTCATTCACTGCAGTGCACACATTTTGATTTAAAAGTTGATTTTAAAAACTGCGCCTCGTTCTTTCTTTTGCAACTGTTTTTGCTCACTGCTCCTTATTTGGTATCCTGACACAGACATGCAGCCACTGTTGACTTTGTTTCATTCGTCTGCAAAAAAAAATCTGGGGTTTCAAAGTATCTCAAAGTTTGAAACTAGAGTTGCACAAATGCAGCAGTTCAAGTGCCGAATTGCTGCTGCCAGAAGAGCTTTTACTTTTGAATTTCTCTTTTATTGCTGACAGTCCTCGTGTCCTCGGCTGCCAGGTTAAGAAACAAGCTGTAACAACAAAAGGCTATCGAACAACTGTCCACCTGATGCTCGTGCTTTAAGTATGGCGTAGAGTCATGGCTCCCCTTAATAGATTTATGACCTATATTTAGTGGCATATGGCAGGTAGACTCTGTTATCAGGAGGTTTGTGAGAGTTAAGCACAGCCATAAATTCATGAGCTGCAGACATTTGGAGGATTCATACTTAGGCACACAAGAGGTTATTTTTGTCAGTTGCTCCACCAAACTGTGTGTTTCTGATGGAAGACTCCCAATAGGGATCTGGATGAGGTTGAAAGCTCAGTGTAAGAGCATGTTTGAAGTTTTTAAGTGCTGGTTGTCAGCTCAGACGTGCCTCTTAACTCCATTTCAGGCAGCAAGATATGATAAATGTTGTAATGATGAGTGGCCCTCTTTTCAGCTGTCTTTGTGACAGAAAAAATCTGCTTTTTAATTATTTCTGCAGGCTTATTTCTGTCTGCACGCTCCTCTCAGTTGCATGAAAGCCATAAAACTGAAAAAATAATAGATAATGTTAATCATGAAACAACTGAGCAACCAGGAGCAACTTCTATTTACTTTAATATTAGTTTATAATAAATTAGATCTATTGAGGTTGTATAGAGCAATTAAAAACTCCTAATTATCAACAGGTAACTGCTAATGAATCCATGAATTTCTTCAAAATTGAAATAAATACGATTAGAATTTGTGTGCATGCTAAATCCAAACAGGTTTTTGAGTGCTTAATCATCCAGTCTCATTCTTTTAACTAATTATCTTCTAAACACATATGCTAAAATGTAATCTCAGCTCAGCGATTGAATTTGATTAGTCAGATTTTATATTTCACTTGTCCTCCACCTCTGAGAGAAATTCACGAATATCAAAAGCACTCTTTAAACTATTGATCCGGCCCCCAGAATGTGCTGTGTCCTGACAGTATTGCTTTTGAAAAAGACACGCGAAGCCATTTTCTGGGGTAATGTAGTGTGCAGGCCCGTGGCAGGGATTTTTGAGCCTTTCCTTAAGTCTACTGAGGGAGCAGAAACACTTGAGACTAGAAATAAAGAACAGCCACATTCGGGGTCAAAATTATCATCAGATTACCATTGATCTGAGAAAACCCACCAAAGGCTGATTGCTTTTAAATTGAATTTTGGGCCTGATTGATTATAGTGCGAGTAATATAATTCCAGGAGGGAGACAGTTTTGACCGACGATCATTTTAATTAAGCTTCTTGTTTAAATGAACAGGTTTTAAGTGGTGGCTTGAAGAAAAAAAACAACTGGCAAACAAGCTGCTACAGATACTCACCCAGTGATATTTTGTTATGTGTCTGATTATAAAATAGTAAACGTCATTTTATGTGGTTTCAGGAATTCACAGGTATTTAGTTGCTAGATGAGATATAATTTCATTATATTTGCAGATAAAATTTTTGTATACAACACTGAGTACGTACTGTAACAGCTACCTCATTAAAATATGGAACACAAACACTGCTGGAAAGTGTTTTGTTCCTTATTGCCTCAGTTTTTAATCATTAAAAACTCTATTTCTTCTACTTTTTGCACCTACACTTATGAGGTTGTTACTTTATTTTACAAATAAAGGTTAACATAGTATAACTATAAAAGTGTAACTATAAAAAAACACTAATAACTCACATGACCTACACAGGTAATTTCATTAGACTTGTCTTTTTTGAAAAAATGTGCCTGAAAACTACAAAACAAACTGGATGTAGCTGAATTGTGTCCCCAACAAAGTAAGTGGGTAACCTTTATTTATTCACAGCTTGTAAAAACACAGAGAGGTTTAAGTAGTGGGGGGGGGAACAAACGTGTATGAAACTGTAAAATGCATTATGTCAAGAAAATACCAAGACACATAAGAAATGTAATGTATCTAATGTGACAGCAATTACTGAGAAATCAATCTTCACTTTACGTGTCCCAGATGTTTCATAGATTTTTTTTTTTTTGTACTTTTCCACTGACCTAATGAGAGTTTCAGGTGATTAGATCCACAGCTGTCAGACAATAGATGGACTTATTGCTGCAAATCTCTCAGTGGTGCTGCTGATTCACTGGGTTCTGCAGTGAATGTCATGATTTTCAGCCCCACATGCCCAAACCTGCTTATGACATCACTAAGCTGGTTTTTGTTCATTTAAACATATGCATGAAACAGATGTGGAAACAGCAGGCTTTATTAAAGCAAAGGACATTATAGTCATCATTTAATGAAGTCACTTAGTTGTTGTTGTTTTGTTTTGTTTTTTGCATGTGTGTTGGGAGGAATTTTTACTTTTATTCACAGAGGACAGTGGTGATGAACAGGAAATGTGGGGAGAGCACGTAGGGGAGTGACATGCAGTAAAGGCCTGTTGGCTGGATCGACTCCATCTGGCTGTGATGAGATTTTACTCCAGTGGTATGTGCCCTAAACATTTGGCCATAGGGTTGACCTAATACACCATGACACTTGAACAATACCTAAACATTTACCACTAATGGCAGCCAGAAAATGCATTATCAGTGACTGTTTTCTTCACAAGCTATGGTGGATTTAGCTCTTAAAGAATTTTCCATTTCACTTCCAGGATAGACAGACATGTAACAGGTGCCCGCATATACAGAGTAGAGAGAAGTGGCGGTAACAGAATTACAGAGTACAGACAAATGTGCATGGGTTTTCTCACAGCGCTCCATTTTCCTCCCACAATCCAAAGACATGCACAGTAGGCTAACTGGCAATTCTAAATTGGCATAAGTGTGGACTTAGGTGTGAATTGTTCCCCTTTGACAGAACAACAGGCTTGGATACTCACACCCAGTGATTCTGAATAAAAAGAATTGATGGATGATATGATAAAAGGAAATGATCTTACATTTTTGTGGTATCTGATGAGTCTGTATGTTTATGTTACTTTTGGTTTGTGGCACATGCACCTCCATCCTTTACACATTCTGCGTTACCACTCATGCCACAGATTGTGTTCACATGTCCGGGCCTGTTCGTGCCATTGCTCAGTTGGGTGCAGAACCCGCCGCTGCTCACAGCAAGCGGGTGCGTCTCCGTCTGTGTACAAGAATCGACAAAAGAATGAAAATAGCAAGTTCTTGTCCTGTCCTGTCGCTCTCTTTTTACTGCTCGTAGGCCAGTGTTTTGATAAAGAAGACATTGCATGAGTGATTGTGAGAACGATAAGATCAGAGCTGTGTTCCAGTAAGTTGCATCTATCTCTTTACATATGTTAACGCAGAGCTTTTGTGCGTGTCTGGACACCAGGTAAATAAAAAGCAGAGCTGGCGAAATAGGTTAGGTTTGTTAACGGATCAACTGAACACAGCAGCGTAAAAATGAACAGAAAATAGGATATGCACATATATGATTCAGTGATAATTGTAGGGACAGAAACTAAATCATCAACTATCCTTTGAGTGATTCCAGCTGCTCAAAAATGAGAAAATCATATATTTTATTGATTTCAAAGTCTGTGTGAAACTCTGATCTATGGGCAAAAAGAAAAATAGAGAAAATAATCAAGCAATTTGCTGATAGTCAAGATGTTCATTTGGCTATAAGGGTGAATCCATAATAATGTTCAACCCATGTAAAGTACTTTTTGTGTACCATGACATCTTGGGAAATTCTTCATGCCCTAGAGCAAAACATTCTGACTTGCTGTGAGGCGGTAAGAGCTGGCAGCTCTGTATTCCTCCATTCTCAGAAGGGCATTGCATCACCTGACAGCCATGTTGGGACAGGTCCCCTCTTCAAAAGGAGAGGCTTGGTCAGCACCCACTCAGGAAAAAAAACATGTATCCGATGTCTTGGTTTCCAAAGTTTTACCCTCAAATTAACCTCACCTTGGAGTTGTGCCAATCACGACAAGTTGTGCTGCTACTGTGAATCATTAATTTTTGACCAATACGTGACTAGCGGTCACCTTACAGAATCTTTTTTTTATTTTCTTTCAGTTTTTTTGCTTGTTAAAGATAAAACTGTTGTGCAAAAGTTTGCCTTTTTTTTTTCTTTTTCCAACGCTTGCAGCGGTGGTGGGTCATTGTGAGCCTGTTCACGTCTGCAGGCATTTCCAGGCAATTTTCCACATGATTCCACATTCAGTCAGTGTTAATGTTTAGTTTGAATCCAAATTGTTAATTATTAAACCAGGAGTTCAGTTTCTTGTTTTGATGGAAGAGTGCGTAAATTGTTTTTGCATAGTCTTTTGTATGGATACCTTATCTTTGTTCCCTAGATAAAGACGGGTGTAGTAAATATGCAAACGGTTGATGCCTGCAAGCTGTCTTTCAATAAGCAAGGTAGGAAATTACCACCAGCCAAACATCAGCCAAACAGTGGTAAAATTAGGCCACAGCTGTTAGGATTTTTATTGCTAACTACAACGGGGATGAAACAAGCAATTTAACCCCTTAACTTATTTTATTTTCTCTATTTTATTTTAGAGTTGTTAAATTCATGTTATTTCTTCTTGAACAGCAGTGTGAACTTTAACTCTTCCTTTAATCTCAAGGATGATTACACTTGGAGACGTTTACAAGTTTTTTCTTTTTAAGCACACATTTATACGTTTTCTGTAAACATGCTATCAAATGGAAATATTCTACATGCCTTATGCATCATTTTAACTTTCAGGAAGACATATATGGTATCTTTGGAAATTTTACAGTCTGCACTTTAATTTAAGACTTTAAACATTTCTAATTTTGTTTGGAGGCACGGCATGAATTTGCAATGACCAGTTTGCATGTGACACTGTTTTCAGTGACGAGAAAGAATCTGTGGAGTGTTTTTCTTTCTTTTGTGCGCTTTTTAAAACAATTTGATGACCATTTTCAGATGTTGATGTTTAAATAAACCCAACTGCGAAACCAGTATTTTTTTTTTTTAATGGTTATTTTTGAAAACATCTTTTTCTGCGGTTCACTGATATAATTCTGAACAAATTCTTTGTTTTTCCAACCAATCATTGGTGATCACTGTCACACTCATGTCATATTTCTGTTTTGACACGGTGATGCAAATTAGATACTTTCCTCATATGCCATGCCACTGAGTCTTTCATCTCCAATCTGATTTTTTTTAAATGCTTCCTTTACCAGCATGGAGACACTTGCCAGCAGTGCCAGAAGCCATTTATGATACACTTGTTTAATGTCAAATATGGAGGCGTTTTGCTCCGTGGAGCTTGTGAATCAAGGCCTCCAAGCTATTTCCTAATCAGCTGCATGCCTACTACTCGTCTATGTCACCACATAGTGATATCCTGCTCTGAAATGAAATAAGGTATGTGTCTGTCAGGAGCACCCCCCCGCTTCCCTCGTGCTCGAAATAAAGGACCAAAAGCCTGTCCTGAGCAGTGGCCTCACCTCGACCCCAGATCACTCTTACTTCCTTGACTCTGGGTCCTTCGGGCTTTGTCATAAGGTCTGTCTCCCCCTTTGAAAAGCTCATAATCGCAAAGTTCACTGGAGCAGCAAATGATCGTGGCAGGCCTGCAGCCACATTAAACTGGAAGGACAAAAATACAATTTTACCTCATCTCCTTATTTCTGAAGATATTGGAAAAAGGCAGTGTGTGTAGATTTTCTTTCTTTCTGATTCGAGTCTGGTTGATGAGCTCCTTGATACCATAAAGGCCCATTGTAAAAACTGAGGCTTTTCTACCTCTAAATGCATGATAGCTCAAAAGAGTCAAACCAAAGTGAAATCACGACCCGTGGAGTCATCTCCTTTGCCCTGTGTGGACTTCAGTCCTGCAAAAAAAAGAAAAGAAAAAAGATGCATATTGTCACTGGATATAAATTGTGGCTCTCAAGCTTTGCAGATATTGGTTTTGTGATTTTTCACTCAGCCCAAATGAAACAGAGGGGAACTGTATTTTAAACATTTCCCAATTACAAATAAAACATTAACAGAAGTGACACCATGTCATTCAACAGGAAGGTCTCACCACACATTAGGACTGATCCTTCTCCATTCCATTCAACCAGTAATCCGCACACAATGCAAGCAAGGGATTATGCCAGAATGTGTACTCAAGTAATGGAGGAGGTCGGAGAACAAACCCTCCCCTCCATCTCACTGTCTGCACACTTGTATGGCTTTTATCCCCCTGCTGTGCCCCTGAACAATGCACCACAAACAGAAAAGGTATCTTGCCAATCCCTGGGACACCGCAGATATTGTCTTTGCAGGCTTTGATCTCACCTTCCTCATCAGGGATCATGGTTTGAATCATTTAGCGGGAAGTGGGTAAGCTCACACCTGAGGGCTGAGTAGCTTTTCTTGGAAATGAATACTGTGTTTTACAGTTAAAAGCCACGCTCTGTACACAGCTGGAGCCTTCCAAGATTGTTTTGATCATTTTAGTTTAAGGACTCTTAAAAAAAAAAAACAAAAACAAACAATAAGTTATTTCCCAAAACAACAATTTGCTATATTTAGTTTGTGAATATAGAATTATTCTTCATTATGCCTGCAAATTTGACTCAATAAATGGTTTTATTGCTTAGGGAACAATCTGATTACCAGTTTGCATGCGAGTCAGACAAGCATTGTGTTTGCTAGGCTGCATCATACACCTACATCTTAATTTTCAAAGTTAAACATGGAACCAAGCCGTCATCATGGCACAGTCTTACTCGGATCCTCCATTAACAATTTCTGGCTTTCCAAACCTGATCCCTGAAGATCTTTATTTGTGCAAGGCGGTGAAAAGGAGGGTTGAGCAACTCTGCAAAGTTTGATGCCAACTTCCAGGACTTTTACAAGTGAGAAAAGTAGCACAATGCTGCATTGTTGTGTTCAAGGGCTGCTCTCTGAGGACAGACGCAATGCTAATATTTCTTTTGTTTGCTTTGTCACGCAGTCTTGTGTCTCAACTGCACAAATGGCTGCCACCTGCAAGCTGTCACGACAAGCTATGAAATATTTTATGGTGACTTCACAAAGATCTGCATCCATAAAGTAAAGCGCCTGTTTTCAGGTTTTTTTTGACGAGGTTTTGTGTGTGTTTTCATGGGATTTCTTGATTATATTTTGTCTTTTTATCACGAAAGCAGCTGGAGTTCTATATTTGCTTTTCTGTCACTTGGAGAAAAGACGCAAATATGAAAGGCCATGCAGCTGAGCAATAAAAGCCATTTCAGATTTAGTTGCGTTTGTTTGGTCCTCTTCAGCTGAGGCTGATCTGAAATCTCTGTGTGTAGAAGCACAGTGTGTCTGCCAGCACTATAGTGCAAGTGATCTTAGCTCATTCAAGACCACACTGAGTTGAGGAGGCCTGCGTGTGCAGACCTTATGTTGACCCTCAGCTGATAAGCTGTCTTGCTGCGGGAGCACAGGCTGGTGTTGTTTACAACCTAAGGTTATCAGGCTGCTCCTCAACGCTTGTGACTCGGTTATCAGGCTTCTCCTCAACGGCTGCTGTTGGGCTGCAGCTCTCCAGCTGCTGTTTCTTTTCCACATATGTGTGTAAGTCCTGCTGCCTGTAAGATGGAAGTTCACCTCTGAAATCTGAAAAAAGATGAGAAGCAGAGAGAGGCACTTGTAGCTAAGAATGTTCTGAGCTTTACATGGTAGCAAGAAGGGCGCAGGAGCCGTTTTTGGAAATTTCGGTTCACAGTGAAGTCTTCACTGTGAAGATTCTGCCAAGTGTCTGCACCGGTGGATGGATTTGATTATTCCAGACTGCTGGGAGGAGGAATTTCAGGAAAAAAAAAGATATTTGGCTGAATAACTTGTCACTTTAAATCTTGTGTGCATATCCCTGCTTCAAAGCCGATGTTGGCCTTCTCAGCATAAAGTGCTTGATATTTTGACATTTTCAGTGAAGCTGTTTTTAAGCCTGCCTCTCTGACTGAAGTAATCAGTGGGAAAGGGTAACGCTAATGCTAATAAAATAATGTAAGTAGATGATTAGCGCTCCTCGAATCTCCCTGAAAAAATCTCGACAATAAATCAGCCTCTCCTTCATGCGTATTTATGCCTGTAATTAAGAGCACATGTAGAAATGGCAGCTGCTTCAGTAAATACGACCAATCGTTCCACTCGGCTGTCAGCTTCAAGATCGATGTGATCTCAGAAAGACGTTAATGCTCTAAAATAATGTCTTGAGTGACTAATATCAAGGCTGAAAAAGCAAAAAGCAATGTGGTGCTCATTTACACCCTAAAATTAACTTTTGTCATTCCTCATTGACTTACAGCGCCGTCAGCTAGTATTAGGACAGGGTGTTTGGAGTTGTTCACATCTATATGCACCCACATTATACTTCTTGCCCTATTTTCTTTGGGGGCTATATAAAATGATGAGTGCATTTAGACAAAGGTTAACAAATACATATTTTCTGCAAAGGCACCCAGACTTTCTGATGGTTTCAGTTTATTTCTCTTGGTTTTGAGATATGTGTCTCAGTTTTGATTCTAGTGGTTACACCATCTGAAAAAAAGTTACATTATCTGTGAAAAATGTCTATTTTGTAACTATTCTCCTCAAGGGAACTTTACTTGTGAAATCTCCTCACAGCCAAGATGGGACACTAGTATAGTGTGCTAGGGTGCTAGGGACATTCACAAAGGAAGAGACTATCATACTGTGGCTATCAAAGACCAGGTAACGTCAGTGAAAATCACTGAGATACTGTAGCAGTTACAGGGGGCGTAACTGTTGGCTAGTGGGGGATAATCACATTTAATGAATCTAAACTTTGAGGTTAGTGATTCCTGCTGACTAGCATATGACACGGTGGTGTAAATGGAAGAGGATTACCTGTGCAACTGGAGCCTGAAATGTCCCCTAGCGACCAACTGTCAAGTACAAAGTAGGGCTTCCACGATTAGTCGACTAATCACGATTACGTTGACTATTAAAATCGTGATTAGTCGACTAATTTAATAGTCGACGCGTCATTTGAAGGTTTGTAAGATCCCAAAAGACGCAGGAATAAGTAGTAGTATTTAAGAGTGTAATAACGGACTGAAACAGAAGATGGCAGCACTGCATGTACAAGGATGCCAGCTGCCGTTAAACCCCGAAGAAGAAGCTGTGTCCCAGAATTCATAGCGCGGACCAGCGCAGTTTCCAACAATGGCAGCAGCTAGTTAGTTTTAATATTACTCTTATTATTCTTTTTGGGTCACAAAATAAAGTTTAACATATTTTCAGGCGAGAATGAAGCTGTGTAAACCTCAAATATCTGCTCAGTTCATCAAGACAACACATATTTTCAAAAGCGCTCCAGCGTTTTCGGAGACATCTGTTACCCACTAGCTCGTTAGCTAGCCGGGGTTCAAGGCTCAATAGAGCCCGTGAGAACACCGGACTCCAGGAAAATTGTTTTCAAACCCACCGCTGTCTTTCGCTACTCAGGTTAAACATGTAATATAAGTCACTTAGATAACTTAAAAATGATATTATTTGGCTTTTTTAGTATTTTATTTGTTCCTGAGTAAATCGGTTTGGCTGAGAAATAAAGTTATAGTTTTTACACAGCTGACAACTGATTATCAGAAGTGTGAGATGCTCGAGAATCTACTCCGGTGTCCTGTTATATTTTAGATAGCAAGGAGTTTATTAAACTCCACCGAAACAATCTGCAAATGTCATTAAAATTTAATAAACTATCATCTTGTCTTTATTTTTAGTTAGCACATACCTTAAACACTTCAAGCTGTAAGCTAATGATAGTTATATAGATGCATGCTGGTGCAATAAGCTGTATGTTTTACGTCCAATGGATGCATGATCTGATTAGTCGACTAATCGCAGAAATAATCGGTGACTAGTCGACTGTCAAAATAATCGTTTGTGGCAGCCCTAGTACAAAGTGACATGTGGGCAGGGATTCTAGTTAAAGCATTGCTTTACAAACTGTGGGGTAGACCTCACTGATGAGACCAGAGCCTCTGAACATGGGGGTGGACCATTTGAATGAATAGGAGTTTTGGCAGTGAATAATAAGCTACCAATAAAACTGTAGTAGTACTTAACAAATAAAAGTCAAAGGGTAAAGGATTAGTCTAGTTAGTGTTTGACATGATGTTTCATGCACAAAATGCAAACCAAGCATGAAAAGCCTAAGTTTATATGGTGTTAAGTATCTCCAATATCCAAAGCTTTTATGAAACACCTAGGACAAGAGGTGTATGGAACAATACCTAATATCAGTCACGCATGGGGAAAAACGACCCATCTGTTACTGAAATACTATAGAAATTGGTCTCGTACAGCAATTGCAAAACCTCCTCCTTCTGTATGTGTGAATTCAAGAATGTATTAAGAAGTCGATCCCTCTGCTTCCCTTTTAATCTCCCTTTTTTTACTGTAATTGAAGCTACTGTGTCAGTCTGACCAAAACGTATATTTGAAGGTCAACTCTGGAAAGCTCATCTGAAGAATGTGCCATTGCCTTTCGGGAGAGGTGGAATCAAAGACATTCTCAGTGAGAAGAAAAAGTATCTTTTGGCTCCCAGTCTTCAAACTCAGCAGTCCATCATCCTGCTCCTTATTTTGAATTGTGCAAATCCCCAAGAAGAAGAGGAGAGAAATATGTTGATTCATGCTGGAGAAGAAGTTGCTCTGTCTCACAGAGGTGAAAAATCATCCCTCGCCGTGTTTTCTGAGATTATATTTTAGTCTTTGACTGGAGGGAGAGGAGACAGGATAATTATTCATCCGGCCAGGTTTCAGACAGTTAAGGTGATTTACTAGGGCTGAGAGACTGGAAGCTGCATTGTTCCTTTGTTGGAGAAAACACACACAACCATACACACACACACACACACACCAGCAGATTATTTAGAATGAACTGAATCTGTGTGTGTGGAGGGAACTAAAGGAAACAGAAAAAAGAGAGGAAGGCAGTTAGTGGACAGAAGAATTAAAGGGGGATGAGGAGCAACATTTAGCTCAGGGACAGCTAATGGAGAATAGTAGAGGAAGAGTAGCTTACAAACACTTTCAGCATTTCCATGAAACAATAAGATTTGTTTTCATTATCTTGGCTGAGCAGAGAAAATGATATCCTCCTGCCTGTGTTGTGTGAGAATTTTTAGTTTAGTCAGGACAGGAGGTGATTTGTTTGGCATATTAGATAAATAAAGACAACAATCAAGCCATCTTTCCCCTTTCTTCATTATAAGAGTGACTTTCGCATCAAAGGATCAAAAATTGTCATGAACTGAGCGTGGCATGGCCTCTGAAATGCGTTCATGAAATGTAATTTTGTACTATATATAGTGAGTTAGAATAGTGTAAAAACAATACATTACCTCATTGTCACTTACCACACTGTCGTTTTCCTCTGTGTGGAGTTGTCAGCTAACTCTCGGGCAACTTAAATTTTTTTGGTTAAATGAGTTCTCCAGCAGTGCACAGCCTGCTGACTTAGTTCAATTTTGAAGTGACACCAGACATGACTCACGTGTGAATCTTCACTCACCCAGTTAATCAGAGCTGGTCAAATTGGTCCAGTTGGCAATTTTTCTGTTGCCAAGTAATTATTGCAAATGTACTTTTTACAGCAGGAATGCGAGCCACGTGTTTAATATCCTGACAATGGTGATCTGCTTTTACAGCTGCATACAACTGAGTGTCATCCTTGTATCTGTAGAAATCGAATAGTTGTCCGATAAACTGCTCAAAAAAATGAAAGCAACACTTAATAGGTTCTTAATAGGGGAAAACCCATGCTTGATGTCTGTATCATATGGATTTTGGAATGTGTTAGGAACAAAAATTATTTGACATTGTTTTAAATGAAAATGATCAACCTACAGAGGGCTGAATTCATAGATACACTGAAAATCAAAGTGATTTTATTCCAGCTACTCAAATGGTACTCAGTAGTTTTTATGGACCCCCAAGTGCTTGTATGCATGCCTGACAACATCAGGGGATGCTCCTAATGAGACACCAGATGTTGTCCTTAGGATTACCTCTCACATCTGGACCATGGCATCACTGCGCTCCAGGATGGTCTGAAGTGCAACCTGGTGGTGTTGGATGGATCAAAACTTAATGTCCCAGAGGTGTTCTGTTGAATTTAGGTCAGGGGAGCTCGGGGGGCCAATCAGTGGTGTCACTTCCTTCATCCTCCATGAACTGCCTGCATACTTGCGCACATCAATCACTGTTGTACACCTGGAGGCACCCAGGACGCACTGCTCCAATGTAGGGTCTTACAATGGGTCCAAGGATTTCATCCCAATACCTAATGGCTGTTTTCCAGCCTGTAGAGGTCTGTGTGCCTCTACATGAAAAAGGCCCAGTGATAGCCTGGGTCCTCGGCTGAAGACGACCCAGACTATCACTTACCCATCACCAGTCATGGTGAACGATTTTAAGGGCGCCGTAAAGACGCTTTAACATCTATCACATGTGCTCAGGGCTAGCCTGCTTTCATTAGCGAAGCACAGGGCAAGAGTAGTTGACCTGCCAATTCTGGCATTCTGTTGCAAAAGCCACTCGGGCTCCACAGTGAGCACAGAGCCCACTAGAGGACGTCGGGCCCTCAGACCACCCTCATGAAGTATCTTCAGTCACACCAGTGGCCAGCGGGAGGTCATTTTGTTGGGCTCTGCTCATCCTATTCCTCCTTGCACAAAACATCAATCCTACTGATGGGTTAAGGACCTTCTATAGCCCTGTCCAGCTCCACTACAGTAACTATCTGTCTCCTGGAATCTCCTCCATGCTCTTGAGACTGTGCTGAAAGACACAGTAAAGTATTACTAGTATAGTAATATATAAAGAAATATAAGAAGAACAGGGGGCAGAGATACTCCATACACAGAGAAGGAATTAGAGTATCATTAACAACTTTAGTAATTGTTTCAAGTGACAAAAGTGACTAAAATGGTTTGGGAAGTTTGCTGAGGCAAAGTTATACTTCTTCAAAGTGTTTAGACAAGTTAATAATTAGAAAAGCATTGAGTTGAGATTCAAATTGATCTTACTATCCATTGAAATTCTGCAAAAATATAACAATTAGCAACAGCTGTTAAACTAAAATTAAACTTTTATAGCATGTATGGCACAACTGCAAGATGGTAAGTTTAGAATAAGTGCTTATTGACATCTTCCTAACTCAGTGTAATTGATTTTGAAGTTGATTGAAAAATGTATTGCTGTTTGTTTTATTTGGTTATCCATATATAATTAAACAATAACAATGTTTTTGTTTTTTTTTGTTTAACACTGATTCAAAGCACATGGGGGAAGCTCAAGAATTCTGAGTACTACATAACCACAAGCTCTACAAATATGCAGTGGTTGTTCAGATTAATAAAACTCAAATATGCCATACTTGTGTGGTTTAAGTATTATGCCTCACATTTTTAGAAGACGTGGTCACATTTCACTACAATCGTCACATATTATTCTCCCTGTCTTCTGTTGGACCTGTTTATGTGTGCAGATGTTTTTCTCTACAACACACACTTTCAGACTGTATATTGGTACCAGCCACCTGTGCATTTTAAACACACACACACACACACACACACATACATCATGGTTGTTACAGCTGTTGAGATCAGGTTGCAGAGTATCGTGCATACTGACTCCAGGTGGGGTACAGTAATGTGTGTCCCAACATAAGTGCAACAATACCCTGCTGCAAACATACACACACGTGTACACAGACATTCTGGGCCCATACGTGCGCACATTGCATTTGCTTTCTATTTCTCGAAAAACTGCATTCACACACACCCCAACGACAGCCAAACCTCCCTGCTATCTGGAGTGTGCAATCGCACACGCGATCAAGAGGTCAAAGGTTATTTGAGGGAGAGTGCCAGCTGAGAGGCCAGCAGTGACACAGACCTCCTGAATTTCATGAGTGCAAGTTTGCTAACACAGTGTTATACCCCCACAACAACCGTTACATTTTTTTATATTAGCAAAAGTGCCTTTAACCTTTTTTTAATCATTTTCCCCTGGATTGGCACTGAACACACTGTCATACCGAAAGCCTCTGCTGGCTGTAACCCAGTCCATGCTTTATAATTCAGGTATTAGTGTATCTCTTCACACTGGACCCAGGAGCAACAGCGAGAATATGAAAGTGACATTGAAGCCTATGTGGATCACCTTTCACCCCTCTCTTGACTCTCCTGAGCAGTGCCCCAGGCTTTTGGGAGCTCCACAACGCCGAAACCCTATCGCAGGACCGTTGTTTTGGGGACAATAACTGCTGGTTAAGTACAGAGCAAAAGGTGTACAGTATCTCATGTATGTGCCCCGTGGTGCCTGTTACACGACTGGAAGACATGTTCACAAAATGGCTTGAAAGATGTAGAACAGCTTGCCAACACCATAAATCTTCTAAAAGATGAATGTAAGAAAAATGTGAAAATGTTGGTTTGAACTTAGAATTACTAAGGTCATTGATTAATAACACTTTTATTAATACTGACGTTTGATTGTGGAAATAGTGAGGTGCTCTTTGCAGAGTTCCTCTGAGGTTCCTCTTTTTTTTTTGACTGTCAGTTGTTGAAATTGCACTTCTTCTAACTGGCAGTTACTGAATAAAAATATTTAATTTAAGTCTCTATCAGACTTTAAGGGAAACGTCACCCTCTTGCAGAACCTGTTTGACTCTGTGGCAAACTCTCTGTCTCTGTGCCAAGAAACAGCCAAGGATAACAGCAGCGGTGCTTCAAACGAAGCTTGTCAAAACAGTCTTTTCGACTGTCCAATTTCATTGCTTTGATCTTTCAAAATAATTTAGCACAGGGATGCCTCCCAGACCCTTTCTGCTCTATCACCCAACGTCCTATTCCACTTCAACAAACACCTAAAGTCCTGTTTGTTTGCTCTGAAAATAATCAGCCTGGGGCCTGTTTTTTGAGCTGCAGGGTGTAATCTCTGTAGTGATCGTGACATCTCCATCTGCTGTAGTTTTAGGAAAGTCGGTAGAGTTTTCGCCGATTCATATGTGCTCAGTGATATTGATGTTCTGCTTGGAGTTGTGATCAAATGTATGAGAAGGGTAGACTTTGTGAAGGTGTTCTTACACATACACATCAACAGATAAAAAACAGGTTTGTGTCTTGTTTGAAGAAGAGGTGTTTCTCTTGCCTCAGCCCTTACACTGTCCTGTGTGTCTACTGTCCTACGTGTCCATGTACTTATCCAAGTCTAAATCAATTTCAGTCGCAAAGTGTCATTTCTGAAAAAATGTTCCTCTTTAAAGCCTCGCAATTCCATCCATATCAGCTGGCTTCATCACCTGCCAGCTGTGGACTTAACAAAAAAACAGCCAATCTTTCTGCCAGCTTTAAATTTCCTCCACATTTTTGCTGGTTTTGACTTAGCCATTGTCTCTGTAATTGCAACCACTGGCCTTGAGGATATTTAATTTAACCAAGGTTTGTTGCAGCATGCTTGTAAGTCAGCCAGGTTTTTCTGCTTTCCTTGCCTTCCTCTCCGTGAGGTCCTGTTTATCTCTGTTTAAGTAACATCACTGAAATTGAACAAAAAACCTTCAGATTTATTACTTCACCATTGTTCTCCCGAGTTTCAAAGCTTGACACTAAACAAATGATGCAGCATATTTCACACACACCGCAAATAACAACCCAAGCTTACTTTAGATAGAACCAGAAAAGGATAATGAGCCTGTAAGTGATTAGCAGTTTTGGAGGCAGCCAATTAAATTTTTGCCCTATTGTGCACAATAAATGGTCACTACCAAAGTCATGAACATTTCTGTGTGGCATTAAGTGGTAGACGTTAACTGTTAGGGCTGTACACACCGAGGCACTGAGACTGTCTACAAGTTTCAGCAATCATTCTGCTTGTACGGCCTGCCCATTTTTGTGACTACAAAGAAAAGGTTGTCAACCACTGAAGTTGAGAAGACAACAGAAAGTGGAGGTCTGGTCAAGCAGCCAGGTCAAGGACCTTAAGAGCCACAAGAGGCCCGCCACTCTCTGGGTCATTAATAATTAATGAAACCCGAGGCTAGGACAGAAGGCCATGACTAAACACAAGAGTCCGAACAGTGAGAGCAGCGCTGGGCAGTAAGAGGAGGGGGGTGGTTATTGAAAGAGAAAAGACCCTGAATCCAACTCTGGCTTCAGTCTGTGCTTTCACTGTATGCTCCAGAGGCTCCAGACACAACAATGTGAACAACCCAGCAGCATTTGCAAACTAAGAGAGTAACAGATTTTGGTTCTAAACTCACGAGGACAAAGAAAAACAGGAGGAGGGTGGAGAAAGTGAGAAAAAGTGGGGTTTCCCAGTTGGAGGGAGAAAAAACTGCACATGGAATGAAAAACAGCATGAATATCTCCTCGCTGTTTCCCATGAAATCTTCCAGTCCTCAAACCTCTGTTCAACAAAGCATGTACTTGCCCTAGAGGTACTATCACACTGAGACCTCCATTACGAGCTCGGTTTGATGAAAGAGTAGCTAAGAGTGGGCTTAGGAGGTTTTGGCTCCTGACCCTCCCCCAACTGAACAGAAATGAAATAAGATAGCTCAACATGATATTATATAACAAGTCGTTTTTTAGAATCTGTTTGGACAAAGAGATCAGATCTCGCTTAAAAGTATATTGTTTTATTTTTCTGGTAATCAGATTTTTATGGTTATGCCATATTTTTCATTCTTATCCAAGTTTACTGATTTTAATTATATGTTCCATATCGGATGTTTTTCATTGTTGAACATGACCACACTGGTATTTGACATTTCTTGGCTACATCATATATCCTATCAGTATCATGTCTCTAACCACAGCAAAAAGTACTTTCTCCACTATTATGTCCATGTATATTATTATTATTGTGGCACGCTAGAGGAAATTTTCTCCCACTGACTCCTGTGGTTTCTTTGCAGACTTCATCAGATGACTGCGACCCCCATGAAGGAATCCACGAAGGAAAAGAGAGCACATATCGCCTACAGGTGACCCAGTTATACGAGAGGTTAGAATACTGGCACAAAGACTTGACAAACACCTTGGTGACCTCAATTACTGTGGTGCCAGTCCACGGTCGTGCTGTGGTATACCTAGGAACTGCTGATGGACGTCAAATACAGGTAAACAAGTCACCGTCAGTGTCTTAATTTGCCTGTCAAATGCATGCAATGTATTCTACAGGCCTGCATTTATAATCTTAAAGCAGTTTCCCTATCTCACTGTTCATGTAAATGTGCCAGGATGTTGATCGATGTCGGGTGAAATTGTCCTGCAGGAGACACAGTAGAGAAAACAAGTCCAGGTGTCTTAACTAGAAGCAGGTTAGGGGAAACTATCAGCAAGCTCCAGAATCTTCCAGTTTTTCACAGTTTGCTTACCTTTGAACTATGCTCAGTGAGCTTTCAAAGAACTATGTTCTAACTAGTCATCTGAGCAAATACCGTCCCTATTTAGGCTATTAGTGCTCAGACCAGCAGTAGATTCCACGCCTCTGGTCATTCTTTTTAAGGATGTTATTGGATGACTTTATAAAAGAAAGGCAGAATTTCAAGGTCCTCAGTTTATTAATTTAATTTTCTTAAAGGATGTGTGATTTGAATTATAGAGCCAGATGTTTTTAAGCCAGAAATGGCCATATTTGAACAGCAGGGCTAAACTATCAGCTAATGCTAGCTACACTGGTTAGCAAGTAGTTTCCACAATCTCCATGTTACACATATTACGGAAAATTAGTAAAATATGAAATATCAATAAATTAATACTAGACTGTGATCTAACAAACTAGAAGCTAAAACTTTCTCTGAGAATTCAGAGAATTATGTTAAATATACTTTCAAAATCATACCTTATAAGCACAGCTAGCAGCAATAAAAACACAAAAAATTAACAGTACTTTTGTGGCTACACACCTCAAAGAGGTCGCTACTCTGGTAATGCATACACAATGCATACAACGTAACTTTAAGCCTTGATAGAAAAGTACAAAAACACAAGTTTAAAAGGAATCACATTTAAGACTAATAAATACCACATGCAGTCATTTAGTATTTAATTCCAATGCACCTGAAGTTCAAATGAATATTTAGCCTGTAAGAGGTACTTTAGCTAATTAGAGTCATGCAAGGGCGGATTATCAAGGTAAAACATAACATTTTGGCTTTCAGTTTAATTAAGTCAATATGACAAGCCTGTGTAGCTGCATCTTGGACTGTGACTCACCATCTGCAGCTACTTTCAGTTTTCTTGTGGTGCTGAAGTCATTTACTCGGACAATAAAACTATGCATGCAAGGGTTGCAGCTGAAAATACAGCAAGTGCAGCAAGTGGTGCATTGGTGTGTCTGTAAAAAATAATAAAAACAAAAAACTGTGGCAAATGGAATGAAATGCATAAAGTAAACACTAAATTACCTCACGTGTTTTTGAAACACAAGAATGAGAAGACGCATGGAAAAGAACAGCAAGAAAGATGTGGAAAAAAGGGCTGACAGCTGCACGGAAAGGCAGCGCAGGATGGAGGAAGGGTAGAGACGATGGTAGTGGGGCGTGAGGGGGGTTTACAAGTCGAACGACACGTTGATGGTGAACGGCGAGTTTCACTGACACGTTCTCTCACACGCCACATTTCTACTCCCTGAGCGTCCCGTGCAGCTGTTGCTATGCGTGTCTGTACCGTCAAACACCACCACTCCAGCCCCTCCTTCAGTTCTGTTTTTGCGTTTTTGTGGCTGCCTGAATTGGATGTGGTTCATTGTTTTAGCTAAAAGTCTGAAGAGGAGACCAGCTGTATTGCACTGCAAAGCTCGCCATTTCATTTGTTATTGCGTACAAATATCTTTTTCTAAAAACGGACCAAAGAGGGACATTAAAGTCAACAGTCAGGAGGGAAAGACGCTGATCAGGAATAGTGGTTAAAAGATATTTCCAAGGCATGAAATCCAAATGAACAAAGAAAACTTAGTGAAAATCATTAGGAAGATATTGTAAGATCATAAAAAAATGATGAGTAAACCTTTTGCTTTTTGGATTGATCTTCTCTCATTCATGCTTTTACCTACTTTTAACCCGTGGAGTGCAACAGTCTTGCTTGCTGTGGGTTAAAAATTTCCATCAATCAATTTTTTAGCAGAAGAAGCACCTTCCCTATAAAACATCGAGGGAAACTCTGGTTTTCTAGTCACAAAGGTGGGAAATGTATGGGTGCAAACATTGCTTGTGAATTTTAGATGCACTTGATTTTGACACAAACTACTTCAAAGCTATTTCAGTTGCTCCTTTGTCACAAGGGGTCATAAAATCAGGTATCTCAGATGTTATTCCTAACAAAACCACAAAAGGTTGTGTCTCCACCTGGAACCAAACCACTGTAGTCCCACTTCACCGTTTATCTATTCTAACCACTTTGTGTTTACCATGAAAATTTTGTTGGCTCATTGGCTCATTAGCTTTTCTAGTCCTAAACTGGGAAGGCGTACATTTGAACTGATGACCTTCTGGCCACCTGGTCAGTCTCAGCCCAAGCTATGCAACAACAAGACAAGAAGCTGTGAGAGGTGGTCGTCTTTGCTATAGCAGTTCATTTCATTGTTAGTGCGGTAGAAAGAATATGTCAACTTTTCATGTATTTCAGTTTCCTGGTTGTTCCCAATGGACAAGGTGAGAGGGAGCATAGGGTAGAGGCAGTGAAAGAAAGAGTGTTGTTCACCCCGATGGACTCCATTCTGGCTCAGGAAGTGTTTCCCTCGACTTCACTTAGGCCACTGTGGGAATAACACAGTAGCTGTGTTTATAGGCCAAATTTCCCCCCTGCCTGCTTAATACAATAAGCTGTAATTTACGCCGCCATTCCCTCCAGAGAGATTCCTCTTGTATGGCCTTGTCCCCAGAGGAAAGCTACCTATTATATTCAATGATACAAAGCTAATGTTGATCATGAGGCCCAAACAGTGGGAAGAATGATGCAGGAAAACCAGACATTTCTGAGGGTGAGGGCGAGGGCAAGCCGTGTATCAGCCAACCAACAAAATCACATTTAAAATTTACAATGCACAGAACTGTAGGGATTTACGGGACACTGACCCACACAAACGGACAGAAGATTTACTGATTTATTCATGTTTCTGTTTTCTCGTTTTGCAGTAACTTCTCATTGAGGGACTCTTACCAAACTCAAACGAGGCAACAAAGTATGGTTAGCCAGTCATTACATGTCAGGTCCAGATTGATAGAGGTAACAGTGTTTCTGTGTGAGCGCTTCAACTGAACCAGGTCTGGATATCAACAGTGTAAATGCAAAGCAACTGTGTAATAGTGCATTGTGTAACTTTTTTTGTACTGAACCAGAAATGACAGCTATAACGCAGCCCTTGTTCCTGCAGGGCCCTGTCAGTGTGTTGGAGATATGCTGGACATGATTTGTTGTGTTTCCAATACCACAACTCTCTTTTTTGAGTATAAATAGTGTTGCAGAGTTGATGTGGAAAAAAATGTGTGTAGGTGGGTGAGTGTATTATTTAAAAGGTTTAATGGCACTGGTGTAACCGCACACCCTATTAGAGACCCTGTTCTGTGCAGCTTGCTGCGAGGTCTGTAATTGCAGCATAACCACAAGTGATGAATGGTGTTCCAGGTGTTGGGTGCGTGTGCACGTGTGTGGGGAAAATTGATGTGCTTTCGATCATTTCTTGAAGCTCTGTTCATATTTGATGACATGTGGTCATGTATTGCATGTAAGTACAGTAAATTGTATTGCAAGCATCAAGCTAACTGATTGTCAAAAGTGTCAAAAGCATTCATTCTAACCATCCATCACCTTTTGGAGGTTATGGCCGCAGCACCTGAAAGCACTGGAAGGATCTGTAAAATCCCCTGGCTTCCCACGTTTGGAAAACTGTGCATTCACAGCAGTAGGGTGTCATACACTGACTGGCCACTTTATTAGGTACATGGTATGTTCATATCTAATCAGCCAGTCACATTTCAGCAACCCGTTACATTTATTTCACTTCAATTCAGGCAAACAGCTGCCTAAAGGTGCTTTATATTGTGAGGTAAAGCTACGATAACACAGAGAAAACCCCAACAATCAGACGACCCCCCTATATGTGTTTTGGCGACAGTGGGAAGGAAAAACTCACTTTTTACAGGAAGAAATCTCCAGCAGAACCAGCCTCAGCGAAGGGCAGTTGGGGGCGAGGAGAGGAAAATGGGACAAAAGACTTGCTGTGGAAGAGACGCAGAGATTAATAACAACTAAGAACTAAGAACACAAAACTGAGGATACAGTTGACACAGGTTCAGCAAAATGAATAATAGAAGACTGAAAAAATGTTGCCTTGTTTGATAAGTCTCTTATCTTATCAGGTTGATAGGGTCAGGTTTTGACATAAACAATATGAGAGCATGGATCCATCTTGCTTGTATCGCCAGTTATTGGTGATATTCATGGTGGTATAAAGGCGGCAGACTTTGGCCCCCTTATTACTAAGTGAGCATTTTTCAAAGCCCACTGCCAACCTAAGTATGTAGATATTCTGATGGGCTCCTTCTGTGTGACAAAGCTCAAACATTAGTCAAACTGGTTACTTTAACATGGCAGTGAGTTCACTGTACTCACAGTGGTCTTTACCGTCACCAGATCTCAACCCAAAAGAATACCTTTGGGATGTGCTGGGACAGAAGATTTGTCTCTCGGATGTGCTGCCGACAAATCTGCCAAATCTCCAAAATCCCTGAGGAATGTTAAGGGTAGAAAAAAGTGCCTTGGTACAAAGGCAGGATACATGAAGTACTGCCAGACTATCAAAATGTGGCTAAAAGACAAATCTGAGACATTTAGATCAAATGGTCACTAAAGTTTTTCAGGAGATGAAAAAATGCCAGCTTCAGTATGAGGACACCATGTTTTTTCAGAGTCCAGCTGTTGTAAGCAAACTTCCCACTCCATTCACGGATTTCTATAGTTTCATTACTGTGTCATTGTTAGTGTTTGAATACACATAAATCATGTTAATGATAAACCTTTGGAGTTAATTTAAGACTCTTTTGTGGATATTGTGTTTTGCATAGGCTTAGTGAAACGGGTACTCGGCCGTTTTGTTTACTAAATAATGTTCCAGACACGTAGCTCTTAGAGAAAATATCAAAATGTATAATGGTGTTTGTTGGGCTGGGTTTTTTTTTTTTTTTTTTTCAACCGAAACAATCAATTGGGGAAATGTGGCATTCCATTTATTTTAACACATGTTGTGTTGGTAATTATATTGCAAACTGCTATAAATAATTGTCCAGCCATTTAGATTTTCTGAAATTAGCTAATAACATTTATATTGAGTCCATTCCCATTGGTATATTAGGTTAAGACAGATTATAATTGCCATTGGTTACACATGTGAAGTTCCTGTTTTGGAAATTTCGAGTATACATAGAGTGTGTGTGTCAACTCTGCTTTGCACAATAGATCTTTTAAAGTGAGCCAAAATCCAATGAAGAATTGCCTCAGGAAAGATGACACATTCTGGATCGTTTTCCTTCATGTCAATAAAAAGTCAATCTTCCAGCGTTGCTATTGTTCATATAATGTTTCCCAAGTTTCCCCTGTTATGAATAAATATAGCAATAATGAAAAACAGAGGTGACAAAGGAAAATAACTCCACCTCCACCTACTTATCAGGTGTCCTGATCTGACTTGAGTGCTGATTGCTTAAAAAATGGGGGTTGGCTAGTGGTGGGAGGTGTGTGTTGGGTGCTAACGCAATGTATTGTTGTACATTTGTTTTTTTTAAAAAGAGAGAGAACTGCTTAAGTCCTGTTTCTATCTTCTCTTAGAAAGTAGTACTCTTGTTACTAGATCATTTTGAATGGCTACATTTTTGTTTGATAATCGTCTCCGGGTGGCTTCTTCTTCTGATACATGTTGCAGTCAGTTTCAGCTTATATAAGCAGTACCAGAGTTGGGACTGTGATGATGATGTTGTCGTTATACAGACGTGAACAAATTGGTTGGTACCATCTCTGAAATGACTTGTAACTGCCATCTCGTGTTGTTTATTCCATATTTAACACATATCTGACTTTATTTTTGATTTCTGATTCAGTTAAATATTTGATACAATTAAAGAAATGCAAACACGCCATAATGATAATAATAATAATAATAATAATAATGGATTGCATTTATATAGCGCTTTTCAAGGCACCCAAAGCGCTTTACAATACCACTATTCATTCACTCTCACATTCACACACTGGTGGAGGCAGCTACAGTTGTAGCCACAGCTGCCCTGGGGCAGACTGACAGAAGCGAGGCCCCTCTGGCCAACTCCAGTAGGCAGTAGGGTAAAGTGTCTTGCCCAGTGTAGTGTCTCCACACTGCATATTTTCAGCTGTTCCCATGGATGTTCAATAGAAGATTAAGATCCTGGCTCATGGAGGGCCATTTAAGTAGTCCAGTGTTTATTTTCCAGCCATTCTTGAGTGCTTTTAGCTTTCTGTTGTGGGTCCTTATCCTGTTTTAGGACCCACAACCTGGGGCTAAGCTTTCTGACGCTCCATGTTCACAGTAGGTACACTAGGTGTCCTTTGTTAAAGCTGATAGAAAAAAAAATCACCACTTTTACCTCAGTCCAAAGGAATTTGGGGTTTGTCAACATGCAGTTTCACTTTTTTGTATTTTTCCGTCAGTAGAGGAGCCCGCTTGGTTCGTCTTCCATGGAACCCGTTATTGTTTAACATGCAGAGGATGGGGTGATCAGATAGTGACAAGATTTTGAATGGCTTTCTTTACTCTTCTTCTACCATCCACACTATCACTTCTGATGAACCCGGGTTGTAATTCTCCTTCTGTACACATCCTGGAAGGTTGGCTTATATTTTGTAAGAAAATTGGCAACCGTGGTCACAGGAGCACAAAACCTCTGGAGATAGTCTTAACCTTTAATATCTATAATCTTCTGTCGGAGATCCACAGACAGCTGTCTCCTTTGCTTTCTCTGGTTAATGTTCAGTATGTTGCATACAGTGATACCTGATTAAGCAACAGCCAAAGTAAGCTGAATGGCTGATGAAAAGCTCAAAGACACCTGTGTTGATAATTAAGATTAAATACTTTGTTACTTTGTTAGATTATTATTGTAGAGTCTTTGCCTTACAGTATAAAACACATTGAGGTGACTATTATTGCGATTTAGTACTATAAAGATAAAATTGAATTGAATTAAACTTTGTTTAAAACGTGAATATTATGCCAGGATTAATAGTTGCTTTATTGGTACCAACAAATATGCCCATACTATTTTAGCACGTCTTTATAAAATATTCATACTTATATTTTTACTCTGTCACAGGCATGTAAGTATATGACAGACATCGGTATGAACTGAAACCCCTTTAGGATAACTGCAGTAATGTTTCCCTCTTTTAGGTGTTGTTCTCCCGATTTGCCTCTCCCCATGTCAACATCCACCTGGACTCGAGACCTGTCACCGCCAGTGTAGCACTGCTCGATGCTGACCATTCAGATGGAGCCATTCTGATGGCCACAGGAAACAAGGTAAACCACTAATTATGGAATGCGCCTGTGCCTTTTTTGTTTGTTTGTTTTTATATTAAGTTCTTTTGTTCTGAATTCTGCCCACCTAGATCACTAAGGTCCCTTTAATTGGCCCCGGCTGTGGTCAGCTGACCACATGCATTTCGTGTTTGTTGTCGTCAAGAGTGACAGAATGTGGCTGGTGTGATGGACGCTGTACAAGAGCAAGCGAGTGCACCTCCTCCATCTGGACCCAGGACTACTGCACACCTGAGATTACCAAGGTAACCACAGTACACAAAGGTTGTGCATGTTTTGCGTGTTCATCATTAGCCACAGGCATGATTTGGTCATCCAAAATGAGCGCTATTAAAGCTCATTGATATTTCAGTTTTTAGGTTTCTTCTATATGTTCTTCAGTGGTTCTGAAATAAAAAGCAAACTTAAGTAACTTCTCCTGACTGTGTTTCCTTAACCATGTATCATACAATCACACCATGCTGTGTTCATACCTTACACAGACTGTCTCTTACTCTTCTCCTGCCAAATACTGTTCATGTAACCTGTCTGTTGAGCCTTTCATCTGCACGTGTTTGCACTGTATTTGTATAGTACTTACGAAGGTTAAGGTGCTTCCTGAGAGGCAAACGTTTTACAGCTGCACTGAACTACTAAACTCTGCTCTGGCATTGTCAGACTCAACTAAGCTCAGCTGGATTCCATTCTCTCTGACTTTAATGCTACACTCCATGCTGCTACTCTGCCTTCATTTAAACGCACACACACACAAAAATGGCAGCTGACCTCCATTGCCCTAAATGTACCTCTAAAAGCACCTTTTGTGCTTGAAGGTCTTGCTTGAGGGTCGGCCTCAATCCAGAAAAGCTGAGTGGATGTTTCTTGCACAGCAGTCGTTGCCTGGTTGTTACCTTCTAAGTGTTGTTACTTACTCTTCTGCATCATGTGCTCAAAGTGTGTGTGTGTGTGTGTGTGTGTGTGTGTGTGTGTGTGTGTTTTGTTTTTTTCTAAGAAGGAAACCAGTTAGTTGAAAAAGCTTGGTATTGAGCAGTTTTTAGAAATGGAGAAAATTAAGTTCAGAATTCAACTGCACACTTCTTTACTTTCTACATCTCATCTCAGAACATATTTGTAGTATTGCACATGTCTGTTAAGTTCAGGGTCCACATCTCAATTTTATGGGAAGAAAAATGTCAAAGGGATTGTTTAAAATATGTTCTTTATGAATGCATTAGGTTAGTCCAGCCTCTGGACCAATACGAGGCTCTACTGTAGTGACGATTTGTGGCAAGAACTTTGGCTTCGACAAGACAGAGAACTTCAAGGCTTCCATGGTAACCGTGGAGGTGGCAGGGGCTTCCTGTAAACTGTCCAGGCAAGAAAACTCCAACAGGTATGCTTGTGTTTTGGTAAAGAGTGTTTTTTGGGGATGGGAGTGTTAATAAATGTTGTGCATGTGTTTTGTGCAAGTTGCACTGGCCTGCTGTGACGTATTCAAACAGCACTGGTTCTGCACAGTATCTGAAAAGCCACCTTTTAGAGGAAAAGGGAGAGCCAGAGTGTATGTTAAGTGGTGAGTGTTTATGAAACAAAGGGACCACTACACTGGTGTCCTATAGGGGGAGAGCACATTTATTAGGGGTTATTGTGTTGAAGGAAGAATGTTAAGAAGCCCCAAACACCCCCACCCTTAACTCTTTTGCAGCCTGCAACATTCAACACATGACTCCCTTAACTGAAAAATTGCTGGGAAAAATCGCTGAATGCAGACTTTCCGCTTTCCCAAATCCACTGGGGCCATGTCCCATTCAGAAGAACCCTTTTGCTACAAACAACCTCATTACAAATTGGGGGGAAAATAAAAACACTGCCCACACAATCCCATGAAAATTGTGTCTTTGTGCATTCCTGCAAGGCAGTGGATGATCATTGAATTAAGCTAAATGCCGGCTGGCTTGGCAGGGTATAATGCCTGATCTATGTGTTGTTTGGGGGGGGTTGGCTATAGGTGGACTGAGATGCACTGTTCCCCAGTGTTTAATGGGAACCTCACCCCATCAGGAGACGTTGTGAAGGTCACCAGTGGCCAAAATGTGACCAAGTTCAAGGGTTTCAATTTTGTGGTAAGACTACTTTTCTCCTTCTTTTTGGTATCACTGTTTTGAAAATCTCAGTACTTTACAACTGATTCTTGACATGTAAAAATGGAACATGGTGATATCACATGTTACCAAGTGTACTTGATGATGGTAAAGCTGCTGTTTAAAACTGTTTAGGATTGATTTGTAATTCTTCGGTTCCTACGATTCTTAGAGTCAGTTTCAAAAACTATATATTTTTTACCCACAGAGTGGGTAACAAACTTTATACATACCCGTTATTAAAATGCATCTTGGGCTACAGCCTTGTGCAAAACAAATGGGTAGTGATAACTGCACTCTTATGAACTGGTGCATCACTGCTTAATTTCCCTGGGGTGAGAAATGTCAGACAAGTAAGCCCTAAAAAGTCCTAAAATATCAACCGAACTTCTTGTACACTGCTAGAAAGTTAACTTGCTCTCAAGTTTTCCAAACCGCCTCAGAAATCCATCACTGATGATCACATGAACAAGTACTTGATATATTGAAAATAATAATTTATGTAATTGTAATATTACTCATATTCACGATAAATAAATTCATATGTAAGGTAGAGACCCAACAGTAATACAAAGAAACCCCCAACAATCAGACGACTATGAGCGAGTACTTGGCAACAGTGGGAAGGAAAAACTCTCTTTTAACAGGAAGAAATCTCCAGCAGGCTCAGGGAGGGCATCTATTTCCTGCAACTGCTTGGGGTTTAGGGGCAGGAGACAGGACAAAAAACACACTGTGGACACAGAGAAATGAATAACGCATATGCATGGTGAGTGAAAAGATCTGAGAAAAAGTAGTGCTCAGTGCAACATGGGAAGCCCCCAGCAGCCTAGGCCTATTGCTGCGTAATTAAGTGAGGATTCAGGGCCACCTGAGCCAGGCTTAACTTATAGGCTTTATCAAAAAGGAAAATTTTAAGCCTAATTTTCAAAGTAGCAATGTCAAAATCCTGAGCCCAAACTCAGAGCTCCTCTTTCAACATGATATATGATAAATATGGAGAAAACCCAGCTCTTGTAAATATTTAGTTTACCCTCCATCATTAATAACACCATTCAGTTGATATTGCAGCAACATGGAAGAAGATCTGATAGCTAGATAAATCTGAAAATCTGATATCGTGAGCACTAAAATCTCCATGTGTTCTTCATAAATCCTGGGTACATTCATACCTTTACTTTGTAGTCCAGTAGTGTTCATACCACATGTTAATGTTAATGTCAATGCCAGATTTAAAAAAAGTTGGTGGTTGTCTCCTTCTCTACCTGTAGGACCCTGTGATCAGTGACATCTTCCCAACATTTGGGCCAAAGTCAGGAAACACCATGCTGACCATTACAGGAGCAAACCTGGATACGGGAAGCAAGCGAGAGGTGACAATAGGGAATGCAATCTGCAACGTTCAGAGGTACGATCACTCTTTTTTTCTTAATGCTACCTTTGTTTTCTGTTTGGCTTACACAGATATATTGTCTGTATGGATAATTTCAAGTTAGCTTTTTTAGTTGTGGGCTTTTGGGGAGGGTTTTTTTTTTCATGTCATCAGAAAAGAATATACAAGTGTTTATTGTGCCTTAGCATTACTTTCATTTTAGGGAGACTTTTTTTTTGCCTAGCATTAGCCTTTGCAGAAAGGCTAATAAAATTAAATGATCTTTTTTCATTATCTCTTGTTTTTCTTGCTCTTGTCCTCATTCTATACTTTTTTCTGCTCTACAAGCAGAATTACCTGCAGGACCGATGAGAAAAACGCATGAATAGCCTCTTGGACAATGCTTACCATTGTACATACTAAAAAAACCCAATACATCATTTGTTTTTACTCACTCACCCTGACCTCATCTTTATCACCACCATCAGCTGGTCATCCAACATGGTGACTTGTAAGACGCCACCATATGCGGTTCTCTCAAGCCAAACTGTGAAGCTGACAGTGGATTCGGTGGAGCGCCGCGCCCCTATGCAGTTCACCTACAACCAAGACCCGATCATCAACAACATCCAGCCCTCACGCTCCTTTGTGAGGTTAGAGTTTAGTTTATTAAGATCCCCATTGGCCCCTGCGATAGCTGTAGCTACTCTTCCTAGGCTCTGACGAACTTTTCAACAAAAAAACCTTTTTCATATCTAAAACAGTCATTCAAATGATTCATAATGAATTCTGATATCATTTATAGCCACATCTGTGTGATGGCCAGAGTTGAACTGCTTACTACATATTTAAGCCCATTTCTTTAAAAAAAAAAAAAAAAAAGGTGGGAAGCAATGATTTACAAATCTCATAAATCCATATTTTATTCACAGTAGGGCATAGAAAACATTTCAGCTGTTTAAACTGAGGCATTTTACTATTTCACAAAAAATATTAGCTCACTTTGAATTCGAGGGCAGCAACATGTCTTAAAAAGGTTGCAATGGGAGCAACAAAAGGCTGGAAATGTAAGTGGTGCTAAAAAGAAACAACTGCAGTTGTCAGTTTTATTCATATAGCTTAAAATCACAACGACAGTCACCTCAAGGGGCTTTGTATTGTAAGATAAATACTCTATAGTAATACAATACAATAATTTGGCATCTAATTAGGTCTGTTGGCAATAGGTCATTATCATAATTGGGTATAAAAGAGCATCTTAGAGCTTGGAAGAGTTTCTTAGAAGTGTAGACGGGCAGGGTTTCACCCATCTGCAAAATACTACACCTTCAATTGTGATAAGTGATGCAGTGGTGTCACTGCATGGGCTCAGGAACACTTACAGAAAACACTGTCTGTGAACAAAGTTCACCACCATGTCGTGATAGCGACACAGTGATACAGAGAAGAAGCCATATATGAACATGATCCAGAAAGGCTGCTATCTTGGGCCAAAGCTCATTTAAAATGGACTGAGGCAAAGTGGGAAAAAAAATTCTGTGGTCACATGAATCAAAATTTCAAATTCCTTTTGGAAACATGGGCCAGACCAAGAGGATTGTTATAATTCCTCAGTTTAAATGCCTGATGGTTAGGTGGAGCAGCTGCCTACTGAATTGGCAGCATGCACATCTGGTAAGGCACCAAACAATGCTGAAAGGTATATACAGGTTTTAGAGCAATTCATGCTCCCATTTAGACAATGTTTTTTTTTCAGGGAACATCTTGCTTATTTCAGCAAGACAACAGTAAAATGTATACTGCATCTATTTGAACAGTATGGCTTCATAGCAGAAGAGTATGGGTATGGAAACAGTCTACCTGCAGTCCAAACCCTTCCCCTACTGAAAACATTTGGAGAATTAATAAAACAAAAAGTACAACAAAGCAAACACAGGACAGCTAGAATCCTCAATCTGACAGAAATGGTAAAACATTCCTCTCACGTTTTCTCCTTTTCTATCTTCTATTGTGAATAAAATATGTTTGGGATTTGTAAATCAGTGCATCCTGTTATTATTTAAATTTTACCGAGCATCCCACCTTTTTTGTAAGTGGAATTGTATTTATTTTGGATATCAGTTTGCAGTCTCAGCAAATTTCCTCTGAATATAAGCTGAGACATATATTTCTTGACCCAAGATGAAGTACGAAAGAGTGAGTTGGCGTTTCGACTGCCGATTAATGCTTTAGTTTTTACAGCAGTAGGAAATGAGTGGGAGGTGATGAGTGGCTAAACTGCTAACGCTAACAGCTGGTCACTCCCTGTAGGATTCTACTGTTTCCCCTTCTGATGCTAATGCTAATATCCTTTCTCTCCCACCTCACTGTAGCGGAGGCTGCACAGTGTCGGCTCACGGTTTTTTCCTCAAGTCCGGCCTTCAACCCATGATGCTTGTCTCCATTGGTCAGAATACTGAGACCTTCCATGTGGTAAGTACAATTCGGATTTAAACATTAAAATGAGAGTTGTCAGTGAATCTATATTTAAGTAGATGAAGAAATGCAAGTTTGAAATTTGGTTTTCCACTGGTTTGAAAAATACAGTCTAGAGATGATGATACTTTGGAGATGGCCACCTCTCCTTCCTTGTTTTTGTACATCAGTTCAAACGTCAATTCAACATAATAGAAAAAAGCCACTGTTTAAAGCTATGTGGTTTTTTCAAAAAATCATGAAAATGTAAACATGAATATGTCATGTAAACCTTTTGGTTCCTAATTTACGTTTCTGAGTTTAGGTCTTGAGGCTTCTCATATCCTGGGCCGCATTAAATCACATGATGAACAGCAGCAGGCGAAATGGAGAAAAATAAACATTCCAGTGCCTCACTATCACATGCATGGTATTGCCATTATGCATACCCACGCTTCCACAAACCTCTTAGAAGAAAAAAAGATTTCTCCACAATAGTAAAAAGCTAAAGTTTCAGACAGACATGAGAAGAAAGGAAATGGAAAATCCACAGTCTGATCTGCAGGATCCAGCTGCAACCTCTGACTCATGCACAGTAGCAGAAGCAAAGCCTTTAGGATGCTCTGGCTCACCTCACCTCCGTCAGGTTTTATTCCACTTATTGCACGAAAGTGATACACACACACATACACGTACACACACGCACCACTTTACAGTGAAAGCCTGGAGGTGTTTTAAATTATACAACACATCCACACACGTCTTTCACCACGCTGTCTGTGGCCCTTTAAAATTGCTAAAATTGATGTATCTCAATTATAAAAGCCTTAAGAAGTTGTTAAATGTATATAAAATGTCATCCAGGTCATAAGTCAAAGGCAAGGGACTGGTTTGAGTTACAGTGACATTTCTACTGACTAATCCGGCCCATTAGACTCTTGATAAATGACATTTTATAGCTCATATATTATATTACCTGAACAAGAGGATCATATTTGAACAGAGGGAAGCTGTACAATGTAATCATTAAGGTTAAATGCACTTTTTTTCTACCAGTCCACATGGCCTTAGTGTTATACTTCCTGCATTTGAGAGTATTTGAGGGTCTGCCTGGGTCCAAATGTGGCTATCCACTTACCCTCTACATTGTTGTGACTGCTCTGACTTACCCATGCAGACATTACGCTATCCATGCATTACGCTACAGGTTATTAAAATGACTTTGTCCACAATGTGTGCAGCTGAGATTATATAATTTCATTTAGGACATCTCACCGAAGTGCCAGTGCAGTTACACTGTGGTTCACTGCAAAATGACATTCAAACTATTTCACATTGTAAGTCAGAGTGTTTTTATGGATGATGTTACTGAATGGGATGGACAGTTTTGCTTCACTTCCCAGCAAAAAGATGAAGATCTTCAATGTAAAGCACAGGCGAGAGAAAGGGAAAAAAACTTCTTGGCGAGTGTTTTGCTGTCTTAGCAAAGTTTTCATGTTGCAGCCAGAATAATTCAGTCCTGTCTGAAGTAACAGTGCTGACCGCATAAACTACCCAGCGTGGTTTCCGACGATGTGAACTTACTGATCCTCTGATCCACTCTCATAGTGCACTTGGATAACAGTCTCACGGCTTGGGTTTCATTGCAGTTGCTGTTAAAATGATACCATTTTTTCTCCTTTAAGAGAGAAAGTAAATTAAGTAAGTTTAACCTCTTCTTGTCCTGCCAGCTGAAACTAAACAGAAACTGTTGCTCTTACTTTCCTGTAACTTCTCCAATTGCATAATCGGTTGGAAAATGGTTCTAAGAAATGTTCTTTGAGACTAAACGTGGCGTGTTTTTCTGGTGGTTCAAAACAAACAAACAGGTCCTTTCACACAGGGAATGTGTGCCCTGTCTCTTTGTGTGTTGTTTGCTTTAGGGAGGCGGTTTAAGGGCAAGAAGTGTAATGATGTTATCTGTTATCCTGAAACGCTCCTGCAGGTTCAGTCAGGAGATAATAATAAGCTTGCTAAATACACACGAATACCTGAACAAAACACCTACTCTAATGGAATAAGACCTCCATTTCAAATCTTAGTGGCAGAATATCCTTTTATCTGTCTTTGTTTTTCTGTCACACTTTTAAAAACACACACGCACACACAGTCTGCACTGTCTCATCTTTCATTTTCCCTTTCTCTGGTCATTGACCTGCGTTCAGGTCATCACTTGATGGGTCTCAAGGGAGCTCAGGCTTCATTACACACCAACAGCATGAGCAGATGCAACTCTGAAATTAGCCTGATGATCCAAAATTACTAGTTCCTATTCCTACTTCATCCATCAAGTAGACGGACCTCCCAGTGTAGCTGTTATCACTGCGTATTTTGTTGGCGAACTTCCACTGAGTTCCTCTGAGAGACAGTAGGTTTTTTCTTGGTTTTTTTAATTCCTTTATTATTTTTCTTTCTTCATTAGTGTTTCTCTAGCATCCAGTATGAGGGGAAAAAAAGACAATCTGTCCACTTCACGTGCCAAGATTTGCCTACTTCATGTTATTTTGCCTTTTGAGTTACACTGACATTCTCTGTTCTCTTGTCGACACATTGCTTTGCTTTTTTAATTTTCTACCCTGTGTGAACAGTTAGCAGGGGTGTAGATTTTTGACTGACCAGTGGGTGATGCCACATCTCTGTTTAGTTAATTAAATCACGTTTTACTTCACGTGCACATCAAAAAACAAACATTGCTGAATTACAGTTTTGAAAAATGCAGTCATCAGTTTCAGTTTGTAGCAAATTGTTACAGCCAAATGTGACTGCTGTAATTTCATCTGTAGTTTTATGGGATGTGTAGGGCCATTTTGCTTTTTAAAGGGGTTTTTTATGTGTCACCTGGTCCTACGGTAATGGAAGCTTATATGCGGTTGGTCATGGTCTAGTTCACTTTAAAGGTATTAACACATTTTGTGACAGTGTGTGTGTCTAAGATGACTGAAGGCATGTTTAAGTGAACCTTCGACCTCAGAGATTATCGTTCATTTTGAACCGGAATAACAGACCAAAGAATAGCAAGGACGAATTTCAGGCTTTCCTGGAAAGGGCAAGAGAAAGCATGAAGTGAAATGCTTGTATAAAAAGGGCTATTATTACTAATGATTTAGGAAGGGATCATGCCCCATAGGGCTCCAGCTGTCGCCTGTTAAATTCTTTCCAGTAAACGGGATGGGTTAAGCCATAGCCTAGGAAAGGACAGTATAAGTGTCTCATTGTAAGTCTCATTGTGTCTCATTGCACGGATCGTTCACAAATGGACAACACAGAAGTTTCTATCGCCAAGAGTAATGTGAGCCGGCGTGTCATGGCTCTAGAACTGTGTTCATGTGATCAGCTTAGTGTCCGAGAAGCTGTTAAAGAATGAAAACCTGCCATCCAATCAGATGAGATCTTCAGCCCTGAGATCTTCACACTAAAACAGGTTGTAGAAAAAAACCAAGACCTACTGAGAAACCAACAGCAGAGATTTAGGGGTCTCAGCTAGAGCCAGAGCATAAAAAAACAGCCAGTGTTGACTTGATATCTGGCCTTTAGATCTCCAGTAAAGCCCAGTCTCAGCCAATCTCAGCTTTCCCACAAACATCAAAGAGATTTCTTTTATGCTCCATCGTGAAAAGCTGGCATGGTCACAAAGTCAAAGGAGGCTACATATACACACAAAAAAACCCAGCAAAATGTCATCTGTGAATTTTCACATTGCTCCTAACACAAAGCTCGGGGAGTGGAGTTCATGATGCCAGGACTGCTTTGCTGTACTGCACCATCACAGATAGTTTGGTTTAACTGGAGGCTTCACCACAGCCAGACACCTGTTGCCTGAATTCACAGATTGGCTTGTTTCGTGTCAGACGCCTCTTCCTATCTCATCCTGGAGGAAATAATCCTTCCAGCTGACACCTGAATGCCTCACAGAGTTTCTTTACTTTCCCATGGCCCCCCACAGCTGGTAGGTGTCTGAAAGTATTTGTTCCTGTTAGACCTGCGCTGTTGCTAAAATATGAGGCCGTAAGATAAAAGTGGTACCAGCCATTTATCAAGAAAAAACAGTTGTTGTCAACAATAAACAGGTAATTAATGCCAGATATGTCAATCTGTGGGTTAAAACATATCAAACAGTTCCAAAACCTGATTTTGAGGATTTCAAATAAACTTATGTTTATTTGATAACCCATAAAGTACTCTTGCAAAGAGTTCATTATATTATAGATAAACATATTTAATGTAGTGTAGTCCAGCTCAGCAACTGAAAAGAGATAAGTAAGAGCATATATAAAAAGACAGTGTCTTAGGGGGGTGCAAAATGCATTATATAAAAGGCAAAATAAGAAATAATAAAACTGACACTAAAAAGCTGAGCAAAGATGCAGCTGAAGTGAAGTCTTTAAACCCAAAGTGTATGACCGCACAACGCAGTGTGGTAGGAAGCAGCTCCGGTATAAATCACTCTTGATGTGACAAGCACTTTTGTACGTGGGAGCTCCGTTATGACTTGGCTTTTTCACAGGCTGTTACACTAATGATCCTTCGGGGACAGCAGAGGTTTTTGGGATCGCTGGTTCTCTCATCACCCCACAGTAAACCTCTTGGCTCACTTGCTGTCCAGCTTGCCCAGCAATTGTATTCACAGCTGCTCCCAACTTAAAGCCCGTCACCTTCTCTCCTTAAATAAGAGGAGACATCAACCAAACAATGAATCTGACTGCAGTTTCCACTAATTCACAGGATATTTTTCCTTTCACTGCACCCATGGGAGGCAAGGAGGAGGGGGTTTGCCCTTCGTCCTATTCTGTCCGCTCCTTATTGATATGTAAACGAGAGAGGCGCATTGGATTGCTTTTGTTATGAGACCTGGGAGCTACCCTCACACACTAACACACACTTTATGTTTGCTTTTTGTGTTTTGATTGTGTTTGTGCACTTTATGTCTGCGTTTAAGCATTTGCAGATGAACATTTCCTCTGCATGTGTTTGTATGTGTCCATTTGGGCGACTCACCAGGGAATCAGATTGGCAAATGTGTGAGGAAGTTTCAGCCACACTTCAACAATACTGCTGTTCCTGCAGTCAGAGCACCTCTCCAGGGAGGCAGATATCAATCAGTATGTTAGAAGTCAGATTTCAGCCAGTCTGCCAAGTGATTTTACATATAACAAACTATACTGACTCCATAATACATTGTTTCCCAACTGGTCTAACCCCATGAAAAACGCTGGTTCTTTATTCTCAAGTCATAGTCTTAAGAATTCAGATCTCCCATTGTGAAGAAAATACACTGAAAATATTAAAGTGTAAAGGGGCCTATTCTATAGTTCTTCTGATTATTTGCTCCTTGAGAACAAATGATTTGAATAGCGGGTGCATGGCGATTTCTTTGCCCACACCCATGGAGATGATTGCTTTCACTGATAGATTAAAAAAAACCACAAAACGTGAAGAGCAGTGAGCCGCTGCGTCCGTGCACGCCACCATCTTGTAGCCAAGATCATTAGAGATAAGAAAAAACAGTCCACACAGGGAGTGAGTCACTCATCTACCATTGCGTTGAAGATGACGGTTTGTCACTAGCAGTTATTCCAGGTTCCAGTTGCATAGATAACCCTCTAATGTATGTACTACCAGGTGATATGTTAATCACCAGTATCCTGCTCTCATTGGCAGTTGCTTCAATTGTTTGCCTTAAAGTTTAAAAAGAAAAAATCTCCGGACCTGTCTATTTCACATCACCATTGGTTTTTTCACACGTAATAATTTCAGATTGCAAAATATCATTGACATTTTATGGCTCTGCATTGCTACATTACTGCTAGACACAGACAGAAATAAAGTAAAATGATAATAGGTCCCATTTAAAGTGCACTTGGAGCTGATTCAGGTTTCCCTGTTGCTTACAGTATAGGGAACCCAGCCTACTGTTTATTAACTGGGAGCCACTGAAATAATTGTGAACTGTTTGCAGTATTCATTTAAGGTTTTAGTCCAGTATTCTCACACAGATACTCAAAATTACTAGCAGCTGGCTGGCTGTTGGTTAGGTGCAGAGAAGACCAGGGGTAAGGTGTCTATCCATACAATCATCCAATCCAGCCTCTGGCACTTATTCAAATCAGTCAGTCAGCAGTCTTCATCTGTCTCAAGCAACACAAACACACACTTTGGAGGATGGAGTGAAAAAGACACACACACCCTAGCTCTAATGGGAGGAGCCAAACATATAAACAACATGGCACATGATCCATTATCATAAGACTGTGCATCTGCAAGCTGCTTTGCAACCCATCTCATGCTGATTTAAATCAGCTCTATTCTATGCTGTTACTGCTCTCCTCATCTCATTCAGTCAGAAAAGCATGGCAGTCGTGGAACAGACGTGTGCTGCTGAATTTTAGTCTTCATTTGGCTGTTGTGGTCTACCTGTTTGTTATGCTATTACTCAGTGATTATTCAATGATTATTGACATGTCTCTTTAAGTGTCACATAACTGGCATTCAAGGCTGAAAATACAAAGGATGTTAAATATGCTACTTTGTTTTTCAGGGGGGGAAAAATTGCACTATTGCTTTAGAGCAACTGAAAACCATCCATGGCATATCCTACCCATTTTGGCCCTGGACACTGTCACAAGAGAGATTCTTTATTTCAAGAGTTTCACTTCCTGTATAAATAGAAGTTAAAAATCTCTAAAGAACTTCATTAAATGACAGTAAAGACTCACAAAAACATCCGTGTGCCTGCACAGCAGGTGTTTTTCCACCTCCCACTCCTGCTCTCAAGGACACATCTACTTTTGTAACCCAGAAGATAAACACAGTCTATCATTACCAAAGAGCAAATATCAACATTGATCTTTCAGCACACAGACAAGCAAATATGGTTTGTTCTGTGAGCACCTACATGGAAGCATATAATGCCATCACACTTTCTAACGGCTTTCTGTCACTTGCATGGGTATTTGCTTTGTGTAATGGCTAAACCCTTTCTTTTATTCTCTAAGCTTGACCTCTGTACCGGAGTCTGGACATAAACCTAAATCCAGTGTTGTCTCCTTTAGTCCAAAAAATAAAACAGCATGGTTACAGGGAGAAGATAAGTTAGCAAATCATTGTGTAATCATTATTAGCTTAAATGTGAAGGCATGTGAAAAACTTTCAGATTAGTATTGCAATTGCAGTGATATGTACAGAAACCAACATGCAGATGTTCAGCATAGTAGTAGGTTAGTGCTGACCTCTGTCGTACTGTCTTTGCAGTGGATTTCCCTTACGTGAGTCTGTGGCACTCTAACATTTCATGTTTCCCTTATATAAGCACACCGTGCAACATCATATGGATATACAAAGACACAAAGTCCAGCTTTAGACCTTAAGTCAACCACATCGTGTTTAGATCTCTGCCTGGAGATGTCAGCCTCAGTGTCTCAATCCCTGTTGGATACCTTTATTAATGTTAAACAACATGAAACTGCCACACCTCAAAGGGCTGTTTTCTATTTTCCAAGCTGTCTGTCTCTCACTGGGGGCCTTAGCGAGCACAAAAGCTGTGAGGCCTATGTGGGTGGAATCCAACAAAGGATAAAACTCTGTTGTGCCCCTAGGCTACACGTGTAAACACAGCAGTGGCTGACAGCAGGCACAGTCCCATGTAATGTGTTGAGTGTAAGAGAAGCTCCCAAATGAAGAATTATTACATCGTTGCTCTACAGAGTGACTGAATCAAGAGCTTAACCCAGTACCAAGTATCAAGAGTAGTTGAAGAGTTGCATGCGTGCAGATGTGTGTCTGTAATTTTAAAGACTGGGTCAGAGAGGTGCCAAAAATCAATTTGTTGTGGTTTTTTAATGGTTGCTGCTCTTTATGTATCATTAAAGGTTAAGCTTAGAGCGAGCAGTCAAGAAAGGGAGTTGGTTTTATGCAGTTTGGACTATTTTTGAATGGCCCTTTTTTTCTTTTTTACACTGTTTTAAGTCACAACAAGAAGCTGAGAATAGATTTCCATAAATCTAAATTGGATCATTTGAATGGTTCTTCTGTAGTCAGATACAGAGAAAAGAAATAGTACATAAATCTGGAAAAAGTAAGATATATTTTGATATAGTGTCTACAAATAACTTGGATTCCTTTATTTGTGAACATGTGTCTCTGATCACCCAGACATTATTATCTTAATTCCTTGCAACCTTACATCAGAGCTTGTAAGCTTCTTAATAAAAGAAACACCCTGGAGTTTAACAAGGAAAGTGTTTTTTCCCCAGAGTATCTGAGTAGTTTGCTATGGTTTTGGTTTTGTTCTGTTTTTTCAATGAACTAAAATGATCTTGAAAGGTGTCTGCATTTCCACAGTGGTCTAATGCATTTTTATCTGTCTATTGTCCCACCTGTCTTTCCACCAGAGCTGTGTGTATGGTGAAAATCAGACTTCCATCCAGTGCACAACACCCTCTCTGGTCAAACTGGGCATGCAGCCGCCGGTCATCACCAGGGTGTCATTTGTCCTGGACGGCTATTCAACTAAACAGTTGGATATGATCTATGTGGAGGACCCGCTATTCCAGGACCCTAAGCTCACTTCTAAGGACAACAAGAGCATAGTGGAGCTCAAAGTGAGGAGATTTGCACAATAAACCAACTTTTAACATTATGAACTTTCAATGCAGTGTTCAGTGAAAAATGACCCGGCTACAGTCCATAGCTAAGAAAATCTCTTCCTATGTGCTGCAACAAATTTCAGTTTCAAGTTCAAGAAATGCTTTGCTCGCTTGACAAGAGCAAGACAAAGGTGCAGAAGAAAAATAGAACAAAAACAGAAGAAATCATTAGTGTTTGTATTCTATTCTGTATTGTTAAGTTCACAAGTTAGATTGACAAGTTTGAGACAGGTGGAAGTTCACACCCCATAGTTCCTGCGCTTTACCTTCCAGTGCTCACACGCATTCACACGTAAAGCCCCCCATGGTCCAGGTCAAGTGGGGAAGGAAACAATACTGAAAGAAAAACAGGATGCAGAGTCAGTTTCCCATCATTTCCATCCTCCACACCAACATCCCCATCCCTCCTCCACTGTTATACCTCTCTGTGCATGCTCTCTATTGACTTGCATTGTTGTTGCTGCTGAGGGCAAAGCTTTTGACATATTAATGCTGCTTTTTGAACACCACAGTCCCCCGAGTCTGTTGTAGGAACACAATGAAATACATATTTCTCCCCTTGTCCCTTTTTTTATGTTGTTGATGGATTATGGCAGCTGTGCTGAACTTCTTGCATGGGACCCTGGCTGCTTTCTTTTTTTCTTTTCTTCTTCTTCTTTCACTTTTTTCCCAGACATGACCTTGCCCCTGATGCTAAATCCACCAACACCCCAACATATATCCCCCGTTCAGCCCAGACAAACCTCCCATTTTTACCCACGGGGAGGTGGTACCAGTCATTGCACTGAAACAGACCGCATTTAACGCCATCTGATAACCCTACTTCACAGTGGCCTCAATGAAAGAGGCAGATGCTGGGCTCATTTAGCACCATCTGATAACTGTAGCCTCAAATGGCTGCAAATAACAGCCAAATAAAGGAATATTTACCTTTGACTGACAGCACTAGTGTGAAGCATGTGAAGGAACCGGGCTGTTGGCTTTGGCTCGTGGCCAGGCTCTTATCACTATCCTGATCACTTCTAATTTTCATTGCGACAGTTTATTTAGAGGGAATGGTACTGTGCTGTTGTTTTTAACAACTTTAACCCCTCTTTGCAGTGTCTATAATATAGTCACGCTATGGGGAGGAGACACAGCATTAGAAGTGTTTTGGATAAACATGTATTGTCTTTGTGAGCAACGTAATTGCAAGTGTGTGTGTGTGTGTGTGTGTGTGTGTGTGTGTGTTTTTGCATAAGAGGGAAAGTGTGTGAGTGCAGGAACAGGTGTGAGCTACCACTCTGTATCAAATTGGAAAATCCCAAGCTGTCACGCAAGGAATGTGATCATTCTCTTTATTGCCTTCTGTTGCACTCAAACAAGTGTGTTTATGTCTGTGTGTGAGCCAGAGGGAGAGGGGAAGAGAGATGTGAAATCACAAGAACGAGCAGAGAAGACGCAGGAACAACAGAATCCTAGAGTAGGAAATGAGTGGAGCCAGAAGAGCCAATTAAGCGCTAATATTTTCTCACAGCTTTCCGTCAAAGAGCACATGCTCACTAACTCAGTTAAACGCACTCACACTCACGTGGTGAGCAGCTGCGTGTGCCTCCAGTCACATCTCAGTGGGGTGTTTGTTGTCATCCCACTAGGGTTCACGCAGCTAGAACCCTAGACAGTTGCTCTGTCTTAATCTCATCAGCTCCAATAAGATGTTCAGTTTGTGTTCACTGGTTTAAATCACTATGAGTCATCATTAACTTTGTGAAGAAGAAGGATGCACCTCATTTGCTTTGGCATGCTTTCCTCTGGTTTCGGTGCCTTCTGCTTACAAATTCCAGTATGCCCTCAAAAAAAGCCATGAATTTGCCTCTGAAATTTGGCTCCAGGCAAGAGAATTAGTTCTGCAACTGCACAAGAGAACTGTAAAATTAAGTTACTAGAACTGATTAATGCTAATTAAATATGTAAACCTTTATCTTAGTATTAAAGTATGGTGCAATGTTGTTGAGTCCTACTTCAATCTTCAAGTTGACCAACCTTTGGAAAATTTTGATCTTAAATGTCATTTCTTTTTCCTATTCTCGCTCCCTCCTTAATCCTTCTTTTCTCTCTTTCCAACCCTGTTCTCCCTACTGCAGGGCGATCGGATGGACAGGGAAGCAATGAAGTGTCAGGTCCTCACCGTTTCCAACCACAGCTGTGAGAGTCTGACTCTAGTCGGAAACACTCTGCAGTGCATCGTACCCACTGAGCTACAGGTTGCCACAGCCAAGGAGCTGCAGGTGGAGGTGAGAAAAATGTGCACTACACAGGCACTAAGAGACTGATGTTGTTATGGCTTCACAAATATGGAATCAAGTTTTAGTTTGAATAAAAACAATAAAAATGATATTTATATTCTGTTTATTACCAGCCCTATGTGCCAGATTTTAGTTTTTTCGATGGTCAAAAAACAAAAAATAAACACTTACACATTAGTCCCTAAAACCTACAAAACATGCATGCGAGACATGCAGTTTGTGGGGATAGGTTAATTGATTAATCCAAATTGCCCATAGGTGTGAATGCGTGAGTGAATGTGAGCATGAATGGTTGTGTGTTAGCCCTGCGACAGACTGGCGATCTGTCCAGGGTGTACCTCGCCCCTCACCCTATGACAGCTGGGATAGGCTCGAGGATGGATGGATGGATGAACCTACAAAAATCCTAGAATTAAAAATTTAGACACAAGTGCAGAAAAGTAGAGAAACCACACCATGTATAAGTACACTGGCAGCACATCTCTATACCTCCACTCAAAGTGTCCAACAGTCAGTTAACACCTCAGTTAATAAAACCTTTTTTTCACTGAGTTCAACACAAACATGCATCCACACACCAGACTTACACATAACCCCCCCTTGCTAGTAATAGCAAGCTAAATGTTTCAGTCTGTATTCATTTCCTTAAAGACAATGCACGGTGCCGTGACCTGTCTCACTCATCCAGTGAAATATTGGCCAGAGATAAAGAAGTATGTTGGTTGTAACAAACCAGCTACTTACTGGTCATAACTAGGGATGGGTACCGGTGTCCGGTGCCATGATGGCACCGGTTCTGACATAAACGGTAGTAACCAGACCGAAAAGCAGCGCACATTTCGGTGCTTTATTTCGGTGCTTTTTTTTCCTGAGCTGTGATACACTTTAGATTCTAGCCAATCATTTTACGTTTCCGAGGATAGTAGGCGGGGCCAGGTACGTACGTTCTGTTAGAGCAGAGCTACAGATTTAAAATGTCCAAGGCGAAGCGGTCAAAAGTCTGGCTGTACTTCACAGCAAAATATGCAAACTCAGCAGCCTGCAACAAGTGCTTTAAGCTGATACTGTGATACTGTCAAAGGAGGTAACACCTCAAATCCGATGAAACACCTGGCGATGCATAGCGTTTTTTTTAAAAGCCGAGAAATGCGCCGTATTTGATAGCTTGCTGCGAGACCTCACACCGAGCACATCTACTGCGGGTGGGTTGCCTGTTATGCAACATCCCCCAAAAACACGAAGAGGAGAGTCCTGGCCCCTAGCCCTGCCAGTGTAGCAGAAATGATGACGGATGATGGTGGCAGCAGCAGCCGTTCTTCTCTGCGTGAGTAGCTAATTTACGTTGAGTAGGCTAACCACGTTATTACATTAATGCATGTAAGGTGAACTAGCAAACATCATCATAGCTACATGCGGCTGTCCTCTTGTTTGATGGCAGATACTCCCTTCACCCTGGCCAAAAAGGCTAAAATGACCAAAGAAAAAGTGGAAAACAGTTAAACATGAGAGGTTTTTGGACAAAGTTTGTGTTTTTTCCATTGTTTAAGCACTGCTTCCAGCCAAGAGTGATACCATATATGCCCCATAGCTGCAGAAAAGGCTAACATTGTTATCTTTTTACAAAAAACAGCTGAACATGAGAGGTTTTTGGACCAATTTTGTGTTCTCCATTCTTTAAGCACCGTTTGAGCACCGGCACCGTTTCAAAAGTACCGATTTGGCACCGGTATCGGATAAAACCTAAACAATACCCATCCCTAGTCATAACCCTGATTCTACCTGCACAAATGCCCGAGGATGATGAAACAATTCTAAAAGCTATTCTGAGGTGAATAGATTTGATACAACAAAAGCCCATAAAACCACTTGTGGTGCATTTTTATGAAAGCTCCCCTCTGTTTGTATTATTGGGCTCACAGGAGGAATTTCAGCAATAAAAGGTATCATATCATATAACAGCACCTGCTTCTGAAGGAAACGAGGGTGACTCGCCACAGAGCAGTAATATATTCTGATGAAAGATGGAGAGATTATGTGCAGCTTTTTTTTTGTTTCCATTAGTATTTTATTTACATTTCATTACATTTTGTTTTAATACCAATTAACTCAGGTTTAAGTTGTTTTTATATCATTTATTATCATTATTATTATTTATTAGTAGTAGCAGTAATAACAGAAATTATAAAATGAAAATTAGCATCGCTGTAGAAGCCATCAGTTGGCTTTAACCACACCATTTTGCCATTAGTCCATTGTCTGCTGGGAGGACTCATGGGAAACGCTACATTCCTTCAGTGTTCCAGATCATTTACAGGAAACTTCAATAAGTCTGCTCTAATGCAGTCCCTAATAAAAAACAGCTCAGAAAGAGTCTTTTACACAGTGTGTTGAGTGAACAGCCTCAAACACCAGCTGTCTTGTCACTTGAATATACATCAGCACTGAGGTCACTTCTGCTCCTACTATACACTCCAGTGTGCTCACTGAGTTTTGGTCATATTAAAAATGTTGCATTTTTAAATATCAGATTCTTAATTGATACATTTTTGAGGCTCCTTTGGCATGTTCTTGGGTAAGTCTGCAGGCTTTGCACAACTGTGTTTGGACTTGAACTCTATCAGTCTGTCACATCATGTCTTTCAACAAATGTTCTGTGGCATAAGTCTGGATAAGGTACTCCAGTGTTGTCATGGCCACAGTTTCAAGTCGTATGATCTCTCTTTATTTGGCCGCATTCATCCTTCCCTCACGTCTGACCTGTCTCCCTGCTTGTGCTGTTGAGAATCAACCTATAGCATGATGCTACTATCCCCATGCTTCATTACAGTGGTGGTATTGGCTGGATGATGAACAGTCCTATTAGAGTTTTATGCAACTGCCTGATGACTGTTGTCCTTCAATTTCAACTGCAATTTCTCATGTAGTTCTTTGGACTTCAAGGTTTGGTTTTTATCCTGACATGCAGGATTGTTAAAGAAAACAGTATACACCTGACCACAATCTGTCCAGAATTATTTTGCAGATATTTAGTTTCTATTTTTAGCTGGAAAATGAACCTGCAACACTGCAAAGTGTCGTAAAAGTGATGTTGTTCGATATAAAAGTAACATATATCACACCATGATCATATGGCACATTAAGGTTCTTACTCGACAGATTTTAGAAAGTACAACTCAATTATTTGTTTCTCCAGAATTTGAGTGTTTTTCGTTGTAGCCAACAGCCCTTCAATCATCATAGTAGATTTAGAAATGCCCGCTCTTGTGATGCAAACTAATATAATTTGCTGAGCTATAGACCTCTTCATGTCATCCTTAGAGATAACATCCACTCGCCTCCAGACCGAAAGCTATCTAGCTCATCACTGTTGACTTGTGAACTGGACTTCAGAGGAAAGCTTTTATCTCAGGGGAGGGTCAGCCAATATCCTTTAGCGCCACAAGCCTTCAGACAGCAACACACGCACACATACACACACACTTACACATATTCGCATTCATATATCCCCTACCTTCAGACATGTCCAGACTGTCTCATTTACACACACAGACAGACAGGCACGCACACTCACAAACACACACACACATCATCCCATCTGCAGCAGCAAGCAGCAGTGGAAACCTCATTTCCACAGAACCTAATAATGGCAGAAGCAATATCACTGATGTAATCTGGCTGCAGACTGTGGCAACAGACTGTGTGTGTGTGTGTGTGTGTGTGTGTGTGTGTGTGTGTGTGTGTGTGTGTGTGTGTGTGTGTGTGTGTGCCAGCTTCACGTTTTTAAAAGCTTTTGTGGCATGCATGGCCATATATGCATGCATGACATTGCATATGTATCATGTCTGCTATGATAGTCATTATTATTCAAGCTTCTTCCTACAGACACCATAGTGCAGTCTATAAGTATTAGAAAAATGACCCTATGCAGCTGTAGGAAAGTTAATTTGTAATAAGCTTAAGATGAGGGATCATGTTTAACATTTAGAAGCAGATCCTTCAGTGGTTTCCAGTCCACACACACCAGCAGTGTTGGGCTGCAGAGGTCATGAGTTTTTTCATCTTTTGTTAGGTTGTTACTCTGAAGAAGTGTATCACTTACAGCTCAAGTAATCACAGCACTCCCAGGTCATTTAACGTTTCTTTTATACTAAGAAATACAGTAAAAGCATCCTTCGAAGACCTAAATGGTCCCACTTTGTCGTAGAAACACAGAACAATGAGGTGCTACCTCAAGCAATTGCTAGAACTGTGAAAACGTGTACAGGAAATCAGTCAACCCAGTGGTACTTAATTATCGTTTAAAATGCTCGTCAACCTCATGGTCAGGTGTGTTAATAAACCCCAAAAGAGTAAAGAGCAGAGCCAACACAAGAGAAAACACATGCCTGCTTCTTATGATGACATAAATGCAAAACTATTTGTCAATAGAGCAAGGGCTGCAAGGCTATTTCAGGAAGATAACTTGAGACATGGTGAGAAAGGCTGTATTCATACAAAAACTATGCATAATGAGCCCTGTCTCCAATTTGAAATGTCAGGAACTCGATTACACTTACAGTGGTAACACTGCTGCTCACCAACACTGCTACATCGTTCTTCCAGCATGTAACTGTTTGAGAAAAAATGTCTACTTTAATTGTCATACTGAAAGTAATATTTATTAGAAAGTTTTAAATTAATTAAGTGTAAACTGTTTAAAGTGCACAAAGTGGGGCCTCTAGTGAGTGACAGTTTGATCATATTGTTTATCCCATGAACCATTTTCAGTGGCGTCAGGCAGACTCCATCAGACATCTTGGCAAGGTGACGCTGGCACAAGAGCAGGACTACACGGGCCTCGTTGTGGGCTGCGTGTGCGTCAGCTTGCTGTTGCTGCTGCTGGGATCGCTGCTGATGTGGAAGAAGAACAAACACATTGATGGTAAGACCAAAGAGGGTCACAGAGCCCACGACACTCTGGGTTTTGAGGCTTAGAGCCATTTGATATCACCATAACACCATTATTTTTAATGTTATCTGCTCCAAAATGTTATTTTAATTATGACATGTACTCACAAATCCAGACAGTTTATTAAATGACCAGAATGCCATTTTCCTTGAAAATGTTTGATTAGATTGCAGCAGCTCACCAATGATTTAAGAAAAGTGTTAATAATTTGCATATATAATACATAATTGCAAATGAACTTCAGTGTGTTTCTTCTAACCTGTGTGCATGTGTGTCTGCTGGGTTTCATTTTGCCTGGTCGGTTTGACGTTTAAAAGTTTGTCTGAGGGGCGCACTGGTGGAAATGCTTCGCCTTTCTCAGTAATTCGTCTCTACCTCCCTCCTGTCCACCCACCCCCACACACCCATCTTTACTCTCCTTCTGTCCTTCCTCGTCCTTCCATTCCACTGAATTTTCCATTACATTTTCTACATCCCGTTGCCCTTTGTCTCTAGATCTGTCTGAGGTGTGGTATGATGGCCGGGGTCACATCCAGCATCTGGACAGGCTGGCTAACGCGAGGAGTGTCAGCCCCACTAACGAAATGGTCTCCCACGAGTCAGTCGACTATAGAACAACCCTGCTGGAGGGTACGTCAACCAGATAAGCCCCTCCCCACCTGTCAACCTCTTCTCCTACTCCACCTTTCTCCCTCCTATCTACTCTGCTTCCCTCACCGTGGGGCTAAACGCTAATGCTAGCCATGCATGCCTTACTGTACATGCTGTGAATTAACAACCCTTGCCTTGATGAATTAAGCACTTTTGTCCATTTCAAGGAAGCATTTTATTGCTCCGCAGAAACGCTTTCTTTGTAGCACTAGAAACAGACAGGTAATTAACCATTTGTGTCAAATCTCCCGAAATAAAAAGACTAAAGAGCTCTAAAGAGCTATGTCATCTCTCTGTTGGTTTGTGATTGATTCTTTGATAATGCATTTGATTTGGTTAGTTATTATCTATAAAAATCAAATAATTTAAAAGTATTATCATGATACAGATTACCATTCCAAACACATTAATTTTAAGCAATTATCATTTTCTTAATCTGTCACCATGGCCTGTTTCTAACACACAGCCAACACAATTGGTGGATGATTGTAGAGTTGTTGACCATCAGGCAAAACTGTGGTTCTAAAACTGTGTTTTTTGTTCTCTCAGTTTGCATCCTCAGGCTGTGAGAGGCTTGTATCATGATATTTAGTGTCATGGTCAAAGTTATTTTCCAGCTGCTAAAATGTGACTTGAAAGGCTTAAAATCTAAGAAGATAGACTTACTAATGAACTAAAGCTTGCCCGCAGGGACAGGTTGTAGGAGGAGGTTTGGTTGTAGGATCAGTAGCTGAGCTTAACAGCTGTGTCCACTCCGTTTGGCTGTTTTTTGTTCTGGCTTTTAAATAAAATGTGGGTAGTTTGGAATTCATTTTCCTTCTACTATAATCATTGAAGAAAACCTTTGTTTTTCCTCCTCTGTCGACCTCAATTACAGTGTTAAGTTTCTTTCTGCCTTCATAGCCATCCTTCTCTGATCATATATTGCAATTTGACATCTCGAGGCACTGCTGATACAGTCACTGACCTCTGACCCTACCATGTCCCTTGCTTCTCCAGATCAGGGCACCGACAGGCCCGAGACATGCCGAGCAGCTCCTCCTATTTATGGGGGCAATGGGGAACTGCTGTCTCCCAGACTGGGTGCCTTAGGAGGTGGGATAGGGATGGGTCTGGGGATGGGAATGGGGATGGATGGCGATTTGGTATCACCCCTGCTAATGGCGCCGGTCCACATCGACCCATCCTGCCTCCACCCAGACCTACTGACTGAAGTGCAGCACGTGGTGATCGCCAGGGAGCGGCTGCTTCTCCATCTCAACCAGGTCATCGGCAGAGGTGAGAAGCAAACATTTCATTGTGTAGAAACTGTTGTGTATGAAGATCTAGTGCAAACTGCTGTGTCAAATCTTTTAATGAACACATAAAGGATGTGTTCCTTTCCTTGCATTGATGCAAGGAAAGGAAAAATAATGATAGATTGATTCATTTCAGCTGTTTTCCGCAGCTGGAAATGAGCATCCATTATCATTGTGACCATTCAAAAATGCAGTGATAATTAAGTACTCACCAAAAGCACTAACCTGAAATCAAAATGAACTGTTGTTAGTGTTGTACAGCATGCCTAAATTGTGCACTCTGATGAAATAGTGCACACTATATATAATATACACAATACAAGGGTGATTAAATTGACCTCAAAACAGCGCCAGTGTTTATAATCTCGCAGTCTTGGTCCAGTGTCAGTTTGCATTTATAGAGAAAATAAAAAAGTATCTGGACTCGAGGCATAAAAATCAATCCATTTGCTATGCCTTTGTGGTCGGTCACAAATTAACACCCAGATATATACAAGATGAACACAGCCAAAGTAACACAATCTAAATTTGTATTATGTGGTTCTTTTAACAGGAAGTTTGTGGAGATTGACTTGTTTTTGTCAGTCGTAACAAGAACTGAACAGTTTTGGATTTACATTTTGTTATGTTACATCCATTATGCTACGCTATGTTACGTTATGCTACATTACATTACGCCACGGTACGTTACAATAGGCTATGTTCCATTTAGCTAAGTTCCATTATGTTATATATATACTCAGCTCTACATTACGTTTCATTACTTTACTTTACTTTTAGGTCCAGACACAGAAGCCTTTTGCTGTGAGAGTGCTAACCACTGCACCATTACACCACTCTCCAATTAGCTCTGTTATAAAACATTCACTCTATTGCATCTATGTATACTTTTTTAGTAAGGTTCAAGGTTGTCTTCTATTGAGATGTGTTTATTTACCTTTATGTTCCATCAGCGTATAGACATCACAGTCCATTTAGCATTCACCAATCTCAACATTTCTATACACATGTGTAACTTAAACCTGTTTTTCTGAAATAGAGAAATAATACTGTAAAAAAAATTATGAGCAATTTTCAAGATTGTGGTTGTTGTAACGCAAGAATATATTTAGGATTTATGTTAAGCTATACAAAAGTTAAAGTTACCCACAAAGGTTTTAATTGCCTGCATTATCAAACCGCAACCCTGACATGCAGACACAAAATCACTTCACATGGTGACATTTAAGTAGGCGGCTCACAGTCGCAGATCAAATTCAGTTTCAAGAGGAGAAAAAGACCCAAACCCCTCCGTGTCACCCACAACAGCCCTCTGCCCCCTTGGCTGAATTATCCCCTGAAGTCTGGATTTGGTGGCTGGAGTTTTTCAAAGTGGCGTAGGATGATTTGTTCACAGCTAGTATTCCCAGGATCCATTGTTGAGAGTTGTAATCCAACACCAGCCATCTGCAAGGACGTGATAGAAGCACGCCGCGCTTATTTAATTCCTGCACCCCTCCCCGTCTGGGGCAGGCCTTCATGTCTTAAAGCAGAGTTATAATTCAATAAAATGTATAATAACTCAAGCGGGTTTGGCACTGGTTATGAGCTTATTCGGGGTACTAATGAATACTGAGTTACTTGGAGGTCTAAGGTTTAGTGTGATGGTGAATTTGCTGTTTCGAGTGTGAAACACACGAGAGAGGCTATTTCTTCTTTTTTTTTTCTCCATGGATCAATCAAATCACCTCGATGCTGTTGCACCAAAATTTCATTTTTGTATGTATGCAGAGGACAGACATGTTTGTTATTCCTGGTACTTCCTGGTACTGCTGTGAGGCCGATTAAAAGGGTGCACATGGCTAAAATCATTCTTTCGAGACAAAGGCTTATTTAAACCATGATATTCATTGATCGATGAATGCTAAGTGGCTAATTTAGTTGGGGTGGGGGGTGTCCATTTATGGGTAAGATTTAGAAACTGCGGTTTACCGACTGAATCTATGAGTACATCAAGCCATGAAGCAGAATATCTGACCTAAATTACATTCACAGACACGCGCGCAAGCAATTGGAATCTGCTTGTCTCAGTTTGCTTTGATGGACCGCCAAATTTCACCTTCATGCTTTTGTTATGTTTCTGAGTCACGGTGAAAAGTAGGATCGTCAAATTTTATGTCAGCTTGGGCCTCAAGGGTTCCAGTAACCCATTATAGAAGCATGACCTTAACAAACTCTTAACTGTTTTCTAGCCAAGTTTGTGATTAAATCATTGTTTTATGGCACAGTGGTAACAGATCTATTACCACTAATGGTGTGGCCTCCATCACAGCTGGATCCTATTGTCATTGGACCTGAAAGTGTTGCATCCCATTTATCACTGTCATTTGTGTGGGGTAAAGAAGTGCTATTTGTTAGTCCTTTACAGGTTTAAACACGAGGTTTTCATTTCCCCGATGATGACTGACTAATGCTGTACGTCGTGTTGTAACCTGCAGGCCATTTCGGCTGTGTTTTTCACGGAACGCTGCTTGAGCCAGACGGGCAGAAGCTACACTGTGCCGTCAAGTCCCTGAACCGTAAGTACAGGTTTTTTTTCATCAATGTGTTAGCTTTGGTTTTATGGTGTTTTTTGGCGGGTGGAGGGTCTTTCAGTTTTTTTATTTCTTTCTATAGTGTTTTCTTTCCAACAGTGATAAGTGAAATATTTAATTGCACATTTTTTAAATTATTAAACCAATGGTACTGTTTCTCACCTCACCGTTACTATGTTCTTTATCAGCTATCCTTAAGCTTGAATAAGGTGCCTGCATTTCAATGAACTTGTATACAAATACACACATATACACCAAAACCACTTCATTAGGAATACCTCTGCTGCTCATTAATGCAAATGTGTAATCAGCAACTACACAACCTTTTCAGTGAATGAACCAAAAAAGAAACAATGGGGCGGTGGGGAAAATGTCATTTTGTTGTCAGAAGTCAGAAAAGAATGGCCAGATTGTTTCAAGCTGAGGCAACAGTAACTCAAATAACCACTCGTTACAACCAAGAAGAACACCTCTGAATGTACAACGTTAAATTTTGAAGCAGATGGACTCCAGATCAATCTTCTGCATCACCTAATTAATACACTCTCTGACAATATGACACAGAGTTTGGATAGAGTAGTTTAACCTGCTCCCAACCAGCTTATGGGTTCACTCAAAGTTACCACAGTGCTTTATCCAGGTAAAAAGACAACCACTTTTGTGACTTTTAACCCAATATTTAGGCCTCAAGAGCCTAATTCAGAAAATATGTACAGTATGTAAACAAATGCCATTGGAGTGCTCCAAGGAGCATAACCATGTGTCTCACTCTGAAAATCTCACTCCAAGTAAATGTAATTAATAAATAAGAGTCAGGTGTGTGCAAACTGAGGCTTCCCTGGTTAAAATGCATCGTGACCCCTCCTTCACCCGGCACACACAGACTAAAGACACTGTTGTTGTCAAAACGGATTTGCATCCAGCTACAGTTATTCAATCATTCATCTAGTTATATTATATTGCATACTTATTGTATGATATCACCGCGCTCCCAATGGCATTAAAGATCTCATCTCATCAGAAGCCTGAATCCTTTTCGGGCTTGAAATGATGGTGATGAATGAGCATTCGATAGTGAGGACAGCATTAGGGTCCCGGCTAATCGTGTAACCTGTCAGTTGCAGCAAGGGAGATTGATGCAGGAACAATATGGGGAAAGGACCTGTGCAGCTGCTGGGGGACACAAACCACAAGGATGGTAGGATAAGAGGTAGTAGGATAATTTTCGGTGGTAGGACAATTGTAGTGAACGTGCAATTCAATTTTGTTGCAGTCAGTAGCTTAAACTGATTCCTTTATCCTAATGTAGCTGTTACTATGATATCTAGTTGAATGGCAAATATGTTTTATGACAAGCACGAGTAGTTTATGTAATAGAGACATTCTCCTCACAGAAAAACTTGAGAATCAAAACTGAAATCAAATGTCTTCTCTTTCTGCCTTTGGGGTCTAACCTCAGCTGAAGGCTAAAGAGCTTCCATTTCTAACTAGATTATAGCAAAGTCAGCAGGGCTAAAGTGCAAGACACCAGAAGCAGGGATGCAATTGGCAAATGGGAATGGGTCAAGTCTGGGGTGAATCTTCAGGGAGGGTGTTTTCTTAGATGGGTTTCTATCAGCATTCTCTTTCCCCAAAGGTATCTAAGGAAGGGCTTCCCACTGATATCATGACAGGAGAGTTGCACCTTATCATACAATTATCATTCCTGCCAGTTTCCAAATGTCAAATGTTCATAAACAAAGAAAACATTTAAAGAGGGCCAATTCAGCCCCTTAATCTTTTTATTTTATTCTGGGCCTTGATGCAGCAACTAAATTCATGTTTTTAGTGTGAAATAAGCTATTTTAGCTCCTCTCCCCTTAAGCCAACTTTCTTCTCATTGGCTGCCCAGTTCAAACAGAAGGGTTGATCATAAGATGGGTGGGGATGAACGGCTGTATTCGGGTCATTCCTACTATTCGGTGCCATTTCAGTGTGATCACTCTTCATCAAAAAATACAAAATTTTGAATTATTTTAACATTTCATCTAAAAGAGGGATTTTCAACCTATAAGAAAAATGTATTGGTCCAGCTAAGGATATTATATTATAATATTTTTTAAAATCAAAGTCTTTACCCATGACGTGCCAAATGTCCACCCTGTTACAGGACATTCAATTTTCTATTAATAACTGTTTTGAATACACAGTTATAGTAATATTTACATTTTCTAAAAGCTACAATGTCCCTTTTTAAAATCTGCAAGAAAATTTCAAGGAAGTATTTTAAACAAGCATTATATTGAAAGAAGACAGGTTCAGTTTTAAGACACAGTGTAATTTCAAAAGATTGTTTTTAGATTCAAAGGGAATATAAAAAAAAAATTGGCTCCATTTTTAAGTAACTTAATTTTGCTGATTCATTCCCTCCCAATAACCAAAGAGACATGCATTAAGTTTGTTGATTTGATTTAATTAACAAAAGAAACACACAGGTAACAGGGTGGACAGAGGAGAAACAGGGTGGACAGGAGGTAACAGGGTGGACATAACATCAGTGACAAAAAATACCACCTTAAAGAAACTTTGAACACCTTCACCATGCCCGTCCAACCAACACAGGTAGATACATGTCCACATTAAACAAGCAAATTTTTACTGTACACCCAACATAATGAACATTTTTCTCACACATTTTACCTATGCAACAGACCAGCAACTCCAGTTTTTTTCAACGAAATCCCACACTTTCCTCTCCAGCTGAACTGACCTCTTATTCAAAGGTGTTGGTTCTTTCATCAGACACACAACCTGGTCATCCCTATACCAGGTTATGTCCTCACATGGACTTGGCCAGTGGAACTTGTTGGTCCCGTTCTTGTGCATGCATTTCACTTTAACATCCTCTTCAACCTCCAGAATGATTCCTGGGTAGGGTTCACCATCGTAGTTGATAATGCACCACTGACCAATATGATCTTTTGTGATGTTCTCAGGCCGGGTTGGTCCCTCAGTGTAATGTGGACTTGCCTCTTGACTAAGGCTTATCTCCTTCAGGCCATAGCATTCACAGTCCAGTACACCTTTGTCTGCCTGGCAAAGGCAGGTTATGTCCCTGTATTTTATTGTTCCTGGAGAGAAACTGAGTACTTGGTGGATTTTCATGGTTCCTTTGACAGGCACAAGTGTCGGTCCATCAATAATTTCTTTTACTTTCCTCTCAACATCATCTTCTCCCACAAAAAAAAGTTCCACTGAAGTGCCCATGTCTCTCAGCTTGTGAAACATATCTTCTGCGTTGGGGATATCTCCTCCATGGCGGACAATTGTGTCAGCTGACCTTTTAAGGGTGGCTCCAATACCATCTGGAGCCCCCTTTCCATGGCTGGCCTCAAAAAAGTTCCAGCTGATGTTTTTGAACCCTTTTTTGAATGGCTCTTTTGAGAGCAGGTAAAAGTTGCCCTTTTGTTTGTATTGTGTAGCTGGACCATCGCTGAAGACATGGAGGTGTTTGATAAGAGGGTATCTTTCTCTGATCATGTCTAACACAGGGTCAAGATGGGCCCATATCGCAGGGGGATCATGCCGCCTGGAAGGTGAGATAGAGCAGAATGTTACTGGTGACTGTTCAGCTGCAGTGTACAGTACTCCAGTATGTAGGGTTGCCTGCTGGTGTGACCCTCCGAAGTGGACTGCTTGTACTTCTTGAGAATACTTACAGGAGTAGTTCTCACTAAAATCTACATGTAGCAGACATTCATCGTTTCTCAAATTTTCTCTCAGTTGTCTGTAGGCCCTATACTGCCATCGGATATTAAAGATGTGCCGCCTAAATCTGAGTAGTCCGTCATGAAATTCCCCTGCAAGTGCATCCTCTGTTGTCATGACAGTTGTCTTCACTGTAATTGTTGACTTTTTACCAGATACCTCTCCATCATTTAATTTTTCATTCTCTTCTAGAGACCACTTGGTAAAGGCTATCTCTGTGCTGTTAGGAGGTCTCAAGAGTGTGTGTGTTGTACTGAAACAGTCTTTGCACTCACCGTATGCACAGACTTTGGATTTAGCATCACACATTGTTGCATCTACCATCTCTTCAATGTGTTTTGTTGCTGACAGACCTTGGACGTACAGGGCATTGGCCATGAACTGTAAGTTCTCATGTGTCCTGCACTGACAGGTTTCACGATTAGCTTCTGTGGGCACCACAACCCAAAATGGTCTTAAGGTGCAGAAACAAGAATATGAGACCCGATGCTCAGTTTCTGAAAGAAACTTATGGTGCAGATTCTTCAGTGAATCAGTTAGCAAACGTTTCTGTTTTTTTATTTTCTTTTGAGTTACAGTTTGCTTTCGTCCTGTTGTCATCCGACTGACGTCATCTCTTAAGAAGAAGGCCTTTATTTTCTGCTTGCAATCAACCCAAAAACTAAACTTCTATCATCTTACGTCCCCCCTGTTACCATGTGTCCCCCCTGTTACAGTGCATAGCAATAACAGGGGTGACGGTAACAGGGGGGAGATTTTATGCTAAACTTAGCCATTACTACTAGTATGATGAACAACAAGCTAGTACATGGTGACCACTAAGAACCATTTTTAACATGTTTATTAGCCATATTATAAAAATTACAAAAAAAAAATTGTTTCCACTATTAATAAGCGTAACAGGTTGGACGTGTTATGCTTTGCCACATTACAAAATCTTGCTAAAACATTGAAAAAAGGGTTGATTAAAGAGTGGTACTTACTCGTCTTCTTCTTGAAAGTTTTCCCTCCAAAATATGTTACATCCGGGAGTGTCATGTGACTAAAAGAATAATCAGGTGATGTGTTCTATGGAATTCTTATCAGAGTAACAGGGGTGACAGTTGATTCAGGGACACAACATTTTTTAAAGATTTTAAGTATTAAACATGCATTAATAATAAAAAAGAACATTTGATGAGGAACATTAGAAATAAGCCAATCCAGAAATGATGAAAAATCTAGATTTTTTTTTTTTTAAGTTATATTTGTAACTGAAGTCGAGCAAGCATGACTGGGGACATAGTACTTTAGTGACTTGTGCTAAAATAAAAGTAATTTACTTTTAATGTATTTATCCTGTGTATATATCAATGTGTTCTATGGTAGAGGGGGGTTAAACATACAAGAAAATGGTTTAGAAATAAGCATTAGACAAGTTTTACACTAAATATACCATATTATGTCATTAGGACTCAAATGGCACCGAATAGTAAGAATGACCCATTCATAATTTAAAAAAGAAAACCACAATAGGTCCCCTTTAACTGTATTTTATTTTGACTTTACGGGGGGAATTTTAGAAATGTTTCATGATAAAAGTCAAAAACTAACTAAGCTAACATGAAAATGATGTCAACTTGTTTTTTTCTTATCAGGCATCACAGACTTGGAAGAGGTGTCTCAGTTCCTGAAGGAGGGGATCATCATGAAGGACTTCAGCCACCCCAACGTTCTCTCCCTGTTGGGTATCTGCCTTCCGCCAGAGGGCTCACCCCTGGTGGTTCTTCCGTATATGAAACACGGCGACCTGCGCAACTTCATCCGTGATGAGGGACATGTAAGGGCCCACATATAAGCATGTTGCAAATTTCTGCACCAGAACTTTAGTTCATTTCAAGACACATTTCACAAGTTTGATGATGTGCAACAAGGTGACTGTAATTGATTCTTCCAGAACCCAACAGTTAAGGACCTGATGGGCTTTGGGCTGCAGGTGGCCAGAGGGATGGAGTATCTGGCCAGCAAGAAGTTTGTCCACCGAGACCTGGCTGCCAGGAACTGCATGTGAGCTGGCATTTACTCATTTAGCATCAAGTGATGGTGTTTTAAATATAAAAAGGCACAACACAGCAGAAAATAGAAGTAAATACAGGTGGGAAGAGACAGAATCAAGAGAGCAATAAAGAGTAGAATAAGTACCTTATAACAATGGCAAGTAGAAAATAGTCAAAGAAAATAGTACTATAATACTATAATTAGTATAGTAATAAGTTAATTATTTCAGTTATTGTTAAAATGAAGTAAAAAAGGCATTTCGTGTTTTCCTCGACAGGCTGGATGAGAGCTACACAGTAAAGGTGGCAGACTTCGGCCTGGCCAGAGATGTTTATGACAAAGAGTATTACAGCGTTCACAACAAGAGTGGAGTCAAGCTGCCCGTTAAATGGATGGCTCTGGAGAGTCTGCAGACGCACAAGTTTACCACCAAATCAGACGTGGTGAGGACTTTTTAGCAGTGTTTAACTGTTTACATCAGAACAACAAGTATGTCATTAAAGGGATAACAATGAAACTCTCTCCATGTAGTGGTCTTTTGGCGTATTGCTATGGGAACTCATGACCCGCGGAGCTCCGCCGTATTCTGATGTGAACTCCTTCGACATCACGGTGTTCCTCCTGCAGGGGAGGAGGCTGCTGCAGCCCGAGTTCTGCCCTGATGCCCTGTGAGTGTGCGCACATACAGTATGCAGAAGTTAATTTAAATGGAAAACCAGTGCGAGTACAACATTTCTTTTCTAAAGGCTTCTTGATTCTGATTGCTGAGCACTTGTTGCTGTGGTATGTGAAGTGCTGACCCATTAGTGAAAGAGTTACTGGAAGTGTTAAGAAAACCTTTTCTCTTGACACAGTCGAGTTTTTCCAGTTTTCTTTGGAACAGTTCACATTGGAACTGCTGCCAATCACTTGTCAAACCAGGACTGTTTAGACTGTTTCAAGCAAACTTACCTGAAACTCTTAAAATAACAAAAGAAAATCCTTTTTTTTTTTTTTTTAAACTCAGTCATTTTCAGCAAAGCTCACTTAACACTTGCTCTTATCCATTAAACTCTGGCCTGTGAAGCAAATGCCAAGAATGATCTCATACATCCCAGATAACATCATAAGGTGCATAGTGTGTGTGGACGTTAGAGGGGAATGGGAGTGTTCAGGTGAGGAGGCAGAGGCCCAAATTTCCCAAGCTATAAATTAAACAGACGTCAGGAGATGATGCACATCTGCAAATATTTGTGCAATGTTTCATCCACGAGTGTTCACAGGATGTTTTGGGTCCCAGATTATGGCAGACTCGTTAATAAGGAGGTGTTAGTTCCTGAAGTCTTAACATTAAATTGTTTTGGGGGGTTTTATGGTTATTTTGCTTTGGTGCAAATAATAAAAATGGATATTTTAGAGCTACAATATAATAAATAAAGTCATTACACCAAGAAAAAATATGCAATAACTTAACCAAAGTCACATTCAAGATCTCCAGAACTGACTAAACTGCTAGGATTGCTGGGAGCCCACCACTTATTTGCTGGGCCACATAACAACAGATCACGTGATTTGTCCGCCCAAAAAGATGTGTTTACAATATCTATTTATATTACAGAAATATCAAACATTACAAACACCTTCTAATGCTTTTTTTGTAGCAGGGGCTACACAGTTCACGTTTCCCGTGACCAAGAATTCACCTCTTGTGTTTGTAGAAAGAAATGCCTCGTCGCTAATGGACATAAATAAACAGCAATCAGACTCGGTACAGAACAATCACTAAGTGTTTGTGTTTGAGCAATTTTTTTGGGCTGCCCTCATACACTGGTTTTCTAAATTGGCACTTCTTCAAAAAAAAAAATAAAACAACTTTAGAGAATTTGTAAAGTAAGCATTTGTCTCCAATTAGTGTAAATTAATTTTCCTCTTTTGTAGAGCCCAACCATTACATCATATCATGGCGGATATTATGAGTGAATTTTGGCCTCTTACAGACATATGTATAAATAAAAACAATCAGAAAGGTCCTGTGGGCTGTTTTGATATCTTGTCCATCACATAGCTTATACATATAACAAACATACATACATAGATTTCTTTTCACCCTAGAAATCCTGAATCAGTCAGGCTCTACTGCTGTGCAAGTTATTTCAGAAGCCACATAAACAAAGACTTCTTAGAGAGGAGCAATTACATATAATATACCCACATCAATACAGCAGCTTTTAAGTCTTTACACTCTACATCTCAGATGCTAGCTTTTGACATTTCAAACATTTTGCCAAATCACTGTACAGTGTACAGGTGTAACCACATGGTAATGTCCTGCCTTCATCATGATTTAATGTCTCTCTTCTCTGCTTTTAGCTACACGGTCATGATCGAGTGTTGGCACCCAAAGCCTGAACGACGGCCCTCATTCTCTGAGCTGGTTTCCCGCATCTCTGCCATCTTCTCCAGTTTCAGCGGCGAGCACTACGTCCTGCTCAACACCACGTACGTCAACATAGACAAGATGAGCCCCTACCCCTCCCTCCTCTCCTCCACCGTTTCCTCCTCCTCATCCTCCTCTGAGCCTTCAACATCCACTTCCCTGCCATCCCGCTCCCCACTCTTCTGTCAGGTGGCCCAAGACTGCTGCACCTGAAAAGGGAAAAGGGAGCGGATGATGGATGAGACTCGGAAGGAGGGATGAAGCAAGGAAGAAAAGGTGAGGTGATGAAGACTCTGTTTGAGAACTACTGTATGTATTTGCCAAACACTGGACACTGCATGCTGAGGGAAAACAGACCTTTCACTCACTGTGCATTGATTGTGGCCCTTTGACCTTCTCAAGCGTCACCAAATGACAGTGGTCTCCAAGAACTTTAGGGCTGACCTTTTCAACTTTTGTCAATCTTTTCTGACCTTTCATTGACCCAGAGGAGCAAGAGGTCAAACGTCCTCCATCGTGTACAAGACAACTACAATGCCTCCTTGGAGATTTCCGGTAGACAAAACGGCCATCGAAGAAGCACATCTCAGTGACTGATGCACCCACACACAAACCAGGGTAGCTTTCTACTCCTCTGTGGGTGGCATGTGCTTCAATGAGTGGATGTGGCTCAGACCTTTACTGCATCTGTAATGTGAATGAGTGACAAATGGCCACGTAGTCATGTTATATATATAAAAGTCACACCTCCACAAACCGTAAACATGACTTCATGTTACCTGAGAGACAATCTAGCCTGTGCTCTGATGGGTTTTCTGCCTCGGGTGTGTAAACTGAGGCATACTGGAGGTTAGTGGCAGTGTGTAAGTGTACAGTGGGATGTGTACAAATTCTGCTGCCTGTGTGCAGATCACTGGATGCTTTATTTGTGTAATTGTCTTTGGACCACTAGCTTTCTGATGGGTAAAAATTCCCCTTTCAGAAATGTGTTTCACCTGTGGGGAATCCCCAGATGTTTCTGGTGGTGAAATAAAAGCCTTTTTTTTTTTCAACTTGAAACTTATATATCAAAAAATGAATAAATAAAAATGCAGCTCACTTTGATGTTTTCTTGGAAGTAAGAGTAATAAATGAGAACCGTGCAAGTCCAGGGAGTTTTGTTGTTGTTGCTTACTGTATGTCGAGCATCTGTTTCGTACGGCTTGCATTTTATTGACAGAAAAACTGTGTACAGTGTAGCTGATAAAACGGGTTCGCAGCCACAAGGTTTTTTATCTCACATTTAATTCATTCAATCAAAGCTCATATTTTGATGCCTTGAATAACTTTAAAATTTTTTGTTGTGCTCTGAAGAATCTCAAGTTAACGCACTTCAAAGAGTCCCTGTGTTTGTCTGGCCTCAAAACAGGACTGTCATTTTATCTGACTGTAACTGACCGCTGTATATTCTTTTATGATCGCTCTGTTTTGATGTTTAACAACCCTACCCGTGTATTTGAAAAAATCTGTTGCCTCTTGACTACAAATGATGTACAATTTAGACTTTCTGAGAAGCATGTGATAGGGTTTGATATTTCATTCCATTTACTTCTATTCATTTCAGCACAATCTAAAAATTAGAGTCAGACCAATATGATGCTGGACCGATGTTATAAGCTAATATTAGCTTATTACCAACATATTGGTATTGCTGTGTAGAACCCAGTATAAATTGGTTTTTTGTTTTGTTTTGTTTTTTTACAGTCTGTAATGCAAGAACAAGATACTTGAAGAATTGTAGAAAATTTTCATCCTTTTCTTTCTGTTTATTCTGGAGAGCATGGGTTCGGAGATGCAGTTCTCTCACCACACTGTGCAGGATATGTAGCAGAGTAGCATCGCAGCTCAAGAAATGGTCGGGTTTTGTCTCTGTGCAAGTTGTGTTTGTGGAATACACAACAACAACAACAGCCCCAGTATTATATCTTTAGGTTGTATTTCTGAGTATACTGTATATATATATATATATATATATATATGAACAGAAGCATTGAACATTGGTACCTGCCTCAAAGCTTCTCTCCCAGCTAGAGCAAGAGGCAGGGTACAGCCTGGACAGAGGCTGGGCTAACACTATTTTAAATGTTCTGTTCTGTCCCTAAATCCAAGTGGTGACATTTGTGATGACCATTATATAACAAGAAATGACTTCTTTTTGTGTTATACTGGAATATACAACTTGAATTTGAATTATACGGTGTGCTGAAATTAATGGAATTAAATGGTTTCCTGAAAAAAGAAAACCAGATTGTCAGAAATGCAGCAGTTTGATTTTTTAATTGGTTAGCTCTCAATTCGAGTAATTTGTCACCAATGGGCTAAAACTTCACTCATGTGGTCAGTGTCCATTTTAACATTGCTATATGTAGCAGATTTTTGTTTTTTGCTTGTACGTTGTTGTTTAAAAAAAAAAATCTGAATGGCCGCTGATATGATTGGGCCATTAATGGACAGTTATGAATGTTTGCTATGACAAGAAAATTGCTGTACTATATTTTTGTATTGATGATGAGCCTCTTCTTCGCTGGGGTGACCAGGGGTGAGTGAATCATGCCACAAACAATGATTAAAACCACTTGTATATGAACCACTGCCGTTAGGTAAATACAGACAGAGACGTGTGGATTCGTTGTGGGTCTGTGTGGATGCTCGTTTAGCTTCATTGCTGGTAAATCATCTTGAAAACGATATAGAATGTTGTACAAACTGGAGCCGCCTCACAAAACTCAAAGACTGCTGTCTCTTAGATCATGTGATTTTCTGATGCTTTGTTTGTTTTTAACACTGTCTGTTCTGTGTGTGTGTGCGTGTGCGTGTGTGTGTGTGTGTGTGTGTATGAATTCGTCTATACAAAAAATCCTGAAGGTACATGTTCCTATGTAATGTCAGTTGAATTCTGTCAGTGTAATAAAGCTATATTATCAGAATTCATTTACTCTTCTTTACGTCCTTTGCTTACCGTTGAGTTGGCCATGCTTTTTTTTTTTTTTTACTGAACAAACCGTCCTTTGAGGTGAACATAAAACAACCACAGAGAACTGTAATTACTACGCAGGGTACTGTTGCATCATGCTTTCCATATGTAGCCAACATGCAGCTGCTACTGAGTCAAAAATGCTTCCACAATGAACAATAAAGGTATTGTTGGTGAAATCACACACTGTACGCATATTTGAGAAAACCTGTTTGAAGTTTTGTTTTGTTTTTTTAAATGATCCTTAGTTAGGCACAGACAGAATAGTTGTTCTCAAACTGTGTGAGAGTGATACAGTGCCTGCCTTCAATTACTGCCTTTGTTCTGACATTCACCCTTTTTTGTTTCCACTGCCTGTAGGTGACCTCTGACCCCTCAACTCTAGCTTCCCTCTTTTCTTTCACTCATTTTATATACCTAGTCTAGACTTTCCCCCTTCTCTCTCTGTCTAACTGAGGTGACAGCTTGACTTTCAGGACTGGGTAGTTTTGTGCCGTTACACAGCAAATAGTCTCAGTCCAAGAGCCACAAACCTCTTCAGGAGCATCTTCAAGAGATGAAAAGGTTGTTGCTGGTGTTTGACAAAAGTAAATTCGATCTAATCTGTATTCTTTTACTGTGAATTGTGTGCTGACTTAAGCAACATTTTCATGGTTTTTACTGTTAACTGTCACTTTTAAGTTGTGGGGTGGAAATGACTGAAAAGGTAAAGGTTAGCGGTTCAAAGCTTGGCTACTACAGACTGCGTGTCAAACTATTTGTGGGTAAGTGTGTGATTAGGTGAACAAGGTTTGGACTGAAAAGGGTTTTCAGCTGTATTTTACCATTTCTGATTCCAATGAATCAGACAAGTTCTTAATTAATGTTTGTATTCATATTAGAATCCATAAATCTCTGCAGATGCAAAATAAACTATACTATACTAGCCTCTGAGGTCAAAGTCAGAATGAATGGATATGCATTTCATGATTATTGTTCGTTTTTTTTTCATATATATTATTGAATTTCTTGTACATGTGGTTGATGACTGTGTGAAGCTGCTGCCATTAACTGTGTTGATCTAAACTGTGTTCAGATCAAGGAACTGACCTCACAGCTCAGTGTTCACTAGTGGTGCTTGTTTCAGTCATTGAGCAAATGTACTGTTTATAAGGGTGGAGAAACCTGCAGGCTGCTAAGACAGAAGTGACTTGGATGAGTGGTGACACGTTTTCTCCAACTAAAAACGCTACCTCCAGATGAACAGAACCAACTTTTTGGGATGTCTTTAGATACCTTTGCAAATGTCATTTGAAAATACTACTTGTGCCCCAAAAATTATGTTATTGATCAAACCTAACCATTTTCTTTTGCAAAAAAAAAAAAAAAAGCGTATTTTTCTTACAAAACATTAACTTTTTATTGTATATATGCAATATTGTGACTACAGTATTTATAATGCTGCATTGAAAATGCTAGGATGCAACGGTGTAAATGAATAAGAACATGGTGGCCCACGCGCACAAACACAATGTGTTACAGTGTGAAGAAAAACAAAAGAAAAGCATTCCTTCATCTTTGCAAGATACATTAAGGTGCCGTGGCCTTCAGGGTCTTTACTGCACTGAATGCACTCAGTGACACTGTGTGGGCTTGATGGTGAAACTTTGATTAATTTGTTTCAAACAAACGTACTTGTTGAAAGTAATATGTGCGACTTTTTAAGGCCTACAGCAACAAGGTAGAAGGTGTGGTTTAAAGTTTTTCTTTAGTAAGATGAGTCACACAATCTGTTGTAATATGCCACTGTGGATTTTTACCTAGTAAGCAGTTTAGTCCTATTGTGTGTTTATGCATTTCATGTTTGTTGAAATCGGGGATAAGATTATAGCTTAAATCACTGATTTAATAGTATTATTATGACCATCTATCAATTATACAGAAACAGCAGGACCTACGTTTGCTTAACAGCTTACATGTTGTAAAGTTTTGGGTTTTTCTTTATCTAGCCCAGGGGTCGGCAACCTTTCTGATGGCGAGTGCCATTTAAAATTTCCTCAGAAGTCAATGTGCCATATGATTGCATTAGCAATACATTTAATAACGCTCTATATTAACAGTTACACACTATATAGAACAACTTTATAGAATTATATTTGTTCGCAGATGTTGGCAGCTATCAGCGAATAGTTATCAGCTGTTTTGCAACAAAAAAAGACACTTTTTATCCATAACAGCAAATGAACTGTACAACAGAAAATATGAATGCTATTTATGGTCTCCTCACAACAATGATAAGAAAAATAAACTGGGCCAATATGGCATGTTTGTTAATACACTCTGATCTCTGGTCTCCCACTCAGAGACTCAGGTCTCCAAGTGTCCAGCATTCAGACTGAGGACACTCATGTGAGAGAAAATCTGCTCACACAGACATGTAGAGCCAAATACTGTCAATAAGGCCTCTGCAATGTTCTGAAGACAGTTAAACTTGTCAGGTAGTGATGTCCAGCAGGTGAAAATGCAGCTCCATGAACACGCACAGCTGTGGATTCCAGCTGCTTCGATGTTATATGTATGATTTCTACACATTTTACGTCAGATAAAAACTTTGGTTGTAAGCTTCAGATAATTATTTATTAAAAGTGAGAGATTTTAAATGAGAATAAGAAAGTATTTCTTTGTGCCCCCCTTTCCCTGTTAATGCCCTACCTGCCCCCCTGGCAAAACAGTTCATTACTTCCCTTCAACTCATTCATGTCACCTAAAAGGTAAACCTGTTTCTCCATCACCTGTTCAGCTCTGATGATTCAGTAAGGACATCTCCTGGTTTCATCCTCATGTTTCCCTCTCACCACATATCCAAACCGATATCGTGACCAGCAGCTTTTACAGCTGTGGCTCCAGCAAACATCAGCTGATACTAGAAATTAATATTAAATAAATTCTAGCAACAGCTGATCAAGCTTAAACATGCTGCTGTTGTTTAGCATCCGGCAGTTTCCTCTTTCTGGCGCAAAGTGGGCGATAAACAAACAAGAGAGAAAAGCCGATCAGCTGATCATTGATCAGTTTCATGACTGAAGTAGCAACAGGAGAGAGAGGGGAGAGAATGAGAGGAGAAGAAGTAGCTGTGCAGCGTAAAGAGACAGGATCAATCCAGCTTTGTGTCTTTTTCCATTCTAGCTGAAGTCCGGGACAAACTGTTCCTTTTCACCTCAACACGAAACAAGTAATATTTTCTCTTAATGCGGGACGATTCCGTGTTTTTACGGGACGGTTGGCAACTCTACTAACTAACCTTATGAATAAAATAAAGTTCACTATCAGTAACATCATAGCAACTGAACAGCTGTATAGAAACTCCGTCATGCTAGCTCAGGCAGTACGAGTTATTGTAACAGACTGTAAAAAGTCAGCACAACGAAAATAAACTCCACCTAAACTTGGTTCATATCTGACACAGATAGACTGCAGGTCATAACTTCTTACCTGAAGTTCAGTTCACCTGACACTCGGACTGGCGGCCGCCTCGGGTCTCTCCTCCTCCTGCCTCCCCTTTCTCTCATCCACCTGCTGGCCTCCACCACTTGCTAATGGTACTGAATCTGTGGAAGCTGCCATAGCCACCACCAAACAACCGAGTTATTTTTACACACCGGCCAGCATCTGGCCAATCCACCACCTTTCATTGTTTATACCGTTACAAAGAAAAAAAAGTCACCGAGCAAATGCCCGGTATGCCCGATGGCCAGTCCAGCTATGGTCGTGCCATCAGTTAACCCTTCGCGTGCCAGCTGTGGCACGCGTGCCTAGGGTTGCCGACCCCTGCTCTAGCCTATAATTAGAAATCATCGTTTAATAAGGACAAGTTGAAAATCATCAAAGTTATACAACGTTAAATGTGTATAAATGTTGATACATTTCACTGAGTCCCATTAAGTCAGTCTATACTAGGATGGTATAACTGTCTTTTTTTACCTATTTCAGTTATAAGACCACCGTTTTTTTTTTCTCAAACCTAAAAGTCGATATAGACAAAGAGGAAGACAGCTATGGTGGAAATTTCCAAGACACCAGGAGAACATGGACGTGATGCAGGTATCCTAGCTGGCTTGTTCTATTTTCTTTTCCCTAAGGCTTTAAATTATCCTAATAAAAAGCCATGTTAATCCCCAGCTAATGCAAGCATGACATATGTCTGCCTCTGCATCTCACTCTAAGCATTCATCTCACTCCTGCTGCACCAGGCTTGTCTTGTCTTTCATCCCTGTTCACTCAGTCTCTCACTCTGCTGCCTTTAATGCCACTGGGTTTTTCTGACTGAGGCCGTGCTTTTCTCTGTGTGTAAGCCTTCCCAAATGAATGCATGTTAACCGACTGATTGAAAGACATTTATTGGCTTAAAAGCATGCTTTTAAGTATATGCACCCTTTTTCACCAGGGGCGAAGCTCTACATGTTTTGACTTTGCAGAGTTTTCCACTGGATGCCCTTCCTGAAACAATTCTGCAGAGTTTTGTGTCTCCAACTGGAATCGAACCAACGACCTTTCACAGCTGCCAACTGCTATTAATATTTTTTCTAAAACACAAATCTGAGAATTACCTACATGGTAACAAACACATTATCCCTAATCTGTAAGTCAACTTGTCCACTCCTTCTTATTAATCCCATCTAAAGTCAACAGCAGGCTAATTTAAACCCTCTTTTACTCGTGTGTTTGTACTGGATGCCCTTCCTGGTATTTGCGTCTGTATATGTTCGCCTGTCTCCTCTTGTAAGTGAATCACGGCCACACACATGTTCAAAAAGGGGACAGGTGGGACTGTTGATAGGATCACAGTAAAAAGGTAAATGGTGCATGTTTTTCCTGCTAGAGTCATTAAGTGAGTCAGAAGCACAGGAATGTAGGGGACACCACTGATCTCAAACACACACATCTCAGACTTGTGTGTTCATTCCCTGTTAGATACGCTGCTGTGCCGTACGACATTTCTCCACTTACATATAGTGAAGTTATTCTTTAAATGTTACTTCTTTTGCTCCGTTCTCTGTCAAGATGATTCCACGCTGCTTCAACAACGTGGAGGTCCTGGTTCTGGGGAGGCTAATCCATAACTTATAGTGTTCCCTAATGTGCTTTTCTACCCAGGGATGCATTTAATGCATTGGCAGCGGGTTTTTTTTGGGTGATTGTCATGCTGAAAGTAAAGCTGTTGCCATCAAAATTCCATCAATTTCCCAACATTAAGCTCCCATGCACCCCAACGCCAGAGCCTCGACCATGTTTTACCGATGGCTGTGGACACTCATTGTTGTACCTCTCTCCTGAATCCTCTGTGCACACTGAACTAATATTTTCTCATTTAGATTCATCACTGTTTCCGCTGATTATTGTTGTATTTCTTGTGTAATTTGGCATATATCAGCTTTTTCTCCCTTGCTTAAAGATGGCTTCTTGACAGCCCCTTTTTCATTGAGAATACTTCTAATGAGGTTTCAGTGAACAGTAGATGGAACAGCTCAAAGGGGCAGATGCATCTCAGATAGCGTTTATCTGCTATCTGCTTCTGCTGAGGAGCCAGATCTGCCTTGGTGCTTTAAACAGCACACATTCTTGAGACAGCCTTAAGAATCAAGCATACACCATTATGTAGTAAAAGTTAGGCAATTTGCGTGGAAAGAACAGCATCCCCAGGCTACATCTGTAAATCATTGCTGGGTGGCAGCCCTTCCCAAAATCACTAACAACAGGGATTCCAAAAAAAAACCAAAAAACTGTGAGCTTAACAAATATCTTGTGCTGTGCTTCTGTGAAAAAGCTGGTAATAGAAACATGCAGTGGAAATGTATAGAAGGTTCTGTATTGAGCACCAGAATCATCACTGCTTGAGTATAAAAGAAGTAATAGTGAGAGTGGTTTGGTACTCAAAAGTAATTGGACAGATGCAGATGTGATGAGCCGGTCAAACTAAAGCCTCACGCTTGAAATTTTTGGTTGGACTTTGGACACACAGACTTCAGTTCACTGCAACCACCTAATGTGAGGGGGGATCTGTGTCTTTCGCAGAGACTGGGTGATAATCATCTTCTTTCTCTTCACTCATATAGCTGCACGTCCTGTTGTTTCCGTCGACAGTGAAATCATTAGAGAATATCAGTGACTAAACCATAGCAGATGCACTGCCATGCTTGGAAGATGTGGCAATATGGCTCATAGGCTGTTGTTTTTCTCTCTACACCTCTGTATGGAGTGTCCAACTAAACACTTGTAGTAAAAGAGCAGTTCTGTAGTTCTTTTAATATTGATGAAAACGTCCTCAAGTTAAAGATTTGGCACTTTGATTTCATCTGTGTAAAAAAGTAAATTGTGCACACATGCACAAATTTATACACCACCTCAAACACTGATTTAGAATATTTAAAGGTAGAATTAGCATTGTACAAAATTCTAAATGAAACCTTTATCATTTAGGTGTAATTTGAGTAAATAGTAACATGTTTGTACTCCACTACGTTTTAGCTCAGTTACTGCAGCAAATCCAGATTTGAGACACCTTGAATAAACAGTACTCCAAATTAATCAAAAATAAATAAAAATATGCACTTTTTTGTCACTAGTGTTAAAAAAAGAACACAAACCACTAAAATGTTTAAAATCTGTCGACTGCTTAACAGTTACACTAGTTCAAATTTCTTTAATGTCATTATAAATGTTTTGATATTTAAAGTACATTGGTTTGGTATAGTCAGCTAAATGCTCTGTGACAAAAAGTGCCTGTTTAAAGGTCTTCTGTCAGGCCTGCAGAGGATGAGTGTATGATACTTGAAAGTTCTTAGGTGAGTATCACTGTAACACAAAAACACACACATACACTCATTCTTATCACCAAAGTCATGCGGTGCCATTCTGACCTGCTGAGTCAGCTCACACTCATTAAAAGTCTTTAATGAGTTTGGCTTGAAATGAAACCAGGGAGGCTGATAGCATGGGCCAATAAAGTAAACCCACCACCCCTTAAAACACACAAATACCATGGATGCAAAGATTTCTCATTGTATACATTAATAACTTACTGTATTTCATTTGTACGATGTAAAAAAAAAACTTAACTCCAGAGCAGAGGGTCTTGTTGTTAGGTTGTTGGCGCCCCCTGTTGATAGTCCATTGTTTTTGCATGGATTCTTTTACATAGGCACTGGGTAAAATAATGAGAACACCACATGAAAGAGAAACATGTTACCTTTGATGTATTTGTTACGCATCCAGCTGCAGCAGCAAGTCATAGAAGGGCAGCCAACCTGCAGCACTTACTGGTTTTAAACTACTATTAGTGCTTGACTGAATATGTGGGTTCATAAAACAGCATGGGACAACTTACAGTTTCAAAGAGGCAAAAATCAGTGTAGAACAGAAAGGTTTACATACATTGCTTTGTTGTGGTAAAATAAATAAATTATTGTTCCCTCTTCCCTCTGCTTTTTAATTTTGTATCAGAAGTATCTGCTTTGTCTTTCCCCCCCCATCTGCCCATATTAGTGATCTGCAGGAACACAAATTATATGACTCAGTCTCTCTGGTCTCAGGAGGAACCTGCTCTAAATCAGGACTGCACAGGTAACATCAGCAACAAAAGAAAAAGCAGAGCGACTCCCAGCAGAATACGTTCTAAATGCCAAGAAGCTCAAAGAACAGCATCAGCACCTCTGTGGCCCGTAACACCTTCATAAAAGGTTTGCATTTTGAGCTTTATAGAGGTCAGATTTATGACAGGCTTACCATTTTAGGAACCACTTCTTTCCAAGCACATCACACAGAGACACTAAACCTGTCTGTAACATGCTCCAAACCTGGAGCTCTGAGCAACTGAAAAAGTATTACAGCAGATGAGTCACCTTTCATGGTATTTCAGAACATGATTACACTGGGATAAAGCCAGCAGCCCACAATGTCTGCTGTCATTTATTAAAATGATGGAGGAATTATTGTGAAATGGAAACCGAGATCATAATATGGGCACTATATTAACACTTCAGGCTGATGCTACTCTGAAACAAACTGCTAAAAAATCACAAGAGCTGTTGTATGTGAACCGAAAAGAGAAGTATGGAGTTTTTTGTGAGCATGACCAATGCCTCCATTAAAGCATGTAATTCTCTTGTTAAACCTCGAATACATTACTTGAGCGTTTTTTGCATTATTTACAACACCCTTATTGCCTGTGAAACATATGGACATTTTTCACAGGGTGTTTTTCAAATTGAAGAGCACCTTACTTTGGAAAATACAATTATTACTAGACTCAATTTATCAAAACCACTCTGGCTTCAGCGCCTAAAATGTGAGCTCCTTGTCGTTTTTCACATTCAGCTGCGAGCTGAGTGAGGCCTAAATCCATAATTCAGCATGTGGCCCAGCCAGTGTACTTTACTGAGAACATCTTAAAATCAGACCGGCATGCTTTTTGTCAAGGTCCTCTGGTCCTCCTGTAATGACATGCCATTTTCTATCTGATTCTTCTCTTTGTTTTGTCTTTCTCTCCTGTCTGTATGTGCACGTGCACTTGTGTGTGTGAGTGTGCATGAATTTTCTCTGCAAGTTTGTTTCAGGGTGAGGTTTCCTCCATGTGTCCCTGCGCTCCTGGATGACGCACATGGAAACTGTTGTCAATTAGCTCACCTGTGTGAAATTGACTGTTACCTCTTTTTACTTGAGGATGAAGAAAGTTCTCAGCTGATGCTACGCTGTTGGACATGCTGTGATAGTTTTGGCTTTTGTGCAGACATATTTATTTCTGAGCTTCCCTGACGGAGAATTCTGTAAGAAGCCATCTGTGAATTTTTCCTTTGGCGAGAAATCTTGCAGAAAATTTCGTTTACCCCCAACCCATCAATAAACCTGTGAAACTTTTATACCTTTGTGTCCTTTGAGTCCAGGTCCAAGTCAGAAACGTGATAGTTTACAGCTGAAGATTTTTACTCCTGCCTCAAATAGTCCTTATTTACTGTATCTTAATCTTAAAAACATTTCTTTTTAACCTGCTGTGACCTGTTTTCAGAGCTGTTTCAAGAGTTTTTCACTGCTTCAAAGGTAAGAAAGGCAGTTGATATTCACTTTAAAAAAAACTGACTTTCAGGTTGGTTGTTGGATGTCAGGTTGAGATATATTGCTCAGTGGAGAAAAAAAAGTAGACAGGAAATGATGGGAAAAGCTGGAGAGTGGTGGCAGAAAAAACACCTTATATGAGCAAAAAATTAATTCAGGAAAACAAAGAGAAATGACGAGGTATACAAAAATGATGACCTGATAAAGACTCGAGCTACAGCAGCCAACTAAACACAAGAAGGGTAAAGTAATAAGGAACAGGTGAACTTAATACAATACTGATGAAGGTAGGAAAAGAATAAAAGAGCACAGAAAATCACATAAGGAGCTCAACTTTAAAACCATATAGGAAGTAGACTGAAAGAAGGACTAAGGCCAATCTCGTGCATAAAACAATGTAATACAAAGGGGGAAACAAGAACTGAGGATGACGGCAAAAAATGTTTTTTAAATCAACAAAATAAAGGATAATACCACCTGAATCATGAATATTAGAAATACTGTAACAATTTTAAAAACAGTTAATGAGGCAGCAGCTTTATATCCCAGCTTGGCTAGGAATATATTGCTCAAATTGACTCCTCACTAGAATAACTCTACAATCACTCACACAAAAATGTAATCACTGTGAAATGAGCTGATAATCAGGACTGGGAGTGAACTCGTACCAAGGAATTCCAAGGGGGTGCAATCACAGCCAGACTGGTGTTGAAAGCCCATATCTGTGGCTTAGCAGCGCACCAGAGTCCCAGAAGGCCATGTAGAGAGTGAGCAGTGAGAGTGGTGTTTTAAAAAAACAGTAGCTCTCCACATTTAAGCCAGAAAAATGTTTAACTTCTTACGTATCAGAACATGACAAGGAAAGCAAATGGGCAATGTGAATAAAAGAAAAGATTTTAGCAGTTACAAAATCAGGGCTGTTATGAATATACCAATGATCCAACTACAAAAGCTCAAGCTGCTTTGATGCAACGTATGCAAAAGTGCCATTTGGGGAAGTTACCAAAATATTCCCAAAGATCAAACAAAGATTTTCTTAAGCAAATTAAGTGCCTTGGTAGTATGTTTGCAAGCCAGTGCTTTGAGGCCAGCACCAGAGATGGGCAGTAACGCGTTACTTGTAACGCGTTACTGTAATCTGATTACTTTTTTCAAGTAACGAGTAAAGTAAGGGATTACTATTGCAAAATCGGTAATTAGATTACCGTTACTTTCCCGTAGGAACGCTGCGTTACTGCGTTACTAAAACCGTGATTTTTTTTGCGAGAATGTCTCATGACAGTGACGTAAGCAAGTGCGACGTTGGTGACAGCAGCTGTGTGCAGATCAACAATGGATAATATATCGAGTGCGGGAGAGAGTATGAGCGTGCAGCGTTTAAAGTGTGGAAGTACTGACCTTACTTTGAGTTTGATTCCATAAAAAGTGACAAAAACATTAGCGTCCATCGTGCGTGGGAAGAAAACTTATTTTTACAGCGAAAAAAACCCCTAAACTTCCGAGCAAGCACCGAGTAGCTACGACGTATGGGAAACTCACAGAGACACTCGCGCGGATTCTTCAACTGACCGCAGCACACCTGCACCAGGGTAACCCTCCGCCTACCCTGCTCCTGCTTTACAGGTGAAAATAGAGCAAAAGGACCGCTGAGTCTTTGACTTTATTTATTTTCTGCTGTGTTTTACTTGCATCTGTTTGAAAGAGTGAGTGAAAACACAAAAAATATTTTATTTTATGTGCTGGAATGTGTAGAAAATAGGTTTAAATGTTAAACTAATTTATTCAAGTCAGAGAATGTTGCATATAATTAAATGTTTTGCTTGATGCATAAAGTTAAAAGATTAAAACTGATAAAACAAGTTAAAAAAAAGAGACTTTTCCATTTGATTACATTTTGTATGATGGATTATGTAGAAAAAGTAGAATTGGGCTGAAAGATCTATCACTTTATCACCTCTTCAGGTTGTAAATCGTGTTTTTAAAAAGTAACTAAGTAACTAAGTAACTAAGTAATTAATTACTTTTGAAAATAAGTAATCAGTAAAGTAACGGGATTACTTTTTGGGGGGAGTAATCAGTAATTAGTTACTGATTACTTTTTTCAAGTAACTTGACCAACACTGGCCAGCACTCACATTTATATTAAGCCTTCACAAAAATAGCAATAAAGATGAAGAGAGCTTTGTTAGAGCATATAGAGGGACTACCACCAGTTTTTATGGTGCATAGTCTGACTTGATTATCTCTACTACTATATACAGTCATCATATACAGTCATCCCCAAGTTCACATTTACAGGTTGGCAACTATAAACAGTAGGCCTGTCTTAATATACTATGTTGCTTTACTTTCCTTTCTAGGGGCCATAATTGAGAATATTCACCAAGACTTGAAACTAGGGCTTGAGATCATGTAAAGGTCACAGATCAAGAGAGCTGAAGAGATGTTTTTCCTTCTTCTAGACTTCTAGGGCTGGACTTACACTATATTGGCAATGGTATTCACTTGCCCATCTAAATAATTGAATTTAGGTGTTCCAACCACTTTCATGGCCACAGATTTATAAAATCAAGCACCTAGTAATGCAGACTGCTTCTACAAACATTTGTAAAAGAATGGGTTGTTTTCTGGAGCTCAGTGAATTCCAGCTCGGTACTGTCAAAGGATGCCACCTGTGCAAAGTCCAGTCCAGTGGAAGCAATTAGAAATAACAGCACCTCAGCCACGAAGTGGTCACACATATAAAATCACATGTAAAATCACAGAGCGGGCTCAGCATATGCTGAGGTCCATAATGGGTCACCAACTTTCTGCAAAGTCAATAACTTCAGACCTCCAAACCTTATCTGTCAGATTAAGAACAATGCACAGAGACCTGCATGGAATAGGTTTCAGTGGCCAAGCAGCCCCATTGAAACTTTACATCACCAAGCGTGATCCAAAGCGTCAGGTGCTGTGATGTAAAGCATGCTGGACTCTTGAGCAGTGAAGACGTGTTCTCTGGAGTGACAAACCACACTTCTCCTTCTGGCAGTCTGATGGATGAGTCTAAGTTTGGCGGTTGCTAGGAGAACAGTACTTATCTGACTGCATTATGTCAAGTGTAAAGTATGGTGGAGGGGGGATTTTGGTGTGTGGTTGTTTTTCAGTTGAGTTCAGCCTCTTAGTTCAATTGAAACTTTTTGGGAAAGGTCTGGGGATGGCCCCTTCCTGTTCGAACATGACTACACACCTGTGCACAAGGAAAGGTCCATAAAGACACGGATGAGCAAGTTTGGTGTAGAAGAACTTGACTGACCTGCACAGAGTCCTGACCTCAACCTGACAGAACATCTTTGGGATTAATTAGAGTAGAGACTGTGAGCCAGGCCTTCTCATCCAACATCAGTGGGTGACCTCACAAATGTGCTTCTAGAAAAATGGTCAGAAATTCCCATGAACACACGCCAAAGTTTTGTGGAAAGCAGCCCCAGAAGAGTCGAAGCTGTTATAACTGCAATGGGTGAGGAGTCAAGTGATTACCAAACAAGTCTTTTGAGATTTTTCTTCAGGCTACCACATGTCAAAAAACAACTTTCAGGCAATCAGTCAAACAGCTGTTGAGACAGATCACTAAAACATAACATATTATATACTATATATATATATATATATATATATATATATATATATATATAATGTTCTTCCTCTACAGCCCCCCCAATTTTTGCACATGTCGAGGAGCGTGTCAGGCTACATTTCACTGTGTGTTATACTTGTATAACTATGCATGTGACAAATAAAGAACCTTGAACCTTGAAATCAACCTCATGTGGAAATAGTCATTAGATTAGTCTGGTGGGGAACAAGAATTCACCTGACTGTTGTTGAGATATTTGGGTCCACTAGCGGAATAACAACGAAAAAGAAAAAGAAAAAAAAATGCCACCCCCATTCAGTGTGCACAAAAAAGCAGTTTGCATATATGTGTTTTGTTTTTTTAATATTTGCCAAAAACCATATCCTCATTTCACCCAGAGGTCTCTAACCTTCAGGATTAAGCCTCAGTTTTAGTTCAGCAGTGCACACTCTCATCCATCTGTGCTGCTGCTGTCCTCATTTCAACACAGCAGCTTTTGAACTGGCACGAAAACAGAGTACTAGATACTGTCAGGAGGTGCAGAAATACAGTCTGCAGCTCTTTGATGACCTGCCAAGAGAGCATTTTTCACATTGATATTAAGATGGCAAGAGAATGGAGAGGGACACCATCACTCAGCATGGTATAACCAAAATGATACTTGTACACAAAAGTTGTGCTTCTTTTTTATACAACGGTTCATCCTTCAGTACATCTAATGCCTCACCGTTTTTGACTCTTCTGGGTGGCTATTGTCTAAATGTGAACAGTGTAATGAGTATCTAAGGTGACTAACCAGTGACTGGGGTGATTCATAAAGCAGCCTTCTTTTCACATGCAGAGAAACTGTGTTCTCAGTGCTCCCTTTGGTCCCCGGAGGTGATGAGTAGCTCCAGTGTCGACACAATGGCTGCACTGCAGGCCATTCAACTCCTGTGCAGATTACAGGGTTTTTAAAAGCTCCCAGTATGATCCTGCACAATTATTGAGCCACTTGTCCTGATGACAAGGCCTTATTGGAAGAAGATACTGACTTACTGATTATAGCAGTCATCCATAAGTTACGTTTGTAAATATAAGTCGCAAAACTCTTTTTTGAGGGTTTCGCATAAAATGAATTTTAAAAAACAAATAAAGAAATTAATCAAACAAAAAAAGTCATGGTTTTAGAGTGAAACTGAGGGCTGCTGATGATTGATGGCAGATATAGTAATGTGCATTAGAGAACATTACTGTTCTCTTACAGTGGAGTCATGGATGAAGGAGCATAAGGGATGGACAAACTCAGGCTTGTTGAAAGACATGGATTACCATTATCAAGTCACCGCTGTTGCTCTATAATAGTGTCAGAATACAGTTTCAACTTGAATACCAAAGTGACCCCACCTAAACAAACAGAGAGCAGCAATGTTGGCATGAACACTCAATCTTTTCAACAGACAGATAAATTACAGTTTGGAGGTAGAGAGAAAAGATGAGAACTTAGCTGTAAGGCAGCAATTTCGTGCAAAGCTCAAATTCAGAGACTTAGCAGGAGCTCTAAGTGCACATCTGAGCAACGATTTTATTATAAAATCATATCTTTAAAAAAATTGTTGTGTGGAGCCACAGACATTTCAGTTACCTTACAGCAGACGTGGATAGCTTTCAATCAAAATAAGTTACTGTTTTACACAGCACTGTCTTGTGCTTAGGTCACAGTCTGTGCTCCAAAATAGTGCAACTTTAGGAGATTCACCTCTGCTAAAAGTTACTTTCAGTATTTAGGACAGCTGATTAGATTAGCTAGAAATGTTGGCCCATTAAAGTACTCTGTAACTGAAGTAAATAGATGAATATCTTGAGTGTTTCAGTTTGATATAAAATACTGATAACATCCAACTTTAGCTGCAGTTTCCAAAAATACTGACTCGATGAATTGCTAACAGGTTGAAGCTTTATAATTTAAAAGTAATAACTTCCCCACAACTGCCAGATGTTGTACATCTTATTTCTTGATACAAATGGCATCCATATGTTTAAGTGTGTGTGTGTGTGTGTGTGTGTGTGTGTGTGTGTGTGTGTGTGTGTGTGTGTGTGCAGATGAATGTATGATTACATTCTGTTGATGAGAGTCATTTTTACTCTGTTTCCATCTGGGGACCAAAATAATGTCCCCACAAGGTAAACTATTTATTTCATGGTCACATCTTGTTCTTATGGTGATGCTAATGTGATCTTTCTTTCCCCCAATTTGGTAATGACTGCTCGGGTTAATTACAGAGGATGTCTAAGTTATTACTGTCCTTAAAAAACCTCACACTGGTAGTAGGTTTGTGTGGTCCCAAATAAATTATTACATAGAATGGGAAGATTCAATGATCAAGACTTCAGTGACTAAAAGAAAACACAAAGACGAATTTATAAAGGTTTCTATTGTTTGACGAGTACACTCAATTATTTAAGCAACCAAATGATATAAGAATGATTCAAGTTTCCGTAGTAACATTAAACAGACCTCTGTGTTTCTGTCACTTTCAGACCCTGCCTGTGTTTCCCTGGGGGTTCTGTAATAAGTAACATTATCTTTGTTTGCGTTCCATGTGCAAGCAGATGATTCAGAGAGCGACTTTGTAAACTTTAAAGAACAGTGTTAGCACACCATCTAGTGGGGAAATGTGCAGCATACACAGTGTGACAGAATCTCTTTGTAATCATTTCTAAATCGGTGTAATCATCAACATTATTAGTTTACCTTAAACTGTAATATTAAGGCTGAACTCCACAGTCCCACAGTTACAAGCAGAGTCCTTCCCTCTCTGTTACCGGGTTTTTTGCCCACTAAAGAAATTAGTCCTCTGTGTACATGAAAAAAACACAAATATGTTCTCAAATATGTTCTTTTAATACAACTTAATATTTACTGGCTTCTGCAAATATAAAGCAAATATCCATCCATCCATGTTCAGCCACTTATCATCTCTGCTCATGCTGTTGCAGAGGCAATAGTATGAGCAGAGATGCCCAGCAAGCTACCTCCAGCTCTTCTTGGGGGAGAGAGAGGTTTTGCCAGGTAAGCTGAGAGACACGAGGTCCCCTGTGTCTCCCATCTGGATATACTGTACCTGAAACAGTAGTCCTGATGCCCAAACTCTGTCAGCTGGCTCCTTTCACTGTGGATGAGCAGCAGTTCTACTCTGGGCCATGCTATGTGATAACTAGCCAAATGTGATGAGAACCAGGACCCCAAAACCCTTTCCCAGATGAGGATGCCAGGAATCCCACCCTCCACTCAGGCCCGGGGAAGATGATGGTTATGTCGACCATGGGACTCGGCTGGATTCTGCCCCAATGAATTACTCCTATTGGGGTCTAGTCCTTTGTGGGTCAAGGTGGAGACCTTGGTGGTGTGGTTGCTGAAAAGAGCCTCAGATATACTCACTCTACAGCATTAAAAACTTTAATATGCTATTGATCCCCAGAAACAGTATGTATTATTTGAATGAGTAGTAAAAATATTGCAAATATCATATAATTTAAAAGTTATGTAGAGTACGTTTGCAAATTGATAGTGAATTAGTTCACTCTGAGTTGAAACCTTTTTTGGAATTAACCACTGAACTAAGCAGTGGCTTGGAGCTTCCTCTTTCACAGTCAGTACAGCAAACTTCGACGGAGCATCAATCAAAACCGAACCGACGTGGGAACCACCCATCCCGTGACGTCACTGGGCTCTGACAAGCTGGTGGTGCCGGAAGAAAAGATGGCGGATCATGAGGAGCAGCTATCCGACGAGGAAAAGGTAAGATGCCGATTTAATTCTAGGTTAAACCTCACAGCGTGAAACGGTAACATCCAAAATCTGAGTTGCATATGGTCCTGGCTCTCGGTGCATCCTGGCGTCGACCGGCATTATGAAATTTGGGGAAAACCCAGGCCTCAGCACAACCTCTGCTGCTTCTGCTCTTATTTTTAGCTCAACTTCCGCTCATTTGCGAATTTCAAACGGAGGCTCCTTGTACGGTCCTGACTCAAAATAGGAACCGTGAACGTCTTATACACTCACCTATGCTCACCACCCGTTCTCTTTTCACCCGGTGGACATGCCATTTCACTCACGGGTCTCTGCTTACTTGTGTTATGGAAGTTTTCATGCACCATGGATCCGCTAGCTAGGTTAGTTAGGGTAGCATAGCCGCAGCCTGCTAACAGACAGCCAGACTTACTAACACGCCCTTTCGCCTGTTGGGTGCCCCTTTTCTGACTTTAGAAGTTAAAATATTGGAAGCGGTAGAGTGCCGGGTCATTTTATGAAGAGCAAACTGTAAAATCAGCAACCGTATGCTATAGTCTAGCTAGTTTGATAACTCTCGCCCCTCTAAGAAGTAGCAGAGAAAGGTGAGGGAACTACGAGATCCCCTGAAGGATATGCTAGAAATTAAAAACTGCTTTTATATCCTGTCCTGTCGTTTGAAAGTCTGTTTCTACCGCTGTGAAAGCCTCATAGCAACCAGTGTTGTTTCTAAAACTGTAGCAGAAAACTGACTCATAATTTAAGCAGGATTTACACCAGTGACGCCCATGCAAGAGTGCTGCAGGTTTTTCTCATTTCCTTATAAGAGGACATGCATAGCTGACAGGACGTGTGCCTCAGCTAAGGGGTTTGCACGAATCCTTGTTGGACTGCTAAATGCATTTTTTCGTCGCTATATTCATTATAGGCTTTGTTAACAAAGTCAGCAGTTAGCGACGAGCAAATTAATATGGCAACTTTTATGCAGGGTATTTATTAATTAATTGTCAGCCTTATAATTTATTTATTATATTGTAAGGTATTAAACTATAAAAGTTTGCAAATGTTTATTGTAAACATTTAAAATGTATTTAACATTGTTTCTAGTGTTTATTTACTTGCCGGACTTCACGATTTAAATGCATAAATGCCTCAGCAATGAATAGATAGTACGAAGAAGCCATAGTTGGAGGTTAACATACAGAACGGTGTATATAAATGTGTAACTGGTAACCTGTGTTAAGGCTCTCCTCATAAACATGTAGTTCTTCCCATTAACCTTGTTAATATCGCAGTTAGCCATTAAAAATAAATCTTTAATAACTCTTCTGTTTCCATCCTGTGAGTTACGTAACACACTGTTCAGAGTAAGAACAGAAGAAGGGTTTGTTTCATTTTGCCCTGTTCCACATCAAACTATAAAAGTTTCCAGAGTTCTTTTTAGCAATTTAGCAGCTGCATTTGTATAAATGTGTTACACTTTACAACTCACAAGCATCTGCCATTAACCAAGCTTCGAATTTATAAGTGACTGTATGGTTTTGTTTTGTTTTTTCTTTTTCTTTGGCCATGTACTACATTACATTTCAGGACCACCCGAAATGTTTTGTTTTTTTTTTCAGGTGTGTTCACACAACATGAAGCTGTGGTAAACTCATTGACAGCATTGGATTTTGGTTTTGCGAAGAGGATGGGAGCTCCTTTAATCTTGTAACCACACTGGTTTTGACAATTGTTAAGCCACTTTCATATTTTGACCAGACAGTTTGATTTTTGCAGAGCTGAAAGAATGATGATTGGCTTCATGCCAGGCTGACTGGTAGTGACACCAGACACGAAACCAGTGTTATGCAGTGTTTACCTGGGGGGAAATTGCTCATTTCCTTCTCCGAATACAAGTGGTATGAGGCCAAGATGCATTATGCATCTATTCATGGTGGGTGCGTTCCATTAAAATCGTAGTGTACTTTAAAGGGCCGTCTCCGGTGCATTCGCTCCGAGCAGTCAGCCATCTGCTCTGGGCCCTTAGCCCTGTTTTGTAAAACACTGAGGGGAAAAAAACTTGAGGGAGGAAATGAACATTTTCTTCTGCTTGACACAGTGACAGTGGGGAATAGTTTCTATAATTTATGATTTAGTGTGTATATCCCTTTTACTGTCCAGTCATGATTTGTTGAATAAAAGCAACTCATCCACGTGAGTGTTGGTGACCTGCCAGAAACTCTAACAGTGAGTAAAAGTGACAACCAATGGTACTTTCCAAACTCTTAAGTGAGAAATCTCCCTATTTGCTTTTGTGGGACTCCGCACTTACTCTGATGTGATGTTAGTGAGATGACTGTTTTAAGTTGTGGTGGAAGGAGTTGCAGTATTATTTTTGATAGGTCTGGAACTTTGTCATATACAGTAAAGAATTTGGAGTTTTGCTCTGGGAAAATACTTGTTAAATGTCTCCCTGGAGGTTGAAGAATTTCTGTCCTGCTTGTGTTGTGGCCGTTAGCCTCATTTTGGTATTCATAAAAAAGAAAAAGGAAAAAAGCTGGAGCTCCCTGTTTGAAAATTAATAAAGAGACTCTGCCATTTGTAAATGATTTAACAGCAAGAAGAGTCATCTCTTCCACAGTTACCAAGCACTGCTGTGAGACTTCTTGAGTCATTTGGGCACCAGCCTGCAAGCTTCCTGATATCAGTACAGAAAGAACACACAGTATTACAGGAAACTGTTGTTGCACAATCTGTTAGCAGTCAGTTCTGTTGCCTGAGTTTAAGTGTCTGGGTGTCTTAAGTGTTAAAAAAAAAGCAGTCAACTCTATGATCAGTCAACTTTATGGTTTTGCTTATTGCTCAACACAACATCCTCACTCAACCCCTGGCTAGTAAATCAGACTTCTATCAGTACAGGAAAAAAGCTCATTTAATTACTTTCATATAGTGCTTAATCTTTAATAACAGTATGAATTATTAGCAGGTTTATTTTTCAAATTAATAGTTTGAATTAACAAAACAATTGGTGACTGAAGCTTTACATGTTAGACTCCTTTGTGCATGCGGTAGGTTTTGCTGTTATAAAGTTGTTGCTATAAACACTGGTTTCAAAAGAAAAGATAAGAAAAAAAAATTAGTTATCATGTTTTTTTCTCAAGTGATTTGTGCTGTTGGGGACCCATGTGGCCAGCCAATCAAGTTGTTCGACATATTATTATTTTTATTTTTTAACAGCAGTTAGGATGACGATCTAGTACACAGTAAATTAATTCACAGGCCAGCCAACCCGTTTACCTAATAACATGTACTTACCTTGACTTTGTCGTAGGACTATGGTAAATGGAAAAGATATTTGTAAGAGTAGTCTGACTTTCGGTGCTTTGGTTCCTGTTTCAAGAAAGAGAATTAAGCTGTATAATCGGCTGTGACAAACTTCACAGCTGAGGCAGTACTGTCGAATGCCATTTATATAGGGTTGCAAAGTTTTTATTATATTTTGTTCATTGACCCTTTTTTGTTCAATTAGTAGTCCAAGATATTCAGTTTCTATTAAAATATGATAATGGAAAGCAGATCAGTACACTTGAGAAGCTGGGACCAGCTGAATTTTTGGGGGTTAGAGTTGAGGAGTAACTGGAAGTATTAATCGGATACAATCACTCAATAGTTGAAAGCATCACATGGTAGTTTCAGCATTTTTGAGTTTCGGTATTTAGTTCTTCCTCTTGTAAGTTGGGAAGAAATAGCTTTATACACTGTGAAAATAGCTGTTGGTGTTTTTTTTTTTTTGTTTTTTTTTTTTTTGAGGTTTACAAGTGTTTCAGTTGTCAGCAAGTACACATGACGCACCCGTGCTGGTGAGCAAAAGCAAACAAAGAAGCTAAGCAAATGTTATAGTTCCCCCTTTTGCCCACTAAAGGGACACAGCACTCCTTGAAGCAGAATGATGATCCAGACTGATGGGAGCCATAGAGGATGAATAACAATGCAGATTTATGTTTTGATGGTGATGCGACCATAAATGTGAAAGGAGCACCACAAAAATCGAATGAAACATTTTAAAGCAGAATTAGTTTCGATTTTGTGTAACAAGAGAACTGGACTGTCATGGCTGATAAATGGTAAAGTTAGGTAAAGTTAACATGTTTAATTGTCAGGGAAGACAGAAAAAGGATAGTTGCTTGATTCCTACCTGGGGCATCAGTGTAAATGATCCATGTTGTGACGGTGCAGAAAGCCATTATGGTTAAAATTATGCACCAAATCCTGTGTATAGGATAAAGCCTGTTGTGATTTTTTTTTTTTTTTTTTTTTGGGGGGGGGGGGCATTTGTCTGGCTGGATCTCAATAAAGATTAGAATGGCAGAAAAAACTGTGTCAGAAAATATTTATATATTACAGTAATTTACATTTTACAATAAATTACAGAGAACAAGATGCTTGCAGAGTTCTTCCTCTTCTGGGAGATGCATTACTCAGATTTTCTCTTGAGATCACAGTAACTCATTTGGGGTTTTTTTGTTGTTGTTGTTGTTTGTTTGTTCTTTTGTTTTTCCAAACTTGAGTAAAAAGAGCTATAAAGAAACCTTAAATAAGGTCATTATCATCAATAAACTAAGAGTGAAAATAAATCACCCTTCATTTCATTTGAAAGTCCCAACAGTCCCAGATGTGTCCCTGAGCTTGGCTTTGAACAGCTGTCTTAGACCATGGGGAATACATAACTAACGGCCAGAACTTGGTGGTTTTTCCATTTTTAACAGACAAATTCAGGAGTCCTGTCTGTATGTGGCTGTAGCAGAATGAATGTGGAGATGTGGAAAGAGAACTCATGTATAGTTGTGTGGCTTCACATTTATACCGTTGTCTCACATCAAACTGGTTAAGGCAGCTATACAGAAAGGAGTAGCTTTACCCTGGTAGGTCTGCTGTCTGGAAGTTGTAATGCAAGCTGCTGGTACTAAATGTGTCACATAGTTGGCTACTTGGAGTAAAATGATCCTATTCCTGTTGTGAGCAAAGGTGACATAATCTGCAGTAGACAAAGCTGCCTATTCACTATTAGTACAGTTAAAGGTTTACTCGCTAACTGCGACCAGAAGTTTGCTTCTTGCCATAGTATTCATCATATGTACAGTGGGGCAAAAAAGTATTTAGTCAGCCACCGATTGTGCAAGTTCCCCCACCTAAAATGATGACAGAGGTCAGTAATTTGCACCAGAGGTACACTTCAACTGTGAGAGACAGAATGTGAAAAAAAAAAAAATCCATGAATCCACATGGTAGGATTTGTAAAGAATTTATTCGTAAATCAGGGTGGAAAATAAGTATTTGGTCAATAATACAACTCAATACTTTGTAACATAACCTTTGTTGGCAATAACAGAGGTCAAACGTTTACTATAGGTCTTTACCAGGTTTGCACACACAGTAGCTGGTATTTTGGCCCACTCCTCCATGCAGATCTTCTCGAGAGCAGTGATGTTTTGGGGCTGTCGCCGAGCAACACGGACTTTCAACTCCCGCCACAGATTTTCTATGGGGTTGAGGTCTGGAGACTGGCTAGGCCACTCCAGGACTTTCAAATGCTTCTTACGGAGCCACTCCTTTGTTGCCCGGGCGGTGTGTTTTGGATCATTGTCATGTTGGAAGACCCAGCCTCGTTTCATCTTCAAAGTTCTCACTGATGGAAGGAGGTTTTGGCTCAAAATCTCACGATACATGGCCCCATTCATTCTGTCCTTAACACGGATCAGTCGTCCTGTCCCCTTGGCAGAAAAACAGCCCCATAGCATGATGTTTCCACCCCCATGCTTCACAGTAGGTATGGTGTTCTTGGGATGCAACTCAGTATTCTTCTTCCTCCAAACACGACGAGTTGAGTTTATACCAAAAAGTTCTACTTTGGTTTCATCTGACCACATGACATTCTCCCAATCCTCTGCTGTATCATCCATGTGCTCTCTGGCAAACTTCAGACGGGCCTGGACATGCACTGGCTTCAGCAGCGGAACACGTCTGGCACTGCGGGATTTGATTCCCTGCCGTTGTAGTGTGTTACTGATGGTGACCTTTGTTACTTTGGTCCCAGCTCTCTGCAGGTCATTCACCAGGTCCCCCCGTGTGGTTCTGGGATCTTTGCTCACCGTTCTCATGATCATTTTGACCCCACGGGATGAGATCTTGCGTGGAGCCCCAGATCGAGGGAGATTATCAGTGGTCTTGTATGTCTTCCATTTTCTGATGATTGCTCCCACAGTTGATTTTTTCACACCAAGCTGCTTGCCTATTGTAGATTCACTCTTCCCAGTCTGGTGCAGGTCTACAATACTTTTCCTGGTGTCCTTTGAAAGCTCTTTGGTCTTGGCCATGGTGGAGTTTGGAGTCTGACTGTTTGAGGCTGTGGACAGGTGTCTTTTATACAGATGATGAGTTCAAACAGGTGCCATTCATACAGGTAACGAGTGGGGGACAGAAAAGCTTCTTACAGAAGACGTTACAGGTCTGTGAGAGCCAGAGATTTTCCTTGTTTGAGGTGACCAAATACTTATTTTCCACCCTAATTTACGAATAAATTCTTTACAAATCCTACCATGTGAATTAATGGATTTTTTTTTTTTCACATTCTGTCTCTCACAGTTGAAGTGTACCTCTGGTGCAAATTACCTCTGTCATCATTTTAGGTGGGGGAACTTGCACAATCGGTGGCTGACTAAATACTTTTTTGCCCCACTGTATTTTTTTTTATAAAGGAAAGAAAAAAGAAAAAAAGTGAGGGTGTAGATGCCTTTAATGATGTACACTTTTAGTTTGCCATCAGGGTTGCAATTTTCTAGCACAGGTGATGGATGAAGTCCAAAGAAATGCTGTGAAAGGCACCAGTGGGAAGAAAGGAAAACTTTCACATTCATTAGTGGAGATAAAAAAATGATTTCATTGTTTTCAAATTTAATGGATTAAGAGTTAACTAAGATTTTTTTAAAACTGCATTTCTTGTAATGCAATGAATGTGAATGAATGAAAGTCAGTAGTGTAACCCTGAACAAAAGGACTAGAGCAGGTGACAGATATGAAAAAGAGAGCACATAGTTCATAATTCACATACATCATAATTACTTTAAAAAGTCATAATCTCTTGCCTGTCTGCCTCTGATAGTATTTATCTCCATCATCACAGATGTTAGGTCTTGTTGGTTCAGCCTAATCTTGTGTCGACCAGCCACCACCTTCTTATTTTGATCAGCAGTGGGACATTTCTGTTTAGCCTGCGGCTACCTGACAGTCTTCCTCATCTTTCTTGCATCCTGCTGTGTTCTCATTATCCATAAATTTTGATCATCCAGGCCCCCAGCATTTGCCCCTGACAGATTGGGTTGTCTGTTCTGTAGCATTTAAAGCGCCACAGATTTCTTTTCCTTTTAAATCTGGGATATTGAAATGGCTGCATGCCAAGTAAGGGAATCAAATTCACGGACACTGTAGAGCTTAAAAAAGGCATTGGTAAATATATTGCCACAGTTTATTCCTGCTTTTCTATGTTATTGTCATTAGTTTAATGCATCTGGAATTGCGTGATAATGATTAGGACAAGTGTGGTTTCAATGTTAGTGGGTGTCATTTGGGATTAAAGAAAAGGCTCTTACTAAGAGGGTGCAGGATGAGAGTGTCTGTTGTAAAAAAGCGGGGTTGTTGGGTGGTATTATGAGGATGAATATACAGTGAGCAAGTTGAAAGAAAGGACACCAGCTGGTGTCTGGACCAAGAGAGTACAAAGACACAAGAATCCCACACCACAGGGGGTGCCTGTGCTCCTCATTCTTTGTGTGTATGAGAAGCTCCAGTATTATTGTTCCAGCTTTTTGGTTAGCTTGTGCCTGTACAACAGCTTCTCATGCTGCACCCTCTAAGAGCCATTAGAAAGATAAGTGATAAAACTGTTAAGGAGTATTTTAAAAAGCCCTTTTTTGCACTGAAAAAAAGTTTGGGTTGTAATCAGACTGTGATCCAATCATGCTGCTTTTTTCTTTTAACTGCAGTAAGCATTAAAAAGTTGGATATGAATTAGAAAGTGATTTATCCTAAGCTGTGGAGATATGTAATAATAGGGATGCACTGATCCAACATTTATTTAACTCAAAAAGATGGAACGGGTATCTGTGGTAATGGGCTGATCTATTTATTTTCAGTTCTGTGTTGTTTGAGTTTATGTCACCATGCAGCAGCTAGTGGTTTAGCTAATGTAGCACAGAGTTGGGTCAAAGCAGAGCGACCGCATTTGTATTTCACACCTCTTACACTAACAGTTTTTTTTTCTTTTTTAATGCTTGCATAAGTATTTCACTTAATCAGAAACTGTTGTGAAATGCATTGATATGACTTAAGCTCAGAGTAGATGGTGCTTTGGCTTTTCCCTCTACTTGGAAACTCATTTATTTTAACTTATTGTGTCTGGTCACAGACATTAAATAGGGTACAATCTACAAGAACCTTGGTTCAGGTGCAACTGTGAATGACAACAGTTTGCAGTATGACTGTCACTGGTGCAAAGAAATTAGATAAACAACACCCATATACTTTATCAATTATTTTATTTATCTTGTGTCTGTCACTTATTAGTCTACTAATAAATCATTACATTTATATTATTAGACATATTTAATAGGGGTGCAACGATATTCGTATCGATATTGAACCGTTCGATACAGTGCTTTCGGTTCGAACAATACAACATTTGTAATTTATTTTATCAACTTTCCTTCTGACGATGCTGTCTGTGTTGAGCGCTCAGTGAATCTGCGTTCGACTACTCCGCCTAGGCTGCACTGTGCGCCTAACTTTTTAAAGTTAGGCGCACACAAATTTTATAATAATTTATATAATATAATGTGTTTTTCTGGATACACTGTGCTTTTTCAGCATTCAAAGATTGATGACACCGTGTCAGAGCACTGGCTTTGAATTTCAGAAGGATCAGGCCTTAACTTAACAGAAAAGTTAGCAATAGTTCTTTTCCTATTACAGCTACATCCACCTCTGTCGTGCCTAGGCTGCTCACTAGGGCTGGGTATCATCACTGATTTCTATAATCCATTCGATTCTGGTTTTCAAAGTCCCGATTCGATTCAACTTAGCCTCAGTCAGAAATATTATAATTCTGATCATTTATCAGTACTGACTTCATCAGAATTGTGAGCATCACAGCAGATGCCTTTGTGTGAAAGTAACTGAGAATAAAACACAGAAAAACATGAAGGAGATTTTCCTGGTCTGGCTTTTTATAGCAGATAACCTTAAAAATATTCTACAATGTTCTGCATATAAAGTTTAAATTTCTTCAGTATTGAACAACAGAAAAAATAGGCTTTCTTGTCCGAGGTCATTTAAGTGAAAAAAAGAAAAGAAAAAGACAGCAGCCGACAGCGCTGTAAACAACGGTAGACTGGTGGGTAATAAGCGAATGAATAATACAGAAAACAGAGATTGGAGACGGGAAACTGTTCTTGAAGTATAGAGAGAGAGCTAGCTGTGCATGGAGTGTGATTTTAATAGTCGTGGAAGCAAAACAGCAAAATTCATGACGACATTGATCAAATGTGAAGCGCAGTTTGCTGCTTCTTTTGCTGCTGGCTCGGCGAATTTTGGTTGGAGAGAGACAAAACCTGCAGCTCAGAATCAGCGCAAAAAGACGTAATCACAGCGGACCCGACGCAGAATCGCCGAGCTCCGACAGCGTGTCCGTCTACGGGCCGCCCGAGAAAGACAAAGTTGATTCTGATGCGTCGGTCCGCTCTGTGTTTACGTCTTTGTGTGGAGTCCGTGTACCTGCTCTCATTTGCTGTTTGGTTGTTGTTGAAATGGTTTTGTGACCTTTAATCTGAGAATCTGGCGTTTCTGGCCAAACACAGTTATATTTAAAAGTCGATTCAGGATTTAACGAATTGATATCGCTTTATTCAAGCTACTCACCTCCCACTTCCACCTGCACTTTCAACTGGACCACGGCCAATCAGAGAGGTCCCGCCCCTTACTATCTCTGATTGGTTTAGTCCACGATAGGGGCATAATGTGTGTCTGTTGTTGACCAAAGGGAAGGTTGCAGATTTTTTTTTTTTGCTACCCGAACAGTTGGTCGCACAGGTGCAACCAAATTTTTTTTTTTTAGTCGCACCACTGAAAAATTTGGTCGCAAATGTGACCAAATTGGTTGCACTCTAGAGCCCTGAAGAGGTTATGTTTGTGGTACTGTTTGTTTGATTTCAGAAGCAGAATCAGTTTCAAGTTTGGTATGTAGTAGAGTTGGGCATTTCAAGCAAAAGTAGTAGTCAACATTTACTGGGAACTATGCAATGGTTCTTTGAAGATCACCCACCATGCTAAACTGCTCTTAAATGATTGTGATCTGTCATGGTACTTGGTAAATGACTCATAAATAGATCCTTATTGCTTGTCTGAACAAAATGTATCCATGTCAATGTTTTCCCCCCACCCAAATAAACCCAAAAGGCCAGCACTGAGCTTGAAAAATTCTCTTAGTGACCATACCAGAGCCTTGCATGCTATGCATGTTTGATGATGCTCTGCTACATGCGCTGCAGGCAGTGTTGCTCGGGTGGTGGAGACTCAGTGCAATAGTAAATCAAGTTTGAGGTACTCGGAGGAAGAAAGAGGTGATGTAACAAGCTTTTAAAAGTCAATACCTTTACTTGTAAACTAATAGAGCGTCTCCATTCTCCTGCTAGTGAATCATTTTAAACCACAGTATGCTCCCTTGGTCTTAGACTTTCATCTCCATTTCCTTAAAATGTGGTTTTTAGCATGATTTAATTGTAAAACCATCCCCATCCCTCTCACTAGCTGTAGGTGCTTCACAGTTAATTGTGTTAAGTTCACACAGTAAGATTCAATTATCTGCAATCAGTGTTACTTGAAGTACTGTTTCAGCTGTTGAGTGCTTGGAAATCTGTTTTTATAGTAAATATTCAAATAGTTTTCTATTCAGGTGTAGGTGTGTGTGTGTGTGTGTGTGTGTGTGTGTGTGTGTGTGTGTGTGTGTGTGTGTGTGTGTGTTCCCTGCTTCTTGTCAGTGGCGTACTGGGAAGCCCACTGGCCCCCGTGTGTCACCATGAATAACACATTCACAAAGATTTATGGATATTACCGTATCACATTACAGTAAAACTGCAAGACACCACATGAAAATAATGTAGAATAACAATTTTTCTGACACTGAGATGGTATATCTAATGTCCAGCTGTAATTACAGCTCCTGCTGAACTTAAGCACTATTAATAGACTTTATTGAAACCAGATCAGGCTGAAAGGAGTTCAGTTTGATGTCAGATATTTGAACTAGTTAATGTGCTTACAGATTGTCTTTGGTAGTAATTAGTGTGTGTGTGTGTGTGTGTGTGTGTGTGTGTGCTTTTTCATTATTAATCTGTGAATATAGTCGTACTTCCAGCAGTGCAGATCAAAAATCCACCCTAAACACATTTACTACTCAAAATTGGGTCAATTCTGATTTAACTACAGGAGAAGTGTCCAGTAGCTAAAATTATAAGTGCCCAGTCAGCAACATGACAGCTCTTTTAATTAAGTTCCCTAAAATATTTTGGAAACCCCACAAACGCGTCCAGCTCAGCTCTAATTCCAGCTTTAAAGAAACCCAACTCATCCCCCTCCAAACCTTGTAGCGCAAATGATTCTGTCTCGAGGTAAAACACCTGTTGGTCTTGAATAACAAGCAATTTTTGCCTTATATGCATTGCTGATCCTATGACATCTCAGCAGTTGACTGGATTTGTACTTTAATGGATGAATAATTAGCTTAACTGACTGGTATTTCTGTTGCTGATTAGCAAGGGCAGCAACAAATAAACATCCAGTTTAACTAATCGCACGCATATCCAGTGCTTACATGTTTCACCCTGTAAGTGCTCCTGTTTTAGATGACAGTGACTGCATTTTAATACAATTAAGAACATGGATATGTGATGGCTTTGTTTTTCTACTTAGCTGATATAACTAGACTAAATAACATGTAAACCTGGTTCTTAGAAAAAGTGTGTGTGTGTGTGTGTGTGTGTGTGTGTGTGTGTGTGTGTGTGTGTGTGTGTGTGTGTGTGTGTGTGTGTGTGTGTGTGTGTGTGTGTGTGTGTGTGTGTGTGAGAGAGAGAGTGAGTGAGTGATGCAGTCTGTTTACACTGCCGTCCAGTGTAATGAGGGAAACCCAATGCAAATTAGTCTTCCCGCAGGGATTTCAAGTCATAAACACACACAAACAGTTTTCCGCCATCTGTTTAGCAAAGACTGTGTTTATCTGTTATGTGCTCAAATGCACATGAATTTTTTTGTTGTTTAATGTAACTGGGTCATGATGATCTCATGACAGATTAGACTAATGCAGATAAACTTTGATCTCAGCATAACAGAGAGACACACACAGACACACGTTGTTTCCCAAGTGCCTTCCTTTCTCTGAGCATTGCTCATTAGCAAAAATCAATCTGCTGCTCTCTGTGAGTGCCTAGCAGTAGTGTATATACACTCACTAATAAGAACCCATAGGACCCACACGTGCACACACATTCTCTCTCATATGCACACTTTCTCTGATATACCAGCTTGTGAGATGAGAGGGAACCTGGCTGAGCTGCCGTCCCCTGCCAATGATAGAGTGAGGTAGAAATGTATAGGGGTAGGGCAAGAGACCGTGTGTGTAGTAGTGCTCAGCACATTTTTATTTCCTTATATGGTTGTAAAGCAAGCAAGAGAGGGAGGGGCTGTCAGCCTGCTGTCAGTTTGACATGTGACCTGGAAACAGGAAGTGCTGTGGTATAGCAGAAGAAGAGAAGTATAGGAGGTTAAAAAAAAAAAAAAGACTGTTCGATGCTGCTCAGATATTCTGGAGACTGAAATGTCAGAAAAACCTCACTCCACCCTCCAAACCAGTGAGACAGTCATGTTACACCCTCTGTTGGTGGCACTGTGTACACATGTTTACACTGTGAATTTGAGCTAAATATGAATGTCACATTTTAGCCCCTATTTAAAATGCAGGCAACACGCTGATATTTCTGCTGTTTATATCAGACCACTGACATGTAACCTCTGCCTTCTATCTTTGGTTTTAGGTGCGCATAGCGGCTAACTTTGTCATCCACGCCCCACCAGGAGAATTTAATGAAGTTTTCAATGGTGAGCTTTCTGTTCTTGTTCCTCTGTATATTCTTTCATAAGATTAACAATGATTACATTGCTCAGAACTTGTAGTTTAATGCAATGTATGAGTCTGCAATCACCAAACATAAATACATAAAAGTGTATTTGAATAGCTTGACTTATGTATAAAGAGACTGTCTGCAGCAAATTCTGTTTTGTTACAGTTTCCAGTAACTCTGTATTGACAAAAACTATTGTTAAATGTAAAAGTGAGGGAAATGAAAACATGAAAGGCAAACAGTGAAAATGTGATATAAATAATTATATGGGTAATGTTTACATTTTTTATCATCCGTGTCTTTTGTTGAAGAGATATTAACTTCAACTTGTGTTAGAACCTAGATGTACTTTGGTATTATACCATTTTGCACCATCAGATGGTGTAATGAGTCACCTTTATTTAAGTGGCCAAATCATTGAGCGTATATTCTCATTCTCTGGCCCCCTGGAAAAAGCAAGCGCCTCTTGAGGAATTGTGGTTAGCTGGGAAAAATATCAAAAATGTCAGCGGTGCTGACATTTTTAAAATACTGCCTGGTGTAAATACAAAAAAAATCGGAATACTTTGTCAGTCCTAGAGGAAATGATTTGGTCACAGGTGCTCCAAGACCGTAAAGCAGCCTTTGGTACATGGTTTAAAGCCGTGCCAACTATGTTCTAAGTAAACAATTAGAGACTTGTTTTAGTAAGTTTTTATTTTTAGTCTGACAGCTTTTGTCAACATCAGAGCCAGGAGGCATCAATGAAGTGTGAACTGCTCAGGAGTTACAGAATGCTGTATTTGTGTTTCTGTTGTGTATGCCCTAACCCTTTTACATACAGTATAGCTGGCTACATTGAAATAAATAGTACAAAAGGGAGTCTATACATGGCCACCCGTTCAACCATCATTGGAGAGCAAGTCATGTACACACCATTAATGTACATTACAGTACTGTGTCAGTGCAGCACTGTTTTGTGTCTTTGTGTAGGTTTCTCACACTAAAATAGTTTTGGTTTCAGTTAATACAGAGGACCTAAAATAGAATCCATTATTTGGATTTTATGGCCACCAGGAAATTAAATTGAGACTGTGATGTTTTGCTCAAAATGTGTCTCGCCCTGCAGCACCAGAGTTGACACCACACTGTCACAGTAGTGCCCCTCGAGACAGTGTGTATGTGTGTCTTGGCTTTGTTAACGACTCATCCTGGCCCGGTACATGTCGTCACCTCAGAGGAACGCCTTTGGGGTTGTCTGTTTACCGCTTATCACAGCCTGTCAGCCACACACACTCATATGCACACACTAAAAACAGTCCCCTGTTGCAACTTTTCCCCCTTTCATCTCTATGTGATTATAGCCTTTTCCACTGAGCTAATTTACCATGTCTGCTTCACTCCCCTGGCATAGATGCTGCAAACACTGACTGCTGGCAGCTGTGACTTTAGTGTTTGTGTGCGTGTCATGGAGATGATCTGCTGTTCCTGTATTATTTCCTCTTCTGCCACCATTAATAATAATAATATGACAATTTTTCCTCTTAGATGTGCGATTGCTGCTCAACAATGACAATCTGCTCAGGGAAGGTGCAGCGCAGTAAGTCTTCCCTTGTGCTATTTCCACAATTAAAAAATTTCAGATGTTAGACGGAAAATACAGATTTGCATTGCAACAACTGAAGATGAAAGAGGAATACAACTTGAGATTCACAGACCAGACTAGTTTTAGTTGCTTAGGTTTTTACACCTGACCATTTCTCCCCTGTCCAACACGTTAACAGCAAGAAGAAACCATTCAGTTTACATCTAAGAGTTCTAGACCTGGACATGCTGAATAGTTACAAGTTAATCAACATATATTAAGATTGAAAAGTTTTAATAACCAGCAAGGCGGGACTCCTGTGTTTGCGATCTAACTAACTTGGTATCTCTCTCCGTAGTGCATTTGCACAGTACAACTTGGACCAGTTTACCCCCGTGAAAATCGAGGGCTACGAAGAACAGGTGAGCTCATGCTTTGCTTTTTGACCCTGAGGTTATGGTAGCAATACAGAAGCTAAAGAACAGGACTTTTATTACTTTTGGCATTAGTCACTTTATAGCTCCAACGCACAGTTAGATACTGCTATAGTTGATGCACATCAGAAGAATGAGTGACTCAGTTCATAAACTTTTTCCATGTGGACCAGGCAGTCACAAGTGTGACGTTCCTGTAATGTAAAAGCACAGTTTTATAGAGATCTGTTTCTTTAGCTCATCCAGCCAAGACTATCATCAGAAATAAAAAAGTGACACTTTTCTTGGACTTCAGGGTTAGAAGAGAGATGGTAGCCTCCAAATATATTATGGTTTAAGTGATGCAAAACATAGTATAATTGTATCATTGGCATTAAAAGAGACAAATAAAATTGGATGAAAGATCAAACAAGTCTGAATCTTCTCCTTTAGTTCCTGCAAAACAGGATCACATAGCCACTTTTATTTAAATGTCACTGTTTGCTTGCTGTGCATTTGTGTGAAGGTTGAACACTGCTGAATGAATGTGGCTGTGTTGGCTTTAGTAATGATTGCACTGTCTTATGTAAAGATGTCATCATGTCCCTCTGTTCCCATATGCTGGGCTGAAATTCCCCTGTCTGGTGCCCAGCTAACTGAGCTAAGTGTTGAGGTGAAAGGCAGAAGATGGAAAGTTCAGGCTGATGCCTGTGGTTCCTATTGTTCTCCGTCCTCCTCTTTTCATCCTTTTGTTTCCTCTTCATCTCTCCTGTCTCCTTAGATAATTTACCACAGCTCTACTTCTTTATTGTGCTGTTCTCTTTCCATACATGTTCTTGTCGGATTATTTATTAATTTTTCTTTCTTACATGTTTTACTTATTTTTCCAGTGCTCTTTCATTTTCTATTTCTTGGCCTTCCCACAGCTCTCTTTCTCATTCCTTTACCCCCCCGCTTTATATTTCAGGTCTTAATCACAGAGCATGGTGATCTTGGGAATGGCAGGGTCTTGGACCCCAAGAATAAGATCTCCTTCAAGTTTGACCACCTGAGGAAGGAGGCCAGTGACCCACGGCCCCATGATGTTGACAGCTCCCTGGAAGGCTGGAGGAGTGCCTTGGACTCTGCTGTCAGGGCCTATGTCAAGGAGCACTATCCGAGCGGTGTCTGCACCGTATGTTCAAGCCTGAACTGCTCACCTCAGAAAGTTCATTTTTTCATTGTGTGTTTAAAGCTATTAGTTTATGAAAACATCAAGCAAGAGGGAGTTCTCCCACAGGATCTGACTCTGGAGTTCAAAACACACGTTACAACTATTACACATTGCTCTAAACTTAACAGCAGAGGCTTGTGTGTAATATAGATGACTGATAATTGGGACTGAAGCTCACTGTTCTCTGGTGTTTTCCTACAGGCTTATAAAAACAGATACATTTAAAAGTCACACACAATTCAACAGAACTGCTCAGAATACAAACATAAACCAGAGCTTTTAGGACCAAAATCTCTTGCCTTTGCATAGTGATCCTCTTCATTCGGAGATCTGTTTTCTATTAAATTAGAACTTTAGTGGCCTTCATTTTGTTTCCACTTGCATTTCAAGATTAATATTTTGTTTTATACATTCGTTTAACCCTTGGGGATTGGAACAGGAAGGGTATCTATTTATTTTTATTTTTTAATCCCTTGCAACAAATTAGCAGCTAAAAGTAGCCTAATGTTATTAGTGATCAAATACAACATGTACAGTCAAATTTAATCAGTTTCAAGCAGGAAGCAGTAGCAGGCCAGTATTTAGATAAGCCTGTCTTTTACTTTGCAAAACAGCTGTTGTCCTACTTATTAAATGTGTTGTGTATATATGACATCCTCTAAGTACCATGACAGGGGCAGGTATATAATTTAAGTTTTGACTATAAAACCACTGTGTGGTGTCAATTCTGCACACGTTGAGCAGTGAAAGTGGCCTTGAGTTGCATGTGAAATCTGAAAGTGTCTTTTTTGTCTTTTGACTTCAGATTTATGCGAAAACCATTGATGGACATCAAACTATCATCGTGTGCATTGAGTGCCATCAGTTTCAACCAAAAAACTTCTGGTATGTGTAAAACAGTCAAAACATTAGTGTGATATTTTCCCTCCCTTATATTTTCTGATATTTCTTGTGTCTCCTCCCTTTCTGCTTTCAGATGAATCTTTTTTTTCAATACTAGTATTTAGGCAGATGATTTTTAACCTTAACAACAACTACATGTTAAATACAATAAAACCATTGAAATCCTCAAATGTTTCTTGAAGTGTTTAAGGACATTGCAGTAATTGGCACATAACTCTGGACTGTTAGACTCTGTTGATTTTGATCAGGTTAATCTAATTGGATAAGAACTGCACCAATCCTCTTTGCTGCTGGGTCTTATTGGTCTTATAAGTGTTGGGTGTAGTAATCCCAAAACTACTGTACGTGACTGCTGTAATGGTTTGAAAGTGAAATAAATTTTATTTATTTATTTTTTGATTTGCAAATCACAGTGAAAAGGATCAAAACTTTCACATGGAGATTTTGTATCTAATGAAAAAGACATATTAGAACTTAATGATTCAAAAATTTGTCAAAATCTGTAAATATCATTTTTCACTCTTCTGTAATGCTTGCACCCCCACACTAAAATAGAAGTGCGTTTTATTGAAAAATTGGACACTGCGATTTTCACCCTGCAAAGGGTCACCCAGTTGGCCGAATTGGATGGGAGGTCGGTTCTGACCTCAAGACCGCATATTTGATCAGAGCACTTTGTAATAAGCCAGAACTTCAATGTAGTATGCAAATTTTAGTCAAATGAAGAAAATTGGCAGTAGAGTGTCCAAACTAATTTCCATGTCTGTTCACTACATATTAGGAGATGGTTCACTGACGTAAATAGCTGTTGGTCCATCATTAGTAATGCTTTTACTGACATAACACAGAGCAACTCTGTGAACAAGATGTAACACGTTACATCTTTATGGATCTTAACAAAACTCTTCTATGTCATCTTAACTCAAGAAACTCTTACATTGCTTTAAATGAAGGCGCACATTAACTGGTTTTTAAATGTGATGCTATACTTCATACTGTGAATACCTTTCTTACTATCTGTATTGCCACTGTTGTTGACCAAAAACACAAAGTCATATACCTTTTCTGTTTATTTTTCAGTATAGGCGATGACAGTTGAGCCAATGTACTGGACAGTTAGCTGAGTCAAGTAAAAGTGACTGAAGTGTGTTTATCTTTCCTTCTCGTTGTTTAGGAATGGACGCTGGAGGTCAGAATGGAAATTTACCATCTCCCCCTCCACCACCCAAGTGGCAGGAATCATGAAAATCCAGGTATGTTATCTGAACAACAATCTTTGACGTAAAACGGACACACTGTGTTGTGTTATGCATGTCAGCACGCATACTCAAACTCACGTTTACTGACAACATTTGCATGTAGACTTTAATCAAATTCAGTTTCTTTTTTCTTCCTTTGTCATCTTTCTTTCTTTTTTCTCTTTTTTTTTTTTACCGTGTTTTGTTTATTTATCACAAAGTTCAGTTAATTTCTGTTGCACCCTTGTCTACTTTTTCCCATAAGCTCAGTACTAAAATTTTGTGTTCTTGGTTTTTGTTGTCGTTTCCTTCACTCCCCCCCCCTTTTTTTTGGGGGGGGGGGGGGAGTGGTTTGTTAGACCTCTTGAGATTTGTTTGTTGGCACACAGCTCTTTGATTTTTTTTTTTTTTTACAGCTCCAATCATTTCATGGCACAGAAGAAATTTTGGTTAGAAATACACTATATATTTCCATATGTATTTCTAGGTTCATTACTATGAGGATGGAAATGTCCAGCTGGTGAGCCACAAAGAGGTTCAGGAGTCCATGTCAATTTCTGTGAGTATTTCTGTGAAGTCCAAGCAGAAGCTGCAACGATCATTCCCCATACTTTTACATTTGTATGTATTTAGGGTGATTATTTGTAATTTTATGTTAGTAATTAAGTTTTGACCTGGTACCAGCTACCAGGGGAGGTTTTCTGCTCTGTAGTTGCAGTGTAGGTTTTAAAGTTTCTTTTTTGTTGGATGCCTTGTCCTCTCCCCTCTTCAAAAGAATGTCATGTTTTCAGAATGAGGCTGCAACTGCAAAGGAGTTTGTTAAGATCATGGAGGCTGCAGAGAATGACTATCAGGTATGTCAGGAGATTTCGTTGAACCTGAACTTTCACCTTAGATCAGAAGTCCTCACAAATGATGGAAACATTTTACAGTTATGACTCCAGCACTTACTGCCACACTAAAATCTTTTGTTGTTTGGCTTTAGTTTTGTGTGATAATCTGTTACTTTTAGTTGTGAGGAGTTTGTGTTACTCAAGTCAGGAGATAATGAAAACATTTTACACGTTCGCAAACTCGCAGCACAGGAAGTCAAGTTTTAGAGTGACAATGAATAGAAAGCTGAGTCACTTGGATGAAGCTGGATTTATTTGAGTATTATTATTATTTTTTTAAATCCAGTCCCCTCTCTGTCTTCATCCTTATTTCATTCCTTGTAGACGGCCATCAACGAGAATTACCAGACCATGTCGGACACTACCTTCAAAGCCTTACGCCGCCAGCTTCCTGTGACACGTACCAAGATCGACTGGAACAAGATCTTGAGCTACAAGATCGGCAAAGAGATGCAGAATGCTTAAAAACCGCAAAGATAACAGTCAGATCCCCACTCCCCGCCCCCAGCCCCTCCATCCCCATCCAAAAAAATGTTGCATGACTGGATAGTTGTATCGTCTTTGTACAAACAATTAGAGAAAACGGGGGCAAAGAAAGGTTTGGTCTCACAGACGTCACATGACACATTGGATGACTGTTTTGATTTTATACAGACACTCTCCTGTATACTGAATTTGTGATCGTATTTGGGAAAATTTATCTTGAGGAAACTTTGCGAGTCATAGGACACAGGGTGGACACTTGTTTGCATAAACACCCTTATGAAATAAAATATCATGTGTGCAGTAAGTATTGCATCAGTGAGACCACACCTTTTTGTTTGGAAAATCTGTTAGAATTTGCAATAATGGTGAAAACAAATTCATTTCTGGGAGAATTTTTGTCTGCATTTACAGAGGAAGTCAGTTACTATGGCTGAAACGAACAACTCCCCACCCCACACCCCTCGTGCCCCCACCACCACCCAAAAAAAAGAAGTTTTGTGTTCATTGACTGATATATTTGGCACAAGCAGCCACCACTGTCAGCCACTCAATGTTCTTGTTCTCTCATTCTGGTACTTCCCCCTCACCCTTTGTCCTGTGTGTGCGCTCTCCAGCTTGCAGCACTCCTGGCTACCTTTTGACTTGATATCGTCTGAACTCTCACTCAGTGCAGGGAGTTCTGTGACCACTTAACAAGCTTAATTAACAAGTCATCAGTCGCAAAAGTAATTTGCATAATGTCCAATTTACAATAAAATTTAAAAAAAAGTATCACTTTCTCCTCCAGTGCTTATTTTTATTAAAAACAGAACCTGACTGTATTATATAACAAGGCACATTGTAATATATACCTGTATGAAACATCCTGTCTGTCAGTTTGGTGATTTGTTTCCATGAGATTAATTGTAATTCAGTCACAATTATGTTGCATTAAATGACAAATTTTCTATTTACTGACTCAGTCATAATTTCTGATGCTATTTATTGTGACATAAATGGGGAAGAAAATTATAATATTGGGGTAAAACAGATAAACAACCACACATGTGCATCACTGATTTAACTTAAGGACAGATTTTTAATATGCAATTAATTGTTTTTTTTTTTTTCCATATTCCATCAGTCTGCTGCCATTAAAGATTAAAATCTTTACATCACAAGTGATCTACAAAAGAAAACTGAATTGGTACTTGGTGCCCAATTTTTGTTTTACATTTCATTTGAAGATTTGGGACCCACTCCAAGGAAATTTTGAACTTTAGACATTTAATTTATCGCAGTTTTTTATACCTTTTCTGCATCCATTTATGATGGAAATGTTTTTATCCATATACAGAAAAACAAAAATTGGGCACCAAGTACCAATTCAGTTTTCTTTTGTAGATCACTTGTGATGTAAAGATTTTAATCTTTAATGGCAGCAGACTGATGGAATATGGAAAAAAACCCCAAAAAACCAGACTTACTGATTAATTGCATATTAAAAATCTGTCCTTAAGTTAAATCAGTGATGCACATGTGTGGTTGTTTTTACCCCAATATTAAAATTTTGCCTTTTTATTATTTTAGACAAAACAGGGATAATAAAGAAAAAAAATGTTGCACCGAAATTTGGCAGCAGGCAGAGATCCCAATATGGCTGTGGGGAATAACAGCTGCATGTGCAGTATGAGGAATTTTTCCAATTAGATTTGACGGCTGACAGACTGCTGATTTTATTCCTAAGGCAGGGTGGTTGATAAGTGTATAACAGGTTAAAACTACAAACAAGGTGTCATGAAGCAAAGTGTTATGATACATAATAGTTTTTTATTTGTTTTTTACACTGGGAAAATAAATGACAAATTGTTATGACTATAAAAATCACAGGAATGATTCATATTGAGCTTAAATCTTTCCAAAAAAGTGTTTGCTGGCTATATTTATTTAAAAACTCGAAATCGCCAACATACAGGATTTATTCAACGGTGTTTTCTGCAGCTCGCTGTAGGTGAATCAGCGACACCTTGAGGCCGCTGGGGCTAACTGTCCAGGTTAGCGAGCCGGTGGCTAACTGGTAACTGTTAGCTTTAAGGTTAGCCTTCCAGCCCCGTTTGCAGACACGTCCACACATACACAGTGTCTGCTGCTGGATACTCAGACACATGCTGGACTGCTGGCAGGAGAAATGCTAGCTACGAAGAGGTCTTTCACCAGTTTCTTTACATACGCAAATTGAGGTAAGATGTCTCACATGATCCCTGTCAACGCTGTCATCCACAACGCTTCCACTTCTCTCTTTTTTTTTTCTTTCTAAAGTTTTTGCCAACGTTAGCCAGCAGCTCTTGTTAGCAGTTAGCTAGCAGGTTGAGTTAGTGGCTACGACTCACTGAGCCCAGTTTAAATGGAAGCGCTCACACGCGTGACTGATGTTTAATGCACAGGGGAGAGTGAACAGGATGCTCCCGAGCTGCCGTGGAATGAGTTTGTCCTGGCAAGCGGCATAAGGCGGGGAGCAGTGTATTGCTTTTAATGGTCTCCATCATGAGTCAGTGTTAACGGTGATTCCAGAGTTCAGAGCGACCGTTTGCCAAGTTTCCTCTTCCTTTAACTTCAGGAGTCGCCTCTGTCAGGGATGCTCTTGAAGCGAACTTTGTGTTGCTTTTTGTTTTGTTTGTTTGTTTGTTTTTAAGAAATGTTAAGCTTAGTCTTGCGGACCTGAGGTGTTCACCTCTGCTGGGCACTCGCAGCGAGCTCAGGGTTGTAGTTGGCATGTTGTGTCTCCGTGCCTTCACAGCAGCCGGTGGATTCGTCTCCTGTGACTGAGAGCTGAGCAGCAGATGGAAGAATGTGCTCTTTCAGAAAGCCAGCTGGCCCCGGCTAGAGAGGGCAAGAGAGCCTTTAGGCACAAATAAGCTGGTTGAAGAATTCGTGCGTGTGTTCGTATATAAACTGAATAGTCATGACAAAAAGCATGGGCGTAAAAGGTTAGTTTGACAGGTTCAATACGGCATGCCGGCAGCTGGCTCTCACCTTCCCACTGCTTTTCGTTGTACAATAAAGGGTTATTATTCTATTCTGTTCTTGCAATGAAAGGTGTTAATGCTGCTGCTGAATTGGCTGCCTGACAAACCGTAATCCTCCCTGAGAAGTCTGGAAAGGCATCAAAGATTATTCTCTTAAGTAGGGATGTAGCAGTCCTTAAACCTAGACCGAAATCACGATAGAAACATCCACAGCATCTTTCGGCAATTCCATCTTCCTTTTACCATGATGACTGTCTGAGCTAGTAATTCCAGCGCTCTGTACTCTAAAGCAGGATATGGGGTATGAGAAACTTGAGTAAATACAAGATCCATTTTTAAATTGTGATTTTATTTATTAATGGAAGAAAGTCAGCTGGCCTCTCCCTTAGAGATAGGGTGAGAAGTTTGGCCATCCAGGAGGGGCTCAGAGTAGAGCTGCTGCTCCTTCACATCGAAAAGAGCCAGTTGAGGTGGTTCAGGCATCTGACAAGGATGCCTCCTGGGTGAGGTGTTCTGGGCATGTCCCACTGGGAAGAGGCCCCGGGGCAGACCCAGGACACGCTGGAGAGATTATATCTCTCGGCTGGCCTGGGAATGCCTTGGTGTTCCCATGGACAAGCTGGAGGAGGTGGCTGGAGAGAGGGAGGTCTGGGCTTCTCTGCTTGGGCTGCTGCCCCCGCAACCGGGCCCCGGATAAGCAGCAGCAGAAGAAGAAGATGGATGGATGGATAGAAGTTAGCCAAACCTCCCTGGCCCTATGTGGAGAAAGTAACTGGGTCCTTATAATTAACCATAACCCATTCTGATCTACTTGAGGACTGAAGGCATTTCATACAACTTGCCTTCACCTGTTCACACACATTTATACAAAGTGTTTTGTGTCTTGCTTTGACACACATCCACACAGGGGTGCCTCCAGAATTTTTTCATAGTGGTGGCCATATGTGGGGCACTAAAAAATATTGGGGTGGCACACCAAAAACAGAATTTCCAGTTTTATTATGCTGCTGTCAAATACAGGTTAGTTGAAAAATATGGCAAGAATTATAGAAAAGAATTATATGCATAGTTCATTTCCTGCTGTTAAAGTTAACATCATTGAAAATTGGTACATAAGAAAACCAAATCATAAGCAAATTTTGGTAGGGGGAGCAATTTTTATTTATTGATTAATTTTTTTTGGCAGAGGGTGGCCAGTAACACCCCCCCCTCCACCCCCGGCAAGATCAACAAGATGTATTTTTGGTACATGTGAAGCCTTTGTGTTCTTTTATGGTCAGGAGTGGGGGGGTTTTTCCACCTTGGATCTCTCCTATTGATCCCATTTTTGTCCACTCTTTTTTTTATTTTTTTATTGTTAAATTATGAAAAGCAACCTTAAATGAGGCCTGCAGTTCTTTAGATGTTTTTTTTTTGGGGGGGGAAATCTTTTGTGACCTCCTGTATGAGTCACTGATGTGGTGTCTATAGACGGGAAATTGAATCAACTTTTCTGGAAGATCATTCGTATCTCAATGTCTGGATAGTATTGGTGTCGAACGTTTGTTAACCCTAGAACACTAACCTATGGTTTTGTAACAGTATCGCTAATGATGGGTGTATTTTACCTTATGATAAAACATACTTCCCATCAAGAAAGTGCAACAACACATGACAGATTGTATAGCAGGAAATAAAAGAAAAATACTTCAATGTCTCATAAAATTAAAAAAAGGTTTAAAATGAGTGAAAAATTAGGGAATCCTTAACAACAACAAAAATCCTAAAATATTATTAATAATAATTATGATTAAAAAGCAACTGTATTTCGGTTATTTTTTAAATTATCATTATTATTTTCTCAATTGGCTGCAAGTAATTTTAAAATTGTTTTAGTGTTCTAAAACCTTTTAATATATAATTCTCAAGCAGGACACCTAGTACTTGTACCTGTTGATCTTATACCGTAGTATTCGGACCATAAGGTGCACTGGATTATAAGGCGCACTGTCGATGAACAGGTCTGTTTTCATACATAAGGTGCACGGGATTACAAGGCGCATTAAGCAAAACAGTCAGATAAGTCAAACTTTACTCAACTCATTCTTCTTGCTTCCTCCACTTCTGTACCATTGATTCATTAATGTTGAATTCTCTGGCAGCTGCTCTATTCCCATGTTGTTGCAGCACATTAATGACTAACCTCTATTGTGGATGGATTATCTCAGTTGTTCTCCTGACTGAAGTTTGGTCCGTTTACAGCATCCTGCCATGTGATTGCATTTGTCCCTAACCGTTGGGAACCCTCACTTTAATTTTTATCAATTGGAAAAAAGTTAGCATTCATCCTTCAGCTTCACAGTGTTAATGTTATGCTAACATAGCTGTGTTGCTAGCGATCACATAGCACATCATTATGCACCAGCTAGTAGAGCAGGGCGATATGGCCAAAAATATTTATCACGATATATATTTGAAAATTTGCGATAACGATATAACTGACGATATAATTGATGCGAGACAAAATACAACTCCACAACATTACTAGCGCAAAAAGACAACCTTCCATTTATTTTCACTTAAACAAGAAGCTGTTTTTTATGTACATTAAAGCTTTATAAAAATGTAAAAGTACAAATGCAAATTCCTTGCTGAAAGTTTAACCAAAAGGCATTTCCAGTAGAAATGGGCTGACATATCCTGAGCATAACCATGTATAATATCCACTGAAGTTAAAAAGAGGTGCTTTGCAACATTAAACTGCAGTGTGCAGTATGTATTTTTCGGACCATAAGGTGCACAGGATTATAAGGCGCATTAATCGAAACAAAGCAGTCAGATAAATCAAACTTTATTAAACTCATTCTTCTTGCTTCCTCCACTTCTGTACCATTGATTCATCAATGTTGAATTCTCTGGCAGCTGCTCTATTCCCATGTTGTTGCAGTATATTAATGACTAACCTCGTATTGTGGATGGATTATCTCAGTTGTTCTCCTGACTGAAGTTTGGTCCGTTTACAGCATCCTGCCATGCGATTGCATTTGTCTCTAACTATCAGGAACCTTAACGTTAACTTTTATAAGTGGAAAAGTGTTAGTGTTCGTCCTCCAGCTTCACTGTTTATGTTATGCTAACATAGCTGTGTCGCTAGCGATCAGGTAGCACATAATTATATACCAGCTAGCCCAACTTCAGTAACCCTACAAACGTCACTGCTGTTTAGTTTTCTGTCTTCATTTATGTTGGACGTGATAGCAGAGCTGTACGTTTGAATTTTTTCAGAAATCTCTCAGTCAGAACGTGCAATATCATGCTTAGGTAACTAGCGAGCTAACTTCCGCTAGCTTCCTGCTAACTTCTAACTCCGTTAAATGTAATACATTTTGTTTTCATGCATGCCTGGAAGTTAAACTTCATAGTTACACCTGGTTAAGCAGCAATGCTGATCGTTTTATTAAAGATGAAAGAATTTAGACAGTTTTTAACTCTCAGTGATGCTGCAGTGTTCGTTTGACCTGAAGTATACGGAGTTTAGGACCCAGATTACTCGCAGATTTAAGAGCATCTTAGTCCGACAAATACGACAATAACGACGGCCGCTTGCATGTTCTGCAAAAAAATGTGCTTTGTCGTGTATCTGACGGACAAACACCAAACCAGTTCCACATCACTGAAGTTGCACCATTTTTACAAACCAATTCTGGTTCATCTGTTTCACTCAACAATCGGCCATGTGCGTATGAAAACAAAGGCTCTGCGCATGCGCGTTTTACTCATATTCTATCGCGATATTTCATTTTCCTATCGTTGCCTAACATTATACCGGTATTACCGTGAACGGTATAATATGGCCCAGCCCTACCAGCTAGTCCAACTTCAGTAACCCTACAAACGTCCCTGCTGTTTAGTTTTCTCTCTCCATTTATCTTGGAAGTGACAGCAGAGCTGTACGGTTTAATTTTTTCAGAAATCTCTCAGTTAGAACATGCTATATCATGTTTAGCTGGAAACTAGTGCGCTAACTTCCTGCTAACTTCTAACTCTGTTAAATTTAATAAATTCTGTTTTCATGGATGCCTGGATGTTAAACTTAATTGTTACACCTAATAAAGCAGCAACACTGATCATTTTATTACAGATGAAAGAATTTAGACAGTTTTTAACTCTCAGTGATGCCGCAGTGTTTGTTTGACTTTAGGACCTGACGCGGACAGAGCTTCAGACCCAGATTACTCAGGCTCCTGACTATGGTAGCCATAATGCTCCGACAATCCATCAAGTGGTCGGCTTCGTAGCTTACCAAAGTCGTACTAAAACATTTTTTGACAGATTTTTGAGCGCCATGTACCACATATAAAATCCGTTCGAGGTCAGTAAGCACAACCAAAACTCATACATAAGGTGCACCAGATTATAAGGCACACTGTTGATTTTTGAGGAAAATTAAAGGATTTTAAGTGCGCCTTATAGTGCGGAAAATACGGTATAATATTTGTAATTAGGCTAAGCAGACATTTGAATACCGTTTTGGTATTTTATTCTTTACTTGCTGTCAGGACAGTTAAACATTACCGGGGCTCCAAATGAAATAATAAGGCTAAAATGTCTTACACCAGCGGCCCCCAACCTTTCTTGCGCCACGGACCGGTTTATGCCCGACATTATTTTCACGGACCGGCCTTTAAGGTGTCGCGGATAAATACAACAAAATAAAACTAGTACCGGTACCGAAAAAAAGAATATTTATTCATAACACACGTGAAAAGACCCAGGAAAACCGAGTTAACGATAACGACCGCTGTCTTACACAATTCATAATACAACTGTAACACTAGCAAGTCTGTTAAATTGCACAATCAGCACTTTTATCAGCTTCCTTCCTGGCTTCAGATGGGTTGAGCTAGAGTAACTTTTTTCTAGTCTTACTAACCAAAGCATTCAAGGATACACATATTCATGAAATGCTTTTCATACTACGCTTTTACTTTCACTACTTTTGCTACTTTGTCTGCAGCATCAAAGTGGCATCAAAAAAGAAATAAGTAAAGGGCGCGATCGTGGCTCAAGAGTTGGGAGTTCGCCTTGTAATCGGAAGGTTGCCGGTTCGAGCCCCGGCTTGGACAGTCTCGGTCGTTGTGTCCTTGGGCAAGACACTTCACCCGTTGCCTACTGGTGGTGGTCAGAGGGCCTGGTGGCGCCAGTGTCCGGCAGCCTCGCCTCTGTCAGTGCGCCCCAGGGTGGCTGTGGCTACAATGTAGCTTGCCATCACCAGTGTGTGAATGTGTGTGTGAATGGGTGGATGACTGGATATGTAAAGCGCTTTGGGGTCCTTAGGGACTAGTAAAGCGCTATATAAATACAGGCCATTTACCATTTTAAAGGGCTGTTTTTCCCCAAAGACTTCTATACAGCTGGGCATTAGGGGTGTGCAATGTAGCCCCAAAAATTATGCCATGATACTTCAAGAAACTTTGCAATTATATATGTGTTAGAAAAAACCCCATAACAGTAAGTCAAATATAAGCACAAAATTACAGTGTTTTAGTAAAATTGTAAAATTACTACTTAGCATTTCAGTTTAACAGTAGATAAAATGACTTAGCCAGGTCACTTTTCACTAGCTTCACAATATTGTGTATAATGAAATTGAAATTGGAAAATAATTTTAGCCCTGGGATGTTAAATCTTGGTTCGAGCTTTTTAAGCAGCTGCTTATATCCTAGTCTACTTATCTACATCAGTAATTTCCATCCACCATTTATTGAAGTTCTGACCATTACTTCCTTCCATAGTTGCTGGTTTCTTCTATCTGTAAGGGAAGAAATGCAGGTTTAAAGCACATCTGTGTTGGCTTCCTTTGCAAACCCTGAAACTATATCCCTTCTTTATATACAGTCTGTGGTTTAAACCTCCTCTTTGCCAGAGTCAGCCAGTCAGAAGAAAGTTGGCTTAAAGGTAGAGTAGCTAAAATGGTTCGTTTCAGACAGGAAATTAACGAATTGTCTGCTACAAAGGATTAGTTTGAAATGTAAATCATGCAAAGCTAGGAAGAAAACAGTTGGATATAATAATAATTATGTCACCTTTATTGTCTTAATCAAAGTGATTTGAGTTTTTGGTAGCTGAAAAATGTCTTCGTTTGCAGAACATGTAAGCAAGTTTTGAAGTGAACAATCAATAGATTATGAAAAGCATGTATAAAATTCTCAGTGAGTCAGACATTGGTGTCTTCTAAATGTGGTCAAAGAAAAAAAAAATCATGTCAAGCCAAACTGGATATCTGAACATGGGTTTTGTATCTTTTCAGCATATCCTCATTGTATTAGATTTAACTAATGGCATACATACAGTCTCAGCTGGCTGTAAATATTATTTCATTAAATTTCACAGTGGGGACGTTGAATGGAACTGAAACCCCACAGCTACGATGTGCCCTCGCCATCGTGCTGTTACATATCTGAGTTTGAAATAAAAAAAATTCTGCAGTCAGTTAGAGATGATAACACACAACAGCTTGTCATGCTTGACCTTTTCTTACAGTTGATCTTATGGGACACATCATGCAAGGTGTTGAATTGATAACACAGTTTCACTTCCTCTTCCTGGCTGACACCAGTATATGCTTATAATATTTCTTCTTATTTCCTCCTTTACAATGAGAAATAAGAGCTTGTGGGATTCCCTCCCTTAAAACTGGCCAAGGTACTTCATCTAATCTCCATTTAGTTAGCCGTCACTCCTCATTAAACCTGTCCTTTTGCATCTTCCTTAGGTGATAAAAGTGATTAGCAATAACTCTACAACAAATCCCTTTTGTGGGTAGGAAAGCGAGACAACATGTTATGTAGTTGCTCTATGTTTTGATAAAGGGCATCTTATTTCATTATAGTGTTCGCTTGAATATAAAAAAAAAAAAAACTGCATGACTGCTTACAAAACATGTTGTATACAGTGGAATAAACCCTAATTATAAACTTATTAGAGAAATATTTTATTACAGTGCTGCTGATTTTGCTGTGACTAAATCCTCTGTTTGGATGAAGCCAGGAAATCTTCTGTGAACAAAAACAAAACCTCCTGACAAAGTTTCTACCAATTTTATTTTTAATGCATATTCAACTCTTTCAAACTTGGTAGCTTGGTAAATATGCAGGGCACACTAATCAGCTCTGCTGCTTGACTTTCCTGAGAAGGTCAACAAATGTTACTATGACTTTATAGCAACATTATGCAGAATTGTCTCACAGTATAAGATGCATGTTCTCATTTTTTTTTCGTGATGACGAAATATGGTGGTAATAAATTGCTCTGTTAAGCAAAAGTAAAACCTGCGTCTCATATAGTATACCAAACTGTCTATTGAGGCATATTTTAATGCAGATTACACTGAATTGAAGCTCATGTTGGCCTTCTCCTCACTGTGTGTATTAGATGGCAAAACTACACTATTGTCTGCTTTCAACAAGCTCGTGATTTGCTTATGCAGACGGCTTTGTGCTGAGTATCTGGTTCATTAATGATAATTTGTCCAACCACTTGAGTCTTTTCACGCACACACAGCAGCTCTCACTCTATCTGGACCCAATGGAGGCTCTGCCAGCTTCTTTTTACAGAGTATGTGTGATCTCAGACTGTGACAGCGGAAAATAATAGTCAGGTCTTTTACAGCTAATGAGTGGGGGTCGTGTCAGTTCCCTCACCTAAACCAATGATTGGTGTTTCCAGAGGTGTCTGAAGTGGGCAATTTTCTGTTGTTTTCCATGTGTGAGAAAGGGAATATCCAACCTGATTCTTCCAGAAATCTCCAGAGTTGATGGTTTCATAGATTGCTTGGCGCATTCACTGGGTACATCCGCGGTAGGGAAGAAAAAACTTAGACTAGTGGTAAAATAAAGTCACCTAAAATATAGACTGATGGACACATGCCTTTTTTGTTGTTGATTACTAACCAATCCACAGTGTACAAACAATGGTAATGAGGACCGCCCTCAACAGTAAGCTGTTGAAACTGCCTTGACCTCCAGAATGGGCACCGTCATTTTGATGCACAGCTATAATACTCAAAATGTCAGAGTATAAGAAATTGAAGTTTAAAGGGAAGATTTACATACCATTTTTTTGATTGTGTAACATTGCTTACTAACCAATGCAGCAGAGCTATAATTGAACAATTTGTGTGGGGAATACTTGCAGGCTGATAATGTGATAAATTGTGTTTGGATTCAGACACATTCTTCAGGGCATTTTTCCCAAGCTTCATATTCCCCAGAGAAATAATAAATGCATCAGAAATAAAATCTCTTTGAAGACTGAATTTTTTTTTCCTACTGTGAAAATGTTTCAAAAATGTCAGCCTGGGATAGAGAAATGATGATTCTGTACTGAGAGGAAGGTCCACAACTCTGATACCAACAAAAATACATCAAATATGCTCTTACATATGTTTATTTATTTGGACATGTGTAGTGAGAAATTAAACACACACACCTCCATTCTACTAAACACACTAAACACTACAGCATAAAATCAAGTTGTCTCAGATTGAATGAAGAATATAAGAAATGCTCTGAGTCAGCTGTGCGACGTGACACTGGCAACCACAGCACACATTCACCACAAAGCCAGATCAGACTGGTCAGAAACCTTTATTTAGAACCTGTGCAGCACACTGGTAACATGATCTCAGCCAGAAAAGTTAGCTCTACCTTTGACAGAGCATACAGCTCCGCCCTGCCTGAAAAGGTCCACAGGCTGAGTGGTTTTCTGCACAGAGCTATACACAGGGAGAACTTTCACATCAGAAACCCTTGATCACCCTTTAGACTGAAGGGTTATTTGAGAAGAACACTTCAAAGCCTAACAGCTGGTTGGTTAATATCTGACCTTCCATGTCTATAACTGCCCCGGCCAAATGAGAAAAGTCTTTTGGACTGTTGTGTAGGTACACTGCCTTTACACTGATGAGGGAAATGCAGGTAAAATCCATTGTCCTGTATGAATCCACTCAAAGAATTTATAGCAGTCATGAAGGAAAGGGTGTGATGAAAGATGTAGGGAGGGTAAAGAGAGTCATAGAAGCTAAAAAGTGTTTGTTTTTTGTTTTTCTTCCCAAAGTTGGAATATGGACTCCATCTCCTGAACTTGCTGTAGCTCAGTAGACGGAAGTCTTTTCATATTTTTTGATATCAGTATGTAAAATGGAAGTTGGACTGTTTAGATTTTAAGATACCAGCCTTATAAAATACACCACTTAATCAACTGTGGCCACAATCATGTTATACTGGCACGTTTGTGCAGCAGATGGTGTTTGCAGCAGTTCAAGAAACTAGCTTCTCTGTATACAGGATGTAGTGGTGTGATAAAGATACTACATACAAACAGATAATACATACAGAAGATGCTGACATATTAACCACTTGTATTTGTGGTTGGTTTGGTTGATTTGTGCATTTTCTCAGCATAGCTGGCTGAATAATGAAACATAAGAACAAGAGCACTGAATTCATGATTTGGGTCCAGCATCTAAATGTTAAATAAACTATTTTATTTATTTATTTTTTATTATACTACTATTTGCTACATGCCAAAGGCAGACGTTCGTCAGAGAAGACTAACAGCCACAGTACGACAACATGAAGCAAGTGATTATTTCCCCACCCTCTGTTCCTCTTTCTGACTTCCTATTTTACATACAGAGACAGTTTGATGAATGACATGGCATGTGGTGTGTATTTAAATGCTGTTAAGGTTTTACTTCTTGCATGTATTTGAATCTATGCAAACTGATTAAAATTAGCAAGACTCTGTGTAAAACTAAACACAACCATCTGAGAGATGGGGGGGGGGCATCAGGCACTGTGTTTTGTCTCTTTCAGTATCAGTGCTGATGTGGCGATAGTATCTGGTGACAGCTATCAGTCATGAGAATACTGCTACTCCTTATTGGCGGGCATAAAAGTGAATGCATGATTTTGCAGCAGGGCGCGAATCAACCAATGCAATGCATCCAATGCATCTTGTAATAATTATTTTGTGTCTTCAGTATCATAAAAATGTCTTTCATTTTTCTGTTGTGAAGATAGCTAAGACTTCTTTGAGTCTCAATGTCCTGTTGACCTTCCAGTTTCATTTATCAGTGCTCGTTATAAGGCAAGGATGGTCCTGACTTTAGATCAGGTCACACAAAGTATTTCTGACCCAGTTAGCTAAACATATCACTGCATTTGAACAGTGACCACGTGTAGGTAATGAAAACTACACTGTCCGTCCTTCCTGTCCCGTGTGAGCATCTGGTAGTAGTAGCTGGGGACATGGTTGTTTAAAAAAAAAAAAGACTCTGTTGTTGTGTGTTTGAGCCAGTGGGCACAGTCCATATCTCATACTAGCTAACTTGAAGTGCTCTAAATTAATTCTCATTAGGCCAGAAAAACCCAACACTTTCTATTCAACTTGTCATTCAAATGGTAAATTTGATATGCTGGATTGATGGTGTGTCAACTAGGGCTGGGCCATATCATACCGTTCACGGTAATACCAGTATAATGTTGGGCAATGATAAGAAAATGAAATATCGCGATAGAATATGGGTAAAACGTGCATGCGCAGTGCCTTTGTTTTCATACGCACATGCCGGAAAAAGCATGGCGGTGACGGAGAATGAGAAGGGCGAAAGTGGATCGTGGAATGAAACAGACGAACCAGAACTGGTTTGCAAAAATGCTGCAACTTCAGTGGTGTGGAACTGGTTTAGCTTTCGTCCGTCAGATACACAACAAAGCACTATTTTTGGTAGCGCATGCTAGCGGGCCGTCATTATTACCGTGTTTTTTGGAAAATATGGCACACTTAAAATCAATCCTTTGATTTTTCTGAAAATCGACAGTGCCCCTTATAATCCCGTGCGCCTTATGTATGAATTCTGGTTGTGTTTACTGACCTCAAAACGATTTTATGTGGTACACGGCGCTCGAAAATCTGTCAAATGTTTTAGTACGACTTTGGTAAGCTACGAAGCTGCACCGCTTGATGGATTGTCGTAGGATTGCGGCTATTGTAGGCAGGAGCCTCGCGGAGTGATACATACTGTGCTTCAACATAACTTTCTAAGTTTTGTGGATATTATACATGGTTATGCTGAGGATATGTCGGCCGTGGAACGTGGAAATGTCTTTTGGTTAAACTGTCAGCAAGGAATTTGCATTTGCACTGATAATTTTTTATATAACTTTAATGCACATAAAAAAACAGCTCCTTGTTTAAGTGAAAACACATTGATGTGTTTTTTTTTTTTTTTTTTTTTTGCAATAATAAAGTTGTGGAGTTGTAAAGTATTTTGTCTAGTGTCAGTTATATCGTTATCGCGAATTTTCAAATGTATATCGTGATAAATATTTTTGGTCATATCGCCCTGCTCTAGTGTAGAAACATTGAAATGACACCAGCCATGGTTGGAAGGTCTTGGTCTCGTCCTAAAGTCTGCTAAGCTAAAAGAGGGGGTGAATTCTAATAGGTGTTAGATGCATTGACCTAACAAGGCTTATCTGCCCCAATTCTGTCTCAGACACTTTTGGGATATGTACCTAATTCTTTTTATAATTAGTTCTGCTTGTAATTTTTAAAAAATGGTATATTGGTGGGATGGCATATAGCATATGAGACTCAGGTGACATTGTTCTAATGTTTTGGTTCTTTCTAATATTTGTCTTGTGAAGCTCATACTTTTTTTCACCTCATTATCAACACATTCAACTCTACTGGAGCATCCTTCTCCTCCTTTTATGCTTCTCCTCATTTTTCTCTTGCCGAAGGATGGCCACACTCCTCTCACGCTTATTTCAGTTGCTTAGCAACCAGAAGGAGATGCTTTTTTGGGGTGATACTTTGTGGTGGAACCGGAGGCGCGGTGAGGTGTGTACTGTTCAGGAATTAATCGCTCATGAATGCAGTTCCACTGAAGAGAGGCCGTGTGGAGCACTATTTAAAGTAAAGCATTCATTGAAAGATGTCATTGTTCCTTTAGTCAATGCCTGACAAGTGTTCGAATTATCATTGGTTGGGTGAGCTAGGCCACTGTCAAATAAATCAACTAAATGAAAGAAAACAATTCATATGTTTTTGTCATTATTCATATGCATTTGTTTCATTTGTTCTTAGTACAAGAGTCCCCCTGCCTTTTACTGTCATTTACAGCTGTGCTAGTTTCACTTCTCTCTGTTCTGTTTCACTACCACCATTTATGTCTGTTTCACTTGCACAGAAAACAGAGGAAAGTGAAAGGAATATGAAGTTTTTTCATGTTGACAACACCACTCTACTTCACTGCAAGTGTAATAAAGTCTCCCCAATGAGTGCGACTCAATTAAAGGTGTTGGAGACATGGCAGTTTATTACAAAATGTGTAGTTTTCATTAGAACACTAAAACTAGAAAATGCATTTTCTCAACAAACTGCAGTGGGAATGCTGATGATAGCTGACTGTTTTGAGCTGAAATGAAATAATTGCTAAATGTTAAATTAAAAATATTGAATGAGCTGAAAAATAAAGAAATTTTCACCTGAAAACAAAAGTGTAGAAATGTTGAAAGCTGACATTCACACAGAAGAAGTTGAAAAGTAGCTGAACATGTTTAAAATGTAGATGAGAAAAAGCTGAATGATGACAAAACAACATTTGGAGTCAGACAAAGCTCCCAAAATACATCTGAAAATAAAACGCATCTCTATGGATTACTTAGAACATACTCCCATCACTTGGATCCACACAGTTCAAATAGTTTACATCTTTGGGCTTTGAAAGACAGCCTGTTGGAAAGAGAACAATGATGTCTACGTTTTGAGGGTGAAATGATGGCTGTAGAGCACAGGTGTCGAACTCCAGGCCTCGTTGATCCAACACAGCTGTTTAAATGGCTAAATTACCTCCTCAACATGTCTTGAAGTTCTTCAGAGGCCTGGTAACGAACTCATCATTTGATTCAGGTGTGATGACCCAGGGTGATATCTAAAACTTGCAGGACACCGGCCCTCGATGCCTGCTGTAGAGCAAGCACTGTGCACACAGTGGCAGTTGAAAAATAAGTTTTTAAGATGAATCTTGGCAGTGACAGACAGAGCTCATTAAGCAGGCAGGTGTGAGCCACCTGGGGTGGGGTGCCACTCCAGCCAATGGCACCCCACACAAACACGTGCCTGCCTGCTGCTGGTTTAAATAAACAGAAAAGTAACTCCGAAACAAATGCTTCCCAATAGGGCTGTTCAATATAACGATATATATCGGATGACGATATAAAAACGTCTATCGTTTCATTTTACACTATCGTTTGTTTCGTGGTGTCGCAAAATAAACTGTTTACGGCAATATTTTTTCATCGTTTTGATGGTCACTGTGGTGGCTATATTAATTTCTTAAAGTTCTCTCTTTCTCTTATATTTAATATAACCACACTACAGACGGATGAAAGAGCAGATTTTTTACGGATGAGAATTAAAAAAGAGCCGCCAGGTGCTAAAAAACAAACCTTAGACTCAAACGTTAGAACAGGCTTTTCCCCGCAGCACACCGTGTAATAAATACTCACAAAGAAAACGGCGGCCTTTACAACTTATGTCTAAAAATGTATAGTTTCATGCATCTGTTAAAACACTCGACTCCAGCTACAGGACGCGCAGCTGGAAACACTTCCCGCAAGTCGAGCCGCCCGAGATTCACAGAATTTACAGAAAATGTTACATTTTTGTGATTTATATCGTTATCGGGACGATAGAATTCTTATATCGGGATATGAGATTTTGGTCATATCGCACAGGCCTACTTCCCAACAGAAAACTACAAGTAGTATTGACAAAATTCTTTCACTGCGAGCACCAGCAATGTCCAGTCTACAGAATTCTCAGTTCTCATGTCTGTCGAATTTATTATATGGACGTGGTGACAGTGTAAAGGCAGCCCGTACTTCTGATTTTCAGACGAATTTTGGGAGCCATTTTAACATTGGACTCTATGGAAAAGTTTCATGGAGGAGACTGTGCATTGGTGGCATTTATGAAAGAACCATAACATCCTTTACAATAACAATAACATTGGATGAAAGAGGGCAATGGTGCCGATATTTTGAGGGTAAAATGATGGTTGTAGACCAAACGCTGTGGACAACGCAGCAGTTTAAAGAGAAGATTTTAAGATAAATTTTTCCCTTGCTCCCACTCAAGCAGTTGACCTGTCTCACTCACATTAACATTCTGTCCCATACACACCCATTATAAACTCTGAAACGGGTGAAAAAAAGCACGAAACTTAAACTGGACCTGAAGAAAAAGTATAAAAGATATTAAAAAGACAAATACAAGCTGAATAGTTCGATGTTGTGGCTTCATTTTACAGTTTGAATGGTGTCTGTCGGTCAGTGTATGTGGAAGTAGTTAGAGTTAAAAGAGGAGTAAGTTGAATGAGAATTTGAAGATTCTCCCATTGAAATACATTGTAAATGTTTGTTGAAAATTTAAAAAATATAAAAGTTAAAAATGAGAAAAATACAAGCACACATGTCTAAAAGAAGAGGAATCTAACAGTGGTTGAACAGTGTTGAAGGAGATGGCGTACAAAAAACATAGGTAAGATGAAAAGTGGAAGAACAATACTGTGGATGCTTAATCAGCATCCACACTAAATGAAACAAAAATGGGAGCTGAGAGGAAACAGTAAGGCACACAAAATGTTAATGTAAAAGCCCAGCTGCAACACTTCCGTATGGAAAGAACCTCAAGTCACTTCAGTAAGTTTTTGCTTTGTTCTCCATTTCTTGAAATCTAAATTCTTTAACCTCCTAACACCCAAACTCCTTCTCTTTGCTATTTGGGCTGATTGGGACATGATGAATGTAAAAACAAAGAATGTTTGTTTAGCATGCTAATACCAGACCTTGCTGATCTGACATAAGAGCAGAGCACGCTGCATGTTGTAAAGTCCCAGCTTGCTTCCCCTCACCTCTCCAATTACACAAGGGGCAGCTCTCTCAAGCTGCCCCTTGTGTAATTAACAGAATCTCAGGAGTCTTTATTAAGAGTGGAAGGATTGTCAGTGCACTGCAAAGCTTGTTCATCTTATCAAGTCTACTCTGTTTCTCAAAACTTTTAATATTTCAATATAACATAGAGCTTACTGTATATGATTATTCAATTTTCTTCGAGGGGAAAAAACGTACTGGGGTTGTTCACTATTCTCATTTTAGCTCAGTACGAGAGTCATTTACAGCTGTGTCAGATCAGTCAAACGTGGCATGCTGTTGCAATGCTGTTGCAGGGTCCATGCTCAAAGATGCTAATCAGACACCAATCAGGCACCTGATGATCATTGCCTAGGGTCGCGGAACTTTTTAAAGTGTAAAGTGTTTTACAGTTTGAATAGAAGCCACTCATTAAAGATAATTATAGATGTTCCACCAGACATAGTTAAACCTATGACCAACAAGTAATGGGAGAATGATTAAAGTAAAGCTAACCTATAAAATGATTTTTCAGCAGTCATTTAAAACAAACTAGAGATTCAGCTGGACTGGCTGGACTGAGGAAGGCTATTTCAGGATATTGGTGCTACAACCCCAAGAGTGTCTTCTGGTTTTAAAATAAGAGGATGGAACAGAGATAGGGCTGAACGATTATGGAAAATAATCTAATTGCGATTTTTTTGCCCCAATATTGCGATTGCGATGCGATATGCGATTATTTTTTAAGGTCTTTGTCTTCTGTATTATTAAACAAAGACAAGCAATACATCATATAGTATGGCCAGAGATATTACATAAATTTTAAACTGTTCTTTCCTGGAAGACAGACCTCTGTTATGATGACATGAGGTGATGCATGAATTGATGACTGACATTTTTATTTAACTTCTTCAATCACAACAGTATATTTGAACATACACAATAGTTTATTTTTAGCTTACAAACATCTGAGCATAAAGTGCTGACAAGGAACCCTGGTGTAAACATTAAAATGAAAGTCAGTACAATGTGCAGATTGCAGAAATATACATAAAAAAAATCAGTGGCTTTACCACACTCAGTTTTTCGACATCTGTGAACTACTAGACAGTCATTCAATTAAAAAATAATATTAAATAAATAAAACTAATAAATAAAAAATACACACATCTTACTGATCTCTGCAGTCAGTAACATTACACATAAAGTGCAAACATAATAGCAATTGTATAAACACACACACAAACACGCCTTTAAAATTTAAAGGCGTGAAATTGGACGGTCTAGCCTTCTGATTAGCGTCACCGCTGTCTCGGTGGAGTTTAATAAACTCGGCCGTCTGCTTCTTGCTATCTAAAATATAACCAGACACTGGTGTAAATTCTCAACTGTCTCATACTTCTGTTTAATAAGTTTTCTGTTTGACGTTTAGTCAGCTGTGTGAAAACCAAGGAGGAACCCACCCGGGGGATTAATAAAGTTTTATTTTATCTAATCTAATAACTTTAATCTCAGCCAAACCGATTTACTCACGAACAAACAAAACACTGAAAAAAACCCAACAATAACATTTTTAGGTTGTCTAAGTGACTTATATATTACGTTTAACCCGAGCAGCGAAACTCCGCGGTGATCTGAAAATGATGTGCCGGGAGTTGTGCCGTTCTCGGCCGCATCAGTAACCCTCGAGCTCCCGGCTAGCTGTCGAGCTGGTGGGTAGCAGACGCCTCTGAAAACGTCGAAGCACTTTTGCAAATATGGGATATCTTGATAAACCGAGCAGATATTTGATGTTTACACAACTACTTTCTCGCCTGAAAATATGTTAAAAGTTTATTTTGTGACCCAGAAAGATTAGTATGAGTAATTTTAAAACTTAGTAGCGGCCGCCATTGCTGGAAACTGGAGTTTGGCTGGGCCGCGCTATGAATTCTGGGATATGGTAGGCCACGAAGGACACACCCGACCCATCCTTGAAATTCGGGGAAAAGGAGGACGCATTTGTCGGCTACATTCGGAGGAGTCTACGAATTTGGACAGCCTTCGGCGCGTCGCTGTGACGTAATCGGTCTACAAATGCGGCCTCAGGAGGATGCAGCCCATGAATTTGGACATGTCCAGAGTATAATCGCAGCCTTTGCGGTTAGAAAATTGCACTTGATCATGTCGCGATATTATCGCAAATGCGATATATCGTTCAGCCCTAAACAGAGATGTTGATCAGATAATCTGAGGGGCTGTCTGCTGTAATAATGTCTCAGTAGCTCTGCTATATAAACAGGAGTCTGACCATGTAGAGCTTTATATGTTAATAATAGAATTTTAAAGTGACTTCTGAATTTTGCTGGAAGCAAGGTGTGATATGTCCAAAATGATGCCAATGTTCTTGGCATATTCTGATTCTGATATGTTTTGATATCGCTAGTGAGTGAGCTGATGTAATGACTGACCTCTCTGAAGAAGTTGCTACCAAGTTGCTAAGAACCACAGTTTTAGGCCAGAATTGAGATGGAGGGAATTTGAGTGAGGCACTGAATGAGAAAATACTGTTGTTAATATAGTGGCATGGTCAGAGATGTCTAGTAGGACTAAAAGAATATTCACCTCTATCCGAGTGTATAAGACTGCCATTAGTAGTCAAGTCAAGTCAAGTCAAGTCAAGTTGGCTTTATTGTCACTTCAACCATATACAGTTTAACAGTACACAGTGAGGCGAAACAACGTTCCTCCAGGAACCAAGGTGCTACATGCAACATAAATTTACAACATAAATTAACAGAAAACTCTAAACTAGCTAACTAAGAGGCCTAGTTAGCTGGCTAGCAGAGACAAGACAGACTGACCTAACATAAATTACAACATAAATTAACAAAAAACTATCTAACTGTCTAAGGAAGACTTTTTTTTTTTTTTTGTTATCAGACAGCAGACAACAAATTGCACATGCAAATGTGCAAACAAGAGCAGCAAGTGACAGTGTGACAAAAAAAAGCAAAACACAATGTAACATAATAATAAGGTTTTGTGATGATGAGTTGAGGTAGTGGAGGAACAGTAAACATTCCTTTTATATATTCAGTAATAGAGTTTTAGTGCTGTGGTTTCATCGGTAACCAGAATTTATCAAAGACATTGTTTCTCTTCACCAACTGAAAGAGGTGATGAATGACAACTTTCTCAAGGCTTTTTAAAAAGAATGGCAGTTTGGAAATGGGTCTGCAATTATCTAAAACAATGGGATTTAGGGAGGTTGGTTTTTTTTTAAATGTCAATTGGGCTGGAAGACATGCACATATATGAGACTATTGATAATAGAAAAAGTATGTGTTAATATGGGCACAACAGAAAACTGAAATTTCAATCTGGCATTCAACAGGAAGAAAGCATGGACAGTCTCTTGGGGGCGGGTGGGTTTAGTAGGTCAGCAGAGCATATGCTGTGCAACTTTGAGACAAGTGGTGATGGTGGAGCAGCAGTATTAGCATGTTAGTGTGGAAGAGTAAACTGTGGAGGCCAATTACATTAAGCATTTTCTGGTGTTTTATGCTTTCTATATACAGTACACCTGCCAAGGAGAACAGCCCTGATTTAAACATGTTTAGGATGTTAGATATTAACTAAGAGTAACACAATAAGCACCCTATCACTTATGACTATTGAATGGTAGTTGGAGTTTTAATGGTCAATGGCTTTTCTCCGTAGAACACCAGGAGGCAGTTGGTACTCGAGGTAGCACATTTTTCACAGGAGTTTCATTTTGATAAGTGTGTTTTTTATGTGGGACGTAGATTGTAGAGTGTAACAGGATAGCAGTGATTTTTAACATGTAAAAATAGCATAGTGATATGTGGCTAAACTCTGTGTGCTAAGAACGGGCACATGCGCTATGTTCTTCCATTAGTAGGTAGGTGGGCCCAGAGGTAAGCGTGTGGCTAGGGTTCATGGAAATGATAGATTAAGATGTAAATATGTAGCTATATTTCATATAAGATGTAAATCTTAAAATATTTTTTTATTATCCTAACCTAACACCAGATTTTCCTTATAAGAAAACTATGTTTTGACTCAGTACTGCTGATTTCACATATTTTAACTTAGTAGCAGGGTTAGAGAAGGGGTCTCTTGCCTGTGGTTGAAGAACAAAGACGTGGTGGAGGAGGAGGAGGAGGAGGAGGTGGGTGTATGAGACACAAAAGATGAGAGGCCTCCAACAGTACACGCTCGTCTCTTCAGCAGCTGAGCTAATCCACATGCTAGCTGTCTTCATCGTATTCACAGTGGGGGCCATTAAAGTGTCCGGCTGGATGACCATTTATATATTTAGGTTTGTAGGCTGGTTGGACAGAAGCTGTTGTGCAGACTGTATCTATTCATTTCCCTAAAGCAGGTTTAGGGCAGATTGCCGCTGCACAGTTGCTGGGTTTTGTGTTTATTTTATTACATTTAGTACCAGTCTTCATTAAGGTGTTACAGTGTGCAATAACTGGCACCTCAGGGTATATGTGTGTCCTAAAAGAGGCGGATCATGGTGTCCTGAATACACTGACTAAACGGTTTCTTGGTACATTGCAGGTTTTTGTTTATTTAAATTTTTTTTTTATGAATTTTTATAGTGCTTTAGATAAGTGCTTACCTATAACTGTCAAACAGAGCAAACACCAATATTTATGCCACTGTACAGCAGTCTCATGACAGCAGGTGAGTAACACTACCATTAAGTTTCTTTCTGTCTTCTATATAATTTCCACTTGCAGTTGCTCTGTTTAATTGTAATCTTACATAACTATCTACTGTGTGTTGTTGCTATTATTATTGTTATTATTATTGCTAAAATAATTCACATTATTGATAATATTGCGATTTAATCTTAAAGTCTTCTGTGCAAGTTTGATTGATGATGTTGTGATCATGGCAGAACATTTTTGTTCTGGCTCGCTGATGGCCGTGTGTGTGCGTGTGTGTGTGTGTGCGTGTGTGTGTGTGTGTGTGTGTGTGTGTGTCAATAGCAAGTAAATACACAGTAGTCTCCAATGCTCTGCTTCATACTTGTTTCAATTTGTCGAACTAACAGATGAAAGCCCCCAGCCCCCTTCGCTGCTTCATTGTGTGTGTGTGTGTGTGTGTGTGTCCTGTTTGTATCTGTAGCCCTACCTCTGCCTTTTCTCTCTTTCTCTTTTTTATCATCTAAATATGCTTCCCCCTTGCTTTCCCGTTTCTCGTCCATTCTCATATTTTCCTCTGTTATCTTTTTCTCATCTGCTCTTTTATTGCATCCAGTCTGCTTGTGTTTCTCCTTCTTTCTCCCCCCCCCCTTTCTTTTCCTCCTTTCCTCTCTCTCTCCATCTAGCAGTAGTTGTCAGTCAGTCTTTGACAGCTTTCTCTCTCTCCCTCCTCTGTCCTGACGTCACTCTCTGTTTGCATAACTATTGTCTTACAACGGCTGCAGTAACAGTGGCAGGAGCTTCCTTGCCAGATTTTCTTTTTTCACTCCCTCCTTTTAGCTCTCCTCTCCCCAGGAAAGACTCTCCCTCTCCCCCACAATCTCACGGTCTCTCTCTTCATTAGTAAATCGTACAGTGGAATGAGAAGTGAGAGAGTGATGGAGAGGATAAGGAGGAGGAGGATATAGACTGCAGAAAAGCAGAGATGCAGTAGCTAGCCACAACCACTTCTCTGTGTCTGGATTTGCTGCGGCTGTGAAGGATTTCTGCCAGTTTTTATTTTATGTTTATTTAGTACTTGATTTAATCCTCCAAAAGCCTCCTTTTTTTGGCAGCTGCACTAGCTGTGTGTGTTTGTGTGTGTTTGGAGGAGGGCTTTTAAAGCAGCAACGGATAGCGGAGCTGGGGCATCTGGCTGTCTGGGAGGCAGCGACGGCCGGCTGGCTGCATTGTGTTGCTTTGATGACCCCCGCTGTGTAGCTGCCTGCTCATCAACCTCCCTTCTCTCTCTTTCTCTCTCACCCTCCCCTTTCTCTCTCCTCTCTTTTCTCCTCCTCCTCCTCTCTCTCCATCACAGCTCCCGGCCCAGCCATGTTCGGCACTGAGTCCTCATGTAAGTACCATCACCATCCTTCCGTCTGCCCTGTGTTTGTCTTTGTTTATGGACCTTTTATATTCTTGTGTGTGTGTTTTCTCTGAGGATGAGGAGGAAAGGGAATATGCTAGCTTTCCTCTTCTGTTGCGTTCCATCTTTCCTCATCTCCCTCTCCTCTCTTGTCTTCTTCCTGTTTTGCCTCCATGGTTGCTGGTGGCAGATTGCATGGGGAGAAATCTGGGATCTACCATTTTAGCACAGAGGGTCGGCACTACAAGCTAGCTGGACATGCTGACTGAACCGCCTACCCTGTATTCTCTCTGAGCCTTACCGTGTGTGCATTTCAAATTACCACAAAAAAAGGACCTCCCGTCTCTATGCATTTTCTGTCCTCTTCATAGTAATAGCTTGCTCTTTGAATGAACATGTGTTCTTGTGCATGTTTATGTGAGTGAGCATGTCGGAAGATGGATGCTTTGACCAGAGTTGCATCGTCTCCAGAAGCATCAGTCTGCGCTCTGCTTCTTTCTTACGGCTCAGTCAGATCGCTGCGAGGTGTGAGCTTAGCATTTCCTGTCTTAAATGCTACTGAATCAAGCATAGCACACTGCTCTTCTATATGTATGCACGTGTGTCTTTGGACACCAATCAGCCCCTCACCTCCCTCTGAAGTGTTACTAGTGTTGACGTTAAGGTGAGCCAGTGTACTTGTTTCTCCCATTACAGGAATCCTTTTTGCTTAGATCAATACTGTGATGGCTCACTCTACTACCTGCTCATTGTTTTCAGAAGGCCTGAGCTTATGTCATTGATCCTGTCTTGATTGCACAGTCGAGGCTAAAACTAACTTGTTTTGATGTGGGATCATAGCTAGCATGCACACCGGCAATTGCACCAGGAGTGGTTTAGAGCCTAATCTTTGTTTATGAAATGTGCAGCTGATTGGATGACACTGTGCAATATCTTGTAATGGCTTAATGTTGTTGTTGGTGGAGTTTTATTTATTTATTTTTTAAAGAAATTAAAAGTGGAGATCTTTAGATTTACAATTGCAGGCAGTCATTTTATGAATCAGAAAAGAAGCAATAACAACTTAGATGAAACTTGTGTAAAATATACAACTCCTGCTAATAGTTTAAAGTGTGCTTAGATGCTTAACATGTCTGACCTACCTTTGAACATGCACGCCATTTCCAAGGAAACATATTAATGGAAATGTTAGAGCATGCAAGCATAGACATCTTGCGTACTCCAAAATCTGCATTTCCACTTAAATAAATAATACAAACATGACTATCAGTGCTTGGTTCATCTGAAATGACTCCAGGTTACAATGGCAATACGTCTTTAACTGGCAACAATCCTCTGAGGAAGTAAGTGGTGCATCCAAAATGGGGTTATGAAAATGGAAAATACACTTATTTTCCAGTGGAGGGAAAAAAAGTTAATAAATAAGATAACACTCTAGTCATTGCTTTAAAGATGTACAGACCAGTCATGCTTTAGTGCATAGTCAACTCCTGATGGTGCATTTCCATCCAGGGAAAAGCCCTGTAGTGCAGTAGTACTGTCTGATTTCAAATTAAATGGTGTTGTAGCTAACTCCCGCTTTAGATAGTAATTTGTATTTCTGTGCTTCATTACTTTTTCATTAGATATAATAATTTTATATCAGATGCACAGTTGTTTATGGACACCATTCTACTTGGCTGTAGCAGAGATGGTACCTGTGACCTTTATTTGGCAGCTTCTCCTCGCTGCCCACTATTCTGAGTTCTGTCCCATTTTGACACAGGCCTGCCAGTCTTTCCATTTTGTCATGTCTGCAGTTTGATACAAGTCGGTTATTAAAGCATTACTGTGTGGTTTTTTTGTTTGTTTGTTATTAAACAGCAACTCAAAGGACATAATGCTGCATTAAATCTACAGCAAATCCATAACACAGACGAGAGGAGGTCAAGTATGAGTATAGTTCTGATCAGTTCACAGGATATGATTATAGGAGATCGTGAGCACAGTGTTTGCATTTCTTTATGAAAGGATGTACACTTATTTGACTGACGTTTTTAAAATTACAAGTCAGAGCTCGCGATCGTAAACATGCCTTGAACAAACACATTTACTAACTGTTGTGCTTTCCTTGTGGTCATCATACTCGGCCACCTGGCAAATTAAACTGGAAGTACTATCATGCAAAATTTGGCCAATCCCACTGATTCTTGTTTGAACAATACTCTCACCAACACAGTGTATATGTAATGTTGGATGTGGATATTCTTATTTCCGCACATCTTTGCAGGAAGTCATTCGTGACTTCTTGGGTGTTTCCTGACAATAAGCACAGACAGACTACAAAAACACAACGTTCATTTGGCTCTTTAGGTTTAAGTAATAAACTCAACAGTGTTTGTTGACATGGTTAAGCGGGACCCATTTTTATAGGCTATCCTTTGAAATAGCTTTGTTGTGAAAACGGCTTGGGTCCAACAAACACTGCAACAGGAAACAAACCATGGCAATTTTTAGTGTTTATTCGAAACACTAAAATCGTCTCTGGAAATCCTTTGTGTAAGATCATTTTTATAGGAAGCCATCCTGCTATACATGGAATATCTTACTTTATCTCTTATTTTTGGGGCTAGATGAAGCTTTCATAAGGCTCGTCAAGTCCTGCTAAGCTTTCGCAGCAGACTGTGTGGCTGTGAGAAAGAACTCAGGGGTGTCTGATTTGCGTATTGTTCAGAAGATCATCTCCTCTCAAGTAGGTGTAGAAGGTAAGAGGAACAAAAACTTCTAGATAATCCTAATTTAGAGCTCAAATGTAAATGGCTTTATCCTTTTTTTGTTTGTTTGGTTTTTTTTTTTGCAGTGTTTTACTGTTTTAAAATGAGCTATATTTTGAGACATCGCAGTTAGAGTGACTAGTCTATTTTGAGCTCTGTGCAGCATTGACATTGTAGGTCGGTGTTCAGGTTTGGTGGGAAATGTGCCGAATTGCTTTCTGGCTCTAAAATCTGTTCTCTCTTTCTAATAAGGACAGATGGTAGCAGGAGAGAAAAGCCTGGGAAGTCACTTCCAACATGTTTGTCCTCTTCAGTACAGCAAAAGATAAATGTGCACCATATTTATTGATTCTTGTTATATAAAGTAGAACTAATTTGGCAGTACATGTAGGATAGTATATGGATGTGACAGCTGTAATTTTTCTGTATCTGCTTATTGAACAATTTTCTTTATTTATTTTTACAGTTGAGCAAAAGGAATGTGACTTTATAAGAGGTGAACAAATACAGATAAAATATGTGCTAATGCAGCAGAATTCTGTTTAACCAGACTAATATTTTGATATCATGAATTAAATTTTCCCAAAGGTGTTATGGAAGTGTTGAAATATACTGGCAATTCCTCTCAGTTTTCAACATCCACCTGGATTTCTAAACTTATGGACCCGCAAATATCAACTACTTTGCACACTTCTGTGAACAGTTACCTTGTGTCACAGTCATAAACACACACACAGATGGGACTCATTTGTACATACGTTTGACCTCAATAGCTGTTACCTTCCTGTCCCCTTCTTTTCAGCAAAGTAGGTTTTAGGTAAATGTAACTGTGTTGTGCCTTCCTTTTTTGCTCTCATTTTGGCCTGTTTGTTGTAGGGTGCTGTGAGGAAGTGGTTCAGTAGTTCTACAGTCAGTCTATACTTGATCAGAATTGAGGTCAGTACGTACAGCTTTCTAGATTGTATCACTTCGTTCAGTAGCCTTGAGACTAATTATTGTATGGTGTTAAACTGTCTTAGGAGGACATGATGATCTTATCATGGATGTGAACTCGAAGAAATCAACAGTGGCATAGGACTGTTTCTATTGGCGTTATTATTACTTTAATAGTCCTTGGATTTAAGAAGTAAGAAGTAAATGTCTTGAGACTTACTTTTCTGTGGACACAGAAACCATGGACAAACAGTGATTCTTGTTTACAACTTTTTTTTTAAATCTCCATGGATGTCCATATGGAGTATTGTGCTCACCATCACTGACTTGGAGAGACAGTTGACAGACTACACCAATTATAGCTAGCTTTCACAGTGACATTTCTGGTATGTTACTGTGACGGTATGTAAGGAACAAACTGTTGGAAACAGGAGTGTAGATAAATTAACACTGGCTGTCTTGTGTTGATGTAGACGAGAGACTCTGGGTCCTTTTCAAAAGAGCGTTCGCTCCATTACGGCGTGTGCAGAAGAGCGATTTGGGCATTCTTTTGGTCAATATTACAGTGAATGTAACAAAAAAACCAAGCAAACATGTAGATGTAGGATATGCTTATAAGTAACTATGACACAGTATAGATAACTTTTTCCCTCTTGATATATATATTTTTTTGTTCAGATGCTCAGATATCTTTTTTCCTATGTTTCGAACATTTGTAACGTTACCTTGTGTCTCGCATAAGTAGCGTACATGCAATGCTAACTGTAAGAACATATTAAGCCTGCAAAGATTTTCTCCCAGGTTAATTGATTGTTTATCGATCTAAGTTCATATGTGATAAATACTTTCAGGGTGAATTGTGAACCTTGGCAGCTGTTTGTTTGGAGCATTTCTTCAACATAAAACACAGGGATAACCATTAGACATGATGACTTACAGAAAAAAACAAATGGGGGAAAAATGGCTTGAAGTGTTATGGTAGCTGAATTGCAGAAGGCATGAGCATTTTTTTAATTTATTAAGGACACACTGATGCCAGCTGAATAATTTCACCCTCAAATAGATGACCACAAAATGCTGATTTGCTGGTTTCAAACCAGTATTTCTTTAAAAGTGCTGTTCAGACAGTTTTTATCTTTTAAAGGAAGCCTGTGAAACCAGCAGATAAAGGACAAACACATGAGCCTCTGTATAAAACACTGATAAAAGACTGGCACGAAGGGAAAATGTGAATTTTGTGTTGCTACCACTTCACAAATACCTCAGTGTTTCTATAAAATTGAAGCTAATCATTAAAATCTCTACCAAAATATTTGTGCTGTGTAACCATTTCCACCCCTTCATAATGCATAATGCACTCTTTGGCCACATGCCTGCTTTGCCTGAAATCAATAATCATCACCTGGGCTTCAGATACATTTGGGATCAAGAAGTTATGATACCAAGAAGTAAAATCTGTTGGAGTATTTCTGTTGTTTGTTGAAATTTCTCTGTTTTCTAGTCAATGTGGTGTCGCAGAAACATAATAGCTTCCCTCATGACTGCTCCTGCATCCATCAGTGGATATTAATGAAGTACACTGGCTCTCTGTCAGTCAAGACATCTGAGGACAGGCCTGTGCAGCAATTTAAATAGCATAGTAACCCATCTATTAAGATACGGATACTTTTATGAATGAAAAGCCAGCAGACAGTGTTACTTTATATTCACAAAATATTTATTAATGTAAGTTTAACTGTTTGATTTCCTGTTCTGCACTGACTTTAGCTTCTGAGTCTCTCTCTGCACTGATTGTATTTCTCCTCCAACCAACTTCTGTATAGTAATAATGACTTGTAACTGTTCTTTTAGGCAAGTAGCCCAGCTGACAGCTTTGCAGAGCAAGCAGCCACGTATATGAATCTTCTCTGTTTATGTACTTATCAGTAATAATTTGGGTCACATTGTCAATGGAGCGTCGATCCTTTGTTTTATGTAGCGCTATCCACCCAAACATAATCCTATGTTTGTTATGGACTCTGGAAATAGCTTCTTTCTTTTTCTTTTCTTTTCTTTTTCTTTTTCTTTTTACCCCTCAGCCATATAAAACGCTGATGGAGTATTGTTGTCATCCTGTTGGGCGGACAGCGTGGACACCATGGACACCCAAGTATGTAGAGGCAATAACTCGGGAACAAGACCATGTAGCATTTTTGAAATTCATACCATCTGCTAAAAATCTTGGACGAGTTTCAGTGACTTCGACCTCAAGGTCAAGGTCAGAGATCCAATTTTCTGAAAATCTTATGAATGCAGTAACTCAAGAAGAATATCACCTCGGATTTTCAAATTAATCCCATTTGCTAGGAGGCTGGGGGATAGTACTGCTGGCCACCAGTATTTTTATTGTGGGGAAACCATCCTTATCCCATATGTTATAACATTCAACGTCACCTAATCACTAGCCTATGAAAAGAAATGGTGTAGCCTTGCCTGTGCGACTCGCATCAGGAAGTGGCCAGTGCCCGTCACCAGCCTATCAGGACAGCGTGTCATTAAGTCCACGAATATTTAGCTTTGCATTTGCTCTCATTTTGCATTCTGAAGATTTTCCCTCACTATACCCAAATCCTGGAAACCACCCAACTGATTAGTCCAGGAAGCAGCCACTAAACTTTTTAACAATGATCCTCTATTGGTGAGAGAGTTTACCCCCCAAGTAAAATCAAGGGCCAGAAAATTATCAGAATTTTCTACTCTGAGAGCTGTTTCAAATAACCTGATCAAGACTGATTATTTGACTCTGTGTAGACATTTGAAGAACTAGTACTTTTGTAGGGTGGCTGGTAATAGAACAAAACAAATATATTTGTCAGAGTGAGAGTCTGCTTGGCACCCCGGCAATTGCCAGCGACTGGTACATTACAAAACAGCAAATGTGTTTTGTATTTCAAATCTCACTACTTCCTCTCTTCATTGGAATGTTTGTTTCTAACATTTACCATGAAGCAAAATTAAGACATCCTATACCAACAGAAGGGTACAACAGTGAATAATTGAGCCAGTTGTAATTGATGAACATAATTCATTGGCTTTAAGTAAACATTGTCAACATATAAACATATGTCTCATTCTTAGTATTGTGCTGATAGAACAGAACAATCACAGATTTCTTGTTGTTGTTTCTTATTTTTCCCTGGCTTTGGAGTGTAATGCAGCACACCCCACATGAGGATAACTGTTCCATGTGTAGTTAAGTCTGTTGCTTTTTAAGGGGCAGCAGTATTTTTCAGCATGCAGCAAAAACACTGAGTAGGATTTTAAAGCCCTGATCAGCATGGTCTATGGCATTTCTTTGGAAGCTTAATGTTAAATTGCCAACAATATCCCTACTAATAAGGATGAGCTCATGGGAATGCAGCTGGCATATGTAGGTATGTTTTCATTGTGGGAGGATTGCTTTGGGCCATACCTTAGTCAAACCAATCCATCAGTGTATGTTCTTTCATCAGTGGTAATTTTGGAATACTTTTTTTTTAAAGCTGGATATTGCTTTGGCTGTTTGCGTGAGAGGGTCACTTTATCTTTCAGTGCAGGGATGAGCCACCAATGGCCTTTAACCTCAGGAAACTTCAGGTTGTGTATTGTATTTGCTGTTCTATTGTCCGTGCCCAAGAGCAGAATAAGGTGCTTACTGAAGATGGCCATTTGATGAAAGCACTCTGACGGCAACCAGCTGTCTCTGTTGCTGTGGTAACCCCCGTAAGAACAGCAAGACGGCAGAGTGATCAGGTTTCTGTGGTAACTGCTGACTACTGCTATTTTGGTCTTCTGAGCTTATATAGTGGCTGGAAGTCAAGAGAGCTAAAAATGAGGCTTATTGTAGTTAATGGGCTTTCAGTAAGGTCTTATATACCATGAAAGCAACACTAATGTATTTGATTGGATCATGACCTCTGACCCTAAATCCTTACTAAATAGGTGCAAGGCCCAGTGGTAAACTATTGCCTACTGTTGTACAGCCAGCACTACAAAAGAGGGATTATCCAGTACTGCCATAGAGACCCCATACTAAAGACTTAACCCAGGGGTGTCAGAGATTGTATCTCTAAAGGCCACACTGGGAAATTAGAACCAGACATCCAGTTATCTTTTTTATTAAACAAAACCCAAAACAAAATTTAAAAAATTCCCCTCTCGCCCCTGCAGGCGGTGATTATCCTTCAAGCTTGGGTCCTCTACCAGAGGCCTGGGAGCTTGAGGGTCCTGCGCAGTATATCTGCTGTTTCTAGACCTGTGCTTTTCTGGACAGAGAACTCTGATGTTGTTCCTGGGATCTGCTGGATCCATTTGCCATTGCCTTGCTCAGGAGTCACTGCATTGAGTGCTCCGATTACCACTAGGATCACTGTTGCCTTCTCTGTTGAGCTTTCGTGTTCCTTCTTCCTGATGTTGCTATCAGTCGGTATAGCTACATATATCACTATGGCCGTCTTCCTCTGCTTGTCCACCACTAATATGTCCAGTTGGTTAGCCATCACCAGTTTGTCCATCTATATGTAGAAGTCCCACAGGATCTTAGCTTGGTCGTTCTCGACCTCCCTAGGGGCCATCTTCTGTCTCGCCATTTTGACCTCCGGACTTCCAGGTCATATTCAGCACACGTCTCCAGTTGACGAATTAGAATATAGAACTGCCATTTGGTACACTTCTATGCTTTGTCAGAAACATATATCTGAGCCACTAAGTTTAAATGACCACAGTCTATTGTTAAACGATTTGACTACGTGGTGCGTGAAATTGTGTAAAAAGCCCATTTAATTGCATTAATTTAACCATTCTTTTTTTTTTTCAAGCTGGCCTTCCTCAGTAGTGTTAACCTTGCTGTTTTAATAGCTGCTTTATTTTTTCTCTCTCTGCCTTGTACAAAATGTACATTTGCAGACAAATCAAGGCAAACAAAGAAATAAAGGAAAATCAGTATTATGGAAAATCTCCACAACAGCAAATACTTCTATTAACCCTCCAATGTCAGAACTTCCTATTCCCTGACAGTTATTGTGCTTTTTAAATTTAAAATACACGGAGAACAGTCTTGGCTATTTTTACGGTCCTCTCTAAATCCAAGATATTGTTAGATACATCATCTATTGTTATGTTACCAACCTTATCACATTACTAAATATCTGTATATGGATTTAAGGCTGGTTGTGAATGTATTCAACAGACAGGACCAGCTCCCGGGCCATTTGCTGTTGCCATCCTTAACTTCAGCATTGCATAGCCTGTGCCAACAGAAACACAGCTGAATATCCTGAGCTTTAATAATCAGAGACTTGGCAAGAACCAGTAGCGGTGAGGTAATTCTGCATCTCTTTAGTTTATTCTCACCCTGCTCTCTTTTGCATATTGCTGAATTTATTTGAGTACTTAACTATGTTTGTTTTCATGTTTTCTTTAAGCAGGTTTAAATATTTAAACCTGCTTAAAGTGCCTTCATCTCTGGTATGTCAGCAAATTTGATTCCCACCAGAGTCACAAGATAGGTAGTTGCTGGTGCATTTGTGGCTTAAATTACAGTTGGTGGATAATTTAAGAGTATCCTTGATATTAATTTTAAGTGGTGATGTATTTCTTTGTTATAAGTTGTTAAGAGTTGAATTGTTTAAAGCATAAAATATTCTGAACATTGACATACACTATCAGTGTTAGTACTGGCGTTCAAATTCCCATGGTGATCATCCAATTGAAAGCTTCTTATCCCTCCAAATCCCTGCTTGTCTGGATAACGTTCACCTGTAATTACTCCAAGAGAACTCCGAAGGATGCAACTAACCTCAAAAACCAAGCAGGTTCAGTGTAAGCAGAGTCAATTTAATGAGATAAGCTGGTCCCTATGCTGTTGGTGGGTGAGATGACGCATTATAACATGACTGTTTTTGGTGTTCACCCTCCTCCATAATTATTATGTGTGCTTGGCTGCTGATGAAAAGTATTTTTAGGTTACCAGAATGAGCTTTAATGGGAATAAGGCTTGAAGCACAATGATATGGACAGAATCTCATACCAGTCTGTGTGAAGAGTATTTACCAGTTCACTTAAGGGGCAGGTAAACATGGTGGAGCTTTGCTGTCTGCCACTAAAAGAACAGACTCACAACGTACCGGGGTATCCTTTAACTTACCTTATCTCTATTTAATTACCTTAACATTGCCAGTCAGGATAAGCGGTCACGAGAAGCTGGTTATCAACTCACTAAATTAACCCAGGGTTTCCAGAGCTAGGCAGGAACACATGTATGAACTTGAGTGAAATCTCATACGTAATTCATAGAGTTTAATAATATGTCAGCCCACCCTGACAGAGTCGAAGCTATAACAGCTTCAACTCTTCTTTGAGAAATACATTTCTGAGATGGACACTGATGTTGGAGGCAAAGGCCTGGCTCACAGTGTCCTTAGTCCCAAAGGTGTTCTATCAGTTTGAGGTCAGGACTCTGTGCAGGCCAGTGAAGTTCTTCCACACCAAACTCCCTCATCCATTTCTTTATGGACCTTGCTTTTTGCACTGATGCACAGCCATGTTGAAACAGGAAGGGCCCATTCCCAAACAAACAAAGTTGGGAGCATGAAATCGTCCAAAATGTCTTGCTGAAGCATTAAGAGTTCTTTTCACTAGAAATAAGGGGCCGAGTCCAACTCCTGAAAAACAACCACACACTATAATCCCCTCACCCCCCACCAAACAGATAAGTACCATTCTCATGGCAACCGCCAAACCCAGACACATTTGTTGCATTGCCAGACAGAGAAGCATGATAACATGAGGGCCACGTGAAGTTTGGAGGTCAGTACTGATTGACTCTGTGGACTATGCGCCTCAGCGTCCACTGACCCTGCTCTGTGATTTTATGTAGCCTACCACTTTATGGCTTAGTTGCTGTCATTCCCAAACATTTGGGATTTTGTGGAGCTTTTTCTTTCTTTCTCAGAATTGTGGTAAAATTAGTATTTCCATCCTCTTTATCGTCAGGGTAGTATGGCCATAAGCTATACGGCCTTCCAATTCATCCATGTGAGTGTGTGTGAATATTACATAAAAATGCTTAGGTGTGTATATATAAAAGCACTGTATGAATGTGTGTGACTGAGTAAATGAGACTTGTAGTGAAAGCACTTTAAGTGCTCAAAACTGAGTGGAAAGGCGTTGTACAAGTACTAGTCCATTTACTATTAATCAGACTCTCATTACGCTTAGTAGTGTTTGTTGCTCGTGTTTTGTAAAGGAGCAGTGCGTTACTAAATCATTGGCGGTTGCTATCTTTTGTTTTTGTTTTTTGTTTTTTTAATCATTCCTCTCTGTGGATCCTCAAGGAAGCACAGTAATAATTGAATTGGCTCAGCAGCATCTTGTAGAGGAAATTGCTGCATTTGTCATCATCTTGTTCAACCATAAACGTGATATTGCAGCTAATCTTGTTAGCCTTTTAATTTTCCATTGCTTTCCACATCATCACTCTAGTGTTTCAGCAGGCTGAAAAAAGAAAGGAAGTGCCTCATGACCCGAATGTTATTGAATCTAATAAATTGATCAAGTGAGAAATTATGCCTCTGACGTGAGCTGATGATAATGTTAAACCGTCCCCTCAACAGCTTTGTGGGGACAAAAATATTTAAACCTGAGTTTTCTCCATTTAAAATGGGTCAGTGGACATTTTGATAAATGACATGATACTTGGCTGAGGCTAAAAGTAAAAGGGTGTGTGTGTGTGTGTGTGTGTGTGTGTGTGTGTGTGTGTGTGTGTGTGTGTGTGTGTGTGTGTGTGTGTCAAAGAGGCTGCTGCTTAAATTAATTTGTATTAAATAAAGGTTAACAGAAAATAATAATTTCTTTTGTATTATTAACAGATTTGAAGGGTCTTCCGTATCTCTAAAAGATTGCTTCATCCATTTTCCTGTAGGGTCATTTGGGGTTGTCATGGTTACCTCTGCAGGAGGAGACTAAGTAGCAAACCTCCCCCACCTCCCTTTATTAAAATCCATGTTATTGATTGGCTGGACTGGCATCTTCAGACTCCCCTTTGTACTTATTCTGCTGGTTTACTAGAGGAAGAGGAGGACAGAACTGGCTCACAGTTGTGTTGCCCTGCTGTCATTCAAAGACGGGCCCCAATCAAGAAAACGTGACCAAACCAGAGCCCTCACTAATAAATGTGCTCTATGAAAGTTGACTAGCTTCTGATTAGATGTGGGTATTGATATGGACTCCCAAAGGCTTTGGTTTTTGTTCCTTTTCTTTTTGAAAGAGCAACAAAACATCAGGTTTAACCAAAAATATATATATATTTTTTTACTTTTTTGAAGTAGCAAATGTTAGTGTGCTGGTGGCTCCAGTGGATATGTCAGTGGAATGGAGGGTAAGTTATCTGGTGCTGCTTTATTTGGTGTGCAGCTGACGGGCTATGTGTAGTCAGGAACTGTATGGCAGCCGTGTTTCTGATCTTTTTCTTTGCACACGGCCTTTATATTGTATAGCAGGTGGTCCTGTACATTTCGTATTGATATTCATGAAGTGGACTGTTTGCTCAGCGCGTGGGTGAAGGCCTGCTGATTTTGTGTGTGTGTGTGTTATGTTTTAGTTGTGTATCTGTGTGTGCTTGTGTGTTAGGAATATGCGAGCTGTTGCTGATATCTGTGTTTACAAAGTGGCCTGTTGTGGATGGCTTAATAAGCCTTGTTTGGTGTTTTTTGCTTTTGTGTTTTTTTTTCTTTCTGCCACCTGTGCTTGTTTTTCATGTATTGCTTTTATTCTCTAATGATATTAAAAAAGATATTTTAAATGGGGAAGAAGGGTTATTTTGATTGTATCAGCATCTACAAAGCTCCTGCACAAAATCCCAGTTGTTGTAAGATTACAACAGCAATTGCCTTGTCCATCAGTTATTCTCCTTTTTTCCAGTTGCTTTATTGACATGAACGGAACGCAATGTTAATGCCAATGCATTTAAGGCCTCCCCAAAGCAGTTTTGTATGTTGCATTTTATTTTAAATCTTTTTTTAAATGAAGATAACAAATCTTGTAAAACAATGATCTTCTAGGTGCTTAAAAAGACACTTAAAAAGCAGATTTTCTGCTGGCATCTCTCTGGAAGTTTTTATTGTTTTACTTTCTAGTCTTCGTGTAAATTATGCTTTCTCTGATTTAAAATTATTGGCTTTTTTGATATTATGATTACACACTTGTAAATTAGATGAATATTTTTGGGCTGCTGTGTTTAAGTGGCACCTTAATTGCAGAAGACTCTCAGTTTTTGTCCTGGAACGGGTTCTATATTTATGTTTGGATGTTGAGCATTATACAATACAAATATGGATACAGTCTGTCTTCTGATTAATAGAGACTTAGCTGTTAGATCTTTTTTCCGCGCAAGGGAAAAGTACCAGTTTGGCTCTACGTTCTTTGTTTCAACTGTTTCCATAGATACCCAAAATAAATTCCTCGTATGTTTAGATGAGTTACTTTAACTGTCTCTGTCCTCGGTTAACACAGTTCTTAAGTTTGAAGATCATTAATTTTTCAGTGCTGATAATAATCTAACATGTGTGCACAAATGGTAGCTACTGTGAACATTTCTCTTGGCAATAAGTAACAGAGCCTTGTTAGAAATAACACTAAATAAGCTCTGAGCTATTCATATAGCCTGGAATTTTTTTTTTCTGCATTAAAGGCATGTTGTCAACCCTGCACATTTACACGAAGGTAAAGCCAAAATCTCAAAACCATGGACCCTGTTACACATGCACTTTTGCTGCGGTGAGAGATGTCCATCTTAGTAAAAGGTCAGCAGAGGTAGTCGGACCAAGACAGGCTCTCCTTCCCAATCAGCAAGGGCCTGCAATATGAGCCAGGCTATGAGGCCCTGCCTAATCAGCACTGCCAACTAGCATTTCAAGCATGAACAGCTGAGCTGCAGTGACTTACAACATACATTGGGATGCAGGCAGCCTCCAAGACCCTCCTAGCTTTGTCTCATGCCACCCGCAAACTGCTTCTTACAAGAAAACACGAGATTAATGCACGTCTTTAAGCACAGCCATCACCCTGTTACAGCAACCTATTCCCAGTGCTGAAAGTTACAGCTCTGTTTGTAGATTAAGTCAACTAAACTATCTGAAAATGTTTCTGTATTGCTTTTTTTTATTCCCAGTGCTAATCCAATATGCATTTGTGCGTCTTAACCCCTTCCAAGCTCTTTAAACGTTTTAAATGTAATCAGCAGTTCAACAACATGAAAGAAGAAACTCGTAGGATACAGTTCAGCTCCATATGTGAGCAGTAAAGCTTGTCCCCAAGAAACTTGCCACTTCTTTATTTATTTACAAAAAGGAGCGTCCATCTAATATTAGCAAGGTGTACCTGATGAAATAGCTGGTGATTTAAGATTTTTTTGACCAGAGTACAAATACAATGCTATTGCATTTACATAGAATTTTTCAGGTATCTGTTCTCTACTTATTATACCACAGATAACTTTTTACTTTTACTTCCTACATTTTTACACAAAAAGCTGTACTTTCTACTTCTACATATTAAAAATTATTTTCTACTTACATCTACAAACAGGCTCGTTACTCTAGGTTGTGGTTTAAGTACTTCAGAACCTAAATAGTGCTTTTTTAAGTTAACATTTCAATCAGCTCAACAAAGCTTGTTGCACGCTGTGTTGTGTGAAGGTGCGGAGCTGTATGTTTCAGGGAGAGAAAAGAATTCAAGCTAACTTTAGTCACAAAGACAAACGATGTAAGACGTTAGACAGGACAGGGGAGTGAGAAGCAAGGTTAGATTTAAAGGACTGAACAGTGAAGTTTGTATGATGTAGTTTCAATATTGTGAAATGTCCTGTAAACAAAGTAAGCTATACTAACTTTGCGTTACTCAAATGTCAAAACTACTGTGTAGTTTAGTGCTGGATTGCACAGCTTGTCATACTGTGGTGAGTTTGAAGCATTGTCTTGGACTGATGCACAGTGGGTGTGGTCCTCATGGTTATGCTAGGCTATGTCAAGTGTAGCAGAAATGAACTTGAATTTAAGCTGATGATGCTCAGACTCATTCACTGAATTCCACCTTTATACCAACTGTATACCGTCTAGTTAAAGACAGTATAAACAGTATAGTGTCAGTGTAGGGGATGGACAGCAGCCAGGACGGCTTACAAAACGTCTTGTTAAATTCAGTTGTGTAAATCCTGTATGTTTTCACTTTTACTTGAGTAAAGTTGCTTCAATACTTCAACTTTTACTGGAGTATTTTTGTTGACCAAAAGTTCTTTTTGTCATCAAGCTGAACTAAATTGCGTCTTTGAGAAAAGAGCCAGCATTGTAGAGGAAATAGGAGTTCTTGATTTATGATGCAAAGATAAGAGAAGACAACTTGAGAGCTTTTTACACAAAAATACATTAAAAACATGACAGTTTTATCTTGATATTGCTTTAAAAATTAAATTTTCAAATTCAAATTCAAATTTCAAATAATTTTCAAATTTTGCATAATTTTCAAATTTTTTATTCAAATAAAAATTATTGGAAGAAAAGATATTGTTGAAATTAAAATTCCTAGTGCAGTGTATGTTGTATGTCATAAATAAATGCATTACTCAAAGAATCAGAATGGGATTAGAGCTATCTGTCGACACAGGGATCAGCCATGCTGTTTTGAAAGTATTTTAAAAGGACAGAATATTGATAAGATTGCATGCGCCGATCTGAATCACTTTCCTTATTGATGTCATGATCAGACTGTGTAGTGTACATTATGATTTTTATAGTTCACTAGGAGCACAGAAAGTAAAGGTGATCTGAGACGTAATACCTCCTACTTCCTGGATCTGGATCAATTAAAAAAATGAAACATTTCATTAACTTAAATAAATGGTAACTTGTTTGGCTACAGACAAACCACTATGGAGAGAACAAAAATATTTGCATGAGATTAAGGTGCTGCAAAAGCTGCACTTTGATGAACAGTGCTCATCAAACTTGGAGGCTTATAATGTATTTGACCATTTGGAAGTGGTTCTTTATTATCATCCTTCAAAAAGGATCAGTGATTTTTATTTAAAACACAAATTAACTGACGTCTTACTTTTTCTTTTCTTGTAACTGATGGACACACTTTGTGTATGTGCGTATATGAGATAGAAGACTACGTGTATGTCTGAATAGGCGTGTTCACGTGTGTCTCACGTCATGTCTTTTATCATTCAAGTCAGGCCAGCAGTCTGCCGACTGTCCCCCCTCTTCAGTAAAGGTCACATCTTTTGTTGTCTCCAGTGACATTTAGTCCTGAATCTGCCTGATAGAATTTGTCCCTCCAATTCATCTTCTTACTCTCAAACCCGACTCTCTCGCTATTTTCTGGCTAGTATTAACTCTTGGTAGTAATTGTAGCAGCCAACGAGGCTAAAGGTAAGTGCAGTTAGAGCATGAAGTGTCACCAGGTTGGGTCATGGCAATGTAACAAATAAAATTAGTGTGTGGAAGAATTGTCTCCTCACATTGACGTTAGATTGAACCATTAGTTTAAGTATGCAGGATTTTGATGATTAATAAAGTTTGTCAAACATGGTAGGTTCTCAAAGCCATTTTTCATTGTAAATTCAATTCAGTAACATGAATTTGGAATAATGTAGCGCTTACTCCCAGCAGGACGTGGAGCGCATGGACTGGTGAACTAAGCATGATTTCAGTCAAGCTTCATGATTGTAGTTAGTTGCAGAGCCATGTAAATGAGAGAACCTTGTTCTGCATATCAAATTAAATAGCTGTTAAAACAGAGGCAATGTGAGTCTGGCTAGCTGAAATCAGTGTCACAATAACTCTTACATTTTCTGAGGAGTAAAAGCTCTTTTCTGTCTCAGCTTTTTGTTCTTTGACTTGACTACAGCAGCTTCCTATAACCCTCAGGTCATCCTCTGTCTGAAATAAGTTGTTTCAGCACCTTTCCCTTTAAATGAACTTCTTGTGATTCGCCGCCCCTCACAAACTAAAAGGTTAAACAGCAGGTGGTCGTGGACTCTGACTCTTATCTGCTCCCTTACAGAGTGCACACTTAGGATTACTTGTAAATGCACTGATCTCATCATTTTAGACTTTGGTAAATCAAAATATACCAGCATTTACATAATGCTTTTCTAGGCCACTTAAAGCCCTTTAGACGATATGAACTATATATGTTTTTACTGTTTATGAAAAGTTGGGGAGTTTTTGTACAAACTAAAAATAGATCTACCCTTTAGTTACCGGTAACAAAAACCATTTCACGTTTCTGACAGCCAATAAATCCAAATCCAGAATGATGTAAAACAGGGATAAATAAATGTTGTATTCTGATGTCAAGCTTTAATTGTTTTGGGAGTTTGAATGTGTGACATTTGGATTATGAATATACTAACACTGTATATTAGTTATGGCTAGATTTATTGGCTGGATGAAGAGTGCTTTTCCAGCCAGACAGCAGTGGTTGAGAGACCAGACACTGCAGACTTACAGCAGCTGCTAAGCCTGTTTTTCCATAGACCTAACTGAAAGAGCTTCTCTGCTGGGATGAGAGCCTCCACTTCACTGCAATGAATAGCTGTCCAGCTGCACTTAATTTATGCACGTGTGTGTTTCTGAGTGCAAATGAGGCTGGGTTTCTGAATCTTTTGTCTGCCTTTCTTATCCTCCGTGTGATTCACAGGAAATTAACATGACAACCCAACCAAAATACAGTACCTTGCCAGTATGGCATTGTTTACGTCAGCTAATAAGATCTCTAAACTTTACACCAAATGCACGAGGGAGATGTCCTGCTTTGTCGCCAGAAAACAGGATGGTATTGGAAAATTTGCCATTCAGTGTTTAATTACAGCCTTGACTTCTACCAACTATTTACAGATAATCAACATGGTGATCGATCTTTAAATAATTTTTGTTTTGTAGTAAGTCCCCGGGTTTTGCCATTTCCCTTTAGTTTTAGCTAAAGTCCACGATCACTCCCTGCCAGGCTGCGGCAGGGAGTGATTTATCATTTATCATTATGCAAGTTTGTCATTTAATTATTTATTTCCACAATCTTTTCTTAAGTTGTGCACAATTTTTCCAAATTCTATGAGTATCCATGATCGCAGTATCAAACAGAATAATTGAGATATGATTTATTTATTTATTTTTTTTAATTCTTCTGTTATGTTGTTTAATCATCAACTTCAGTATGCGTGCAGAGTGGCTGTACAAAGAGCAAGTCAGCAGCTGATTGTGTGGAAAGACTTTACCTATAATCTTCAGCCACTCCGTAGTGAATCATTATTTTATGTCTGAAACGTTGGCTTGAGGCTAGTGCTGTTTCCTTTTCTTGGATTTAATTTTTAACCAAAAAAACCTTTTTCACACATAGCCGAGGCCTCTGGCTTTTTTGCTCCTTAATTAAAGGTGCTAGATTTTTAATTAAGGGGTGTTAACTCGCTACCATTTTGTGAGCATCACCCAGTTAGCACTTATTTCCTTAAATAGTTCAATATTTTTTTTTCCATTGAGTTCATTTTTGCAATGATCCAGCTCAAATTTGCCTTTTTATTTTCCTCTGCGCTGTCATATATAAACCATTACAATGGTGGAAGCTCATATTAAACATGGCCAGAAATAATGAGTTCAGTACAAGTATTCTCCAAGATCCAGGAGCCCAAGCTTCAGTCTGCAGTAATTGCTCAGTTTCTGACAGTCTGTGTAGAAACTTGATATGATCATCTGAAGTATGGAGGTCCTCCTACCTCGTGTTTGTCTTTTGTTTGTGAGGGGCAGCATATAAAAAGGAAGCTGCCTTAAATTCAAGGTAGCTTATTAAGGGATTGGAGCTAAAAGGGTTGTTTTAGCCTGTAGATGACCTGAAGAGCTAAACGAAGGCCCAGTGAAAATAATTAAGGATTATGAGTGAGTAGAAATGTCACAGTTCACAATACCAGCTGTCGCTTTTGTACTGTAACACCGTTCTCAGAACAAAATTGCAAACAGAAGGCAGAGGACTCTTAGGGTTTTTCGTTGACCAATCCTAACCCTTTAAAATTTAAAATTCAGCTTGCTTTTCCCTTTAGGTTCTATATTTGGTTCCATTTTTGCGGTTACACTCGACAGCACCTGCAAACTAACAAGCTAACACAGAACACACCAGAAAGAAAAGTTTATACTGAAGGTAGATGGTTTCAGCGGAGTTGTGAGACCTCCCATTTGCCCATGAGACAACATCTATTTTCAAAGAACAAAATTTGTGTTGTCATTTTGAAGTTTCAATTCAAACACCAGTAAAAGCAAAGTTTCAGACAGAGCGCAGAGGCATCAAGAGTGGCTCAGCTGAAATCTGCAGCACAAAACACACTGTTTCTTTGAGCCCAATCCTAAAGTGGTACAGCTGTAATGGTTAGTTTAGTTTTTATGTGCAGTCAGTTTGATGGTGGAAAGCTGTGCTGTAAGATACAGGCGAAACACATGATTAAATATTGCTTTCTAATGTTTCTCTTCTTCAATTTTTTCTTTTTAAATCGAGCCTTCTTATATGGGCTCAAAATGTGGTCATAAATATTTTGTACTTGTAAAAAAGATTTGTATGTGTAAAAAGAATTTGTGTGTGCGTAAAAAAGATTTGTATGTGTAAAAAAGATTTGTATGTGTAAAAAGAATTTGTGTGTGCGTAAAAAAGATTTGTGTGTGTAAAAAAGATTTGTATGTGTAAAAAGAATTTGTGTGTGCGTAAAAAAGATTTGTGTGTGTAAAAAAGATTTGTGTGTGCGTAAAAAAGATTTGTGTGTGGACTTAGAAAAAAAACCCCTGCAAGTTACAAGTACGGCTTTTTGACCCTATTTTTCTTCCCTTCATCTGATTGGTCAATGTCATGTCAATCACAAATGTAACAATCCAATCAGAGAACAGATGGGTTTGGCTGTCGAGGGGCGCTTTTTTTGAACTGCAGGTCTTTGAAGGGAATAAATGCCCTTTTACATGCCAACCCAGCGTTTTCCTTCATCACCACGAAGGAAAACAGTCTGTGGTCGTCCGAGTTTGGTGATTTTTGTGTCACAGGTCTACGTGTTTAATACAGGGACTTCCACAGCCTTTTCAACAGCGCTGCGGACCGCGGGGTGGGGGCGGGCAGTGTTTTGGAAATGACAGTCTTCATTACAAAGCTTTCTTCGTTATGAATTAGCATACATGTTTTTATTGAACATTTGAAGAACCAGCAAAAAAACAAACTCTTGTAGAGGACATAAAGTCAGAGATAGAAAAGACAAGGAGCAGGTGCATCTAGTACAGGTAGGGTTGCCAACTCCCTGAAAAATAAATAAGGGACACCTCGTGGCCAGGGCCGGGCGACCCAGTTGTCTTCACCCTTCCCAGTGTGGTGAATTTTCTAGCTCTTTTTTTGTGTGTGAAATTATTTTTTTAACCCTTTGACTTGAATTTGATTTAAGTAGATGCATATTCTATTCTTTGTGATATGAACACATGTGAAACAAATGATCATTTAGCCATTTATTTTTAGCTCAAAATGACAACATTAACACAGTAAAACAGGTCTCTTTCTTAAACAGAAGCCTGTCATGCTTAACTTTTGAGAATATAAGTAAATCTTTCTTTAAAAGAACTCTGTCCTGCTTAACTTAAAATTATAGAAAACAATAGAAAGAAAAACATTCTTGTAACAGTGCACATTTAGTGCATTTAGTACAATTGGCTTCAGCTGAGGTATTATTTCAGCTTTTCTAATGCTAATCAGCTGCTCCTGTTTGTAAACCCGCTTGTTCCCATGATTACGCATCATAACTCATCATCATTATTCATCTATGTATTACTTTTATGTATTAGTCATCTATTTATTGTACTCATGTATCCTTGCAGTTGTTTATTACACAAAATAAATTATATTATCACACTTCTGGCCACATAGCGCTGATATTCACTGCACATGCCCATATTAACTTTTTCCAGCCAGGTGTTTTCCTTTTCCCATTCTTCCCTTTGTCTGAGGGGAACAAACATTGCTGCTCTAATGCTGGGCTCACACTGTGCGGTTTTAGGCCCATTTTGAGCCGATTTTTGAGTGATCGGACCGATTTTGGCCTTCATCGTGCATCGTGTAGTATACGTGGGGTAACGAGAAGTGATTAACACCTCACGACCAGCTCCCGATCATCAATCGCTCGTGAGGGTCTCACCACAGCCGCTCACACTGCGCACGCGCAAACACGTAAACGTTGGTGTAAAAGACGGCGCAGCACGGCTGTGCAGCGTGTGATCTGGACACAAGCGATGGAGGCACAACTTGTAGAACTTTGGAAAGCTCATCCGAGCCTTTTCGATGTGGCATCACAAAATTATCACGACCACAACAACCGTGAAAACAGTTGGATTTACACTGCTGCTCAATCACAGCTGCCTGATGAGTGTTTTTCATTAGCAATTTAGCAAAGTTGATGGTGGTGGTGTGTGTGTCTGTGTGAGTGTAAGACGGAGAGAGAGAGCGCGACAGATTTTCTGTTATAACCTTCATTTTATGGAGGCACAGTGTGAGCACTCAGGTCAGGCATCAGAGCATCGGGCGGTATAGTGTAAGACCTGCATCGTGACCTACCAACTTCTAACCCCTGCGAGTCAATCGTGCAGTTTGAGCAGGAGCTGAATAACGTGACTGAAAAAATCACACAGTGTCTGCCCAGCTTTAGGTCTACTGTCGTCCGAGACCGCAGTGTCGGCGTTTGTTTCCCTGTTGGCCATGCTTCTTGTTGTGGTCATCTGTTGTCTTCCGGTATTTTCTCCGTAAGCGACCTTTCCTCGACCAATGAGATGAGCAGTAATCTGAATTGTCATACTCGAATTGTCATAAGTGTGCTGTCAGCTCATTGGTCACAAAGCAGGAGAGGGGCTGGGAATTATGTTTTCAAACAAAGCGTTAATTCCATTAAAAGTTATAGACTACTTTTGATTCTCACTGTATTACGGGACAAAGTGCGTCCCTTATTAGCTCAATACGGGACGTGTACTTTTGTTTCGAAATACGGGACTATTCCGTTTTTTTAAGGGACGGTTGGCAACCCTAAGTACAGGTAGAGCTGCTGCAAAAACCCACAGAGCTCAGCAGCCAGCGCAACAAATTCTGGATCCTTTGCTTTTAGTTAGCAGTTAGCATTAGCAGCGTATCCTGCATCCGATGTGAAAGGACTTTTATGCTGCGCACTGTGACTCACAGCAATGGTCCTGGGTCAGCCCTGACTTTGTGTTAAACTAATCCTAAAGTAATAATGTTATTTCTAACCACTGATATACCACAACTTTATCCTTTCAACAGCTACTGAAAGTTAGGGGACCTAGCTGCTATCAGATATTTATATAGCGATCCTCCAGCTTCAAACGGTATCACCCTTCAAGGACCTGCAGTTCAAAACAGCGCCCCTCCGACAGCCAAACCCATCTGTTCTCTGATTGGATTGTTACATTTGTGATTGACATGACATTGACCAATCAGATGAAGGGAAGAAAAATAGGGTCAAAAATCCGTACTTGTAACTTGCAGGGGTTTTTTTTCTAAGTCCACACACAAATCTTTTTTACACATACAAATCTTTTTTACGCACACACAAATCTTTTTTTACGCACACACAAATCTTTTTTACGCACACACAAATCTTTTTTACAAGTACAAAATATTTATGACCACATTTTGAGCCCATATTCTTATCCCATTGAGCTGTCATTTCATGAGAGAAGAGGCTAGAAAAGATTTGTAGATGTAAGAGTAAGAACAAAATTCAGTTGGTTTTTGTTAGTTTGTTTTTAACTATAGTTTTTAACTATAGTTAAAAACAAACTAATATTACTGGAGGCTATCAGGATTCAGGCAGTGTGGCCATCGTCTTGTTAAACCGTAATCAGGGTGTGTTGTTTTGCTTGATGGCTGCTAACACTTGTTTGTGGACTGAATGAGGGATTTATGTGAACGATACTGTGTCTGAAAATCAGTGCTACACACAGTGAATCTGAAATGACTTACTGTATACAGTGCACCCCAAATATACAGACATGGACAAAGCTGTTGATACCCTTCCACAAATCAGACCACAGTGATCTCCAGTACAATGATCTCTGTATTTCACAATGACTCGTCTGCATTTGCTCACACGGCTCACTCTTCCTGAGTAACTGTCAAGTGCTCTTTTGAGGGACAGTGTCTCCACACTGCAATTCTCAGATCCCGGCTCGTGGAGGGCCATTTAAGAATAGTCCAGTGTTTATTTCTCAGCCTTTCTTGAGTGCTGTTAGCTTTTTTGGTTTTGGACCATTATCCCATTGCAGTATTTTTCACCTTGGTAGCCTTGGCCGTTCATTGTGCCCTGCACAGGTTTACTGTGCCAGATGCCCCAAACCCACCACCCCCAGCCCTTTCAACAGTGAGGTGTTATTTTCTTTTAAAGCATCATTTTTCCACCTGTAAACATAGAACTGATCTGAGTGGCCAAAAAGCTCCAGTTTTGTGTCATCAGTCTAAAGGACTTTGGGGCTTGTCAACATGCATTTTGCTCTTGTGTCTTTTCTGTCAGTAGTGGAGACCAAGTGTAGTTTAAAATGTGATGGATGGTGTGATCAGAAATGACGTATGTTGACCTTGGAGTTCAGCTTGAATGGTTTTGGATGGTTTCTTTCCATTTCCACATCATAGGAGGTTGACTGCAGTCCCATGAACCTTATATTTGTAAGAATAACATAATAGCCTTTACCATTTTAATGTAGATGCTTCTTTCTGAGCTCTGCAGACAGCTCTCTGTTGCTTTCTCGAGTCAGTGTTCTGGCCAAACATTTAAAAGAATCAGAGAAGATCATCAGGCATTTGAAGTTGCACAGAGGTCACGCTGCTGATCTTTTCGGTAAGGTAGTTGAAGATTCCTTCCAAATCTGCTGCTAGTAGAAAACTATGGTGCATGCGGTTCTAGCCATTCCCCTTTCGAGGGGGTAGGGACAAATAAGTAAATACTTCAGCCTACTCCTTTTCAAACAAATAATGGAATGATATTTTGTAATGATTGTGAAGGCACATGTTTGAAATGTTTGAAATAAAAATGAACTGAACTGAACTTTCCCATATTTAATCACAGTAATTGGAGTATCCACAGATGCTTCAACTGCAAATTTTAGTAAAATATTTCAGGTTGTTTCAGGCCATCGCTGTGTGAAGGGCTCTGTGTGATAGTGGAATAAGAGCAAACACTGATTGATTTTATTTATTTTTTGCTTTTAAATGTCGCGATTCAGAGTAGAGGCATTTCCCAGGCACTAAAAATAAATATTGGATAAATGAAGGCTTCTGTATGCACCTCTGACAGTTTCTTCATAGTAAATGGAGGAATGTCATTTGATTTGTAAAGGCTTAGCTTTGTAAACTGTACAGCATTTTTAATCTGTAAAAAATTTATAACTATTCACTTTGAAATAAATCCACTTGGACTGCTTCCAGCAGTGCACTCTCGCTAGAATCTCAACCTATAATCAGCTCTGTCAGTGTGACTAAAATGTAGGCTTTAAGAATCTATAGCCAGAGTTTATGACCACACTGAGAAAATCGATCTCTGTTTCTACTATATTAACCTTGTTAACAGTTATTTAGACATCATCCAGGGTTCCATTTTTGTGCTATAAATAACATTTCCGTGGCAAAGCTTTGCAAAATGCTTCAAAATATGGTATTTCTGTTAAGGCTGTCAGTTGAGCTCAGTTTTGTTTCCGTTTCCCTGAAGTTAAACTCTACCTGGGTTTCATAGTGTTGTGTAATTTCAAGTGTGAGCAGCAGGGTTCTCTGGGAAATGCCAAACACCGCATGTGGATGACATGTGCTGGAACCATAAATGTCTGAGTCTTTTTAATGTCTGTCTTTACCGTCTTTATTCTTCTTCTCTATAGACATGACCTATTTTTTATGAATATTCAACATTTCAAAGATATATTTTCAAAAGTACCTCCCCTGTGATGTAGAGGAGGCCTTTTTTTAATCTGTCTTTATTCTTTCTGTGTCTTCCTTGTAGTAAGCATGTTTCTCAACACCCTGACGCCCAAGTTCTACGTGGCCCTGACAGGTACTTCCTCCCTCATATCAGGACTCATATTGGTAAGATGTGCTTCATTCTTTATATTTGTTGATTGTTGAAGCTGATACTGGTTTAAATTTATTATAAATAAAGCAGTAATTTTTATTTGCAAAGTGTGAATGTTTAAGTTGGCTGCCCTGTTTATACTTAAGCATACAAATATCAAATATAAATGGTGTTGAAACCTGCTGTGAAATGGATCTATTTTTTTTTAAGCAAAAATCACATCCTTGATGAATCTAACTTAATCACTGTGTGCTTTTACTTGACATTCTCTTCCATGTTAAAAGGAGAAAATTAATTTTCAGAGGTGGCCCCCTGGTGATTTTGAGCCTGGGATATAATTTGTTAGGGCTTTAATCACACATTCACAGGTCATATAAAGCTGAAATGAAAGGATATCAAACCTCATTTGGTCCTCCATGAGATTATCTCCCTGCACTATCAGTGTTTATTCTGCTGCCTGGTGCATCAGAATGCAACACACTGAATGTTTTTGTGCTTTTTAAATTACCGAGAACACGTGCTGGGTTGTTTTGTTTGGGATGTGGAAAAAGATAAGAATAGAACTCTCTATTGCTGTGCATTAAACAAAAGACGCTCCAAGTATTTCATTTCTTTTTCAGGTTCTTCACAGAGACGGCAAACTGTGTAACAGTGGTTGGTGCGCAGTTTAAAATAGCCCCTCTCTTAATTAACTCACTCTCTCTTCCCCTGCGGGCGATTGGCCAGTGTGCGTAGGCTGCTTGGAAATGGTGTTGAGCTCTGCACATGCTCTGTGAAATTATTTAGAAATGTGGACGCCAGTTGGTTTCATCGAAGCAATAGTGTTCGTTTCTCTGTAAGTGGGAGAGATGTTCCAATTTGCTCGTTTTCCAAGATTCCTGTAGGAGCCCCATCAAAATTTGTCATTTCCTCCTTCAAGCAGAAGCTCCACAGTACATCAGCTTTAGCAGTCGGCAGTCTGTACAACTCGTAAAATAATCACGTTTAGATATCAATACTGGAGTCCTTCTAGAAGCAAATCTCACCATATGGAAATGCCTTCAGGCACTTGTTTGAGTTATTTTGAATGATCTAAACTGAGTTGGTCGTTAGTCACTGGAACACAACTGTGTGTACAGAATCACTACTCAAGTTAAATTTAAATTTTCCAATCGATGTTATTTTTTTTTAATTTATTTTATTATTGAGTTCCATGTTTTGTCTGCTAAATTCCATCCAATCAAAGAGCAGGTTTCACTGATTGGATCCTCTCCTTTGGCCTAAGGTGGTAATTGGTGAAGTATACCGGGGCCTCTGTGGCACAAGCTTGACTCCCATTGATACAGTGTTAATCAGCCCACACTCAGATTACTGTAATAAAGATGTGTTAAAACAGATGGAGAATAGCAACTATTTAAGCTAGCTGCTGGAGGTCTCAGCTTTACTAGCTAGTAATTGTCTTTACTTTGTTCTGATTAAAAATCGTGTGGCTGGCATTGAAAGTAGATTTACTCCCATTTTAAGCAGGTTAAAGAGAGAATTATTTTAAGAGGTGCTAATTTAAGAAGAATGTGCACAAAAAATGTGAACACTTGAATGTATCATCTTCATTGAATGAGCAGTTAAGTGAATGAGTTTCTTTCTGTCTTTCTTTCTTTCAGATCTTCGAGTGGTGGTATTTCAGAAAATATGGGACCTCCTTCATAGAGCAGGTGTCTGTGAGCCACCTGCGCCCCCTGCTGGGAGGAGTGGACAGCAGCTCTCCCAGTAACTCAAACGCCAGTAATGGGGAGGCTGACTCCAGTCGGCAAAGTGTGTCTGGTAAGAGCTACATTTGTGATCTGCTTATAGAAAAAGATTGCAAAAAGGTGACTGGGTCTCCCACCGAAAGAGCGGGGTGGAGGAGAGGGATGCCTGGATGCATCTGCTTAGACTGCTGCTCCACTAACCTGGAAAAACAGCAGAAAATGGATTTGTTTGTAGATGCATTAAGATCTGGAAAAATACAATTCTTTAAATAAATGTACTGTTAGAACTGTAAGCAGTACAAGGCAGTCTAAGAAATTAAAGCTTGTCTAGAAGCATCTTCCACAGCCAGAGTGAGCTGTGCGAGCGTCTTGACTTCTCCATTAGTGATGCTTTGATCTTGGTTAATCTGTTGAATGTATATTTGCTCGTCTGTGAAGTCTTTCATTTCAAAAGAGGAAAATGTCTCTGCTGAATAATTCCCTTGGTTCCTTTGCCAGTGATAAGGGAAAACGTTTATGCTACATAAGCATATACATAATGCAGCATGAGTCCCAGCCTGCTTTAGTCCAGACAGCCTCTGTCTATTAAAGAATCAGAACCAAATACGAGTTGCAGTGACAGTTTGGTTAAATGAGCTCACCCAGTCAGTTTAACGGCGTGTTTTCGAGCGTTCGGTCATTGAACTCTTTGTGGAGACGTGATGCAGCCGCTTTTGTTTTCAGCCAAACAACTTTGAGTGAAATAGGATTATGTGTGCTCAAGTGTACTAATCCTCCGTTTGCTGGCTAATAATCTGCTCTGTGAAAATCGCTCAGCTCAATTCAGAGATGGATGTCGCAGCTTAATATTTGTCTTTGTCACAGATGGGTTTTCAGTGAAGACCCGTGATTGATTAGTCATGGTTCTGGAATTGAATGTGGCAAAGCGTGAATTTTGTGCGCGTAGTATTGATTTATTTCTAATTTGACTTTGAAATTCGGTTTTATTGTCAGTGAGAGGCTTTTGTTTGTTTAGGCAGGACAGTTTGTTATTCAGTTAGTACAAAAATCAGTGAATAAACACATAAGAAATAATTTTCTCTGTTTAAGTCGTTAGTAATAGAATATGAGTTTTGCGATGTGTGTTGGGTTTTCATGGATATTTTATGCATCTTCTTTAAAAAAGGCAATCAAATAATTTAAGTGAGCTCCTTATTCTGATTTCCAGCTTAATTTATTTTATTCTTAAACTCTACAAGAGGAGCTTTGCATAACTCAAAATTCAAAATAATCTGTATTTATCTTCTGCTGGGCCTTGGTGCAGGTCATCCACTATGTGAAAGAAGACATTTTCTCTTTACTTTTTAAGCGTTTGTGCTTGAGATGACCATGTTAGTGATATCTCCTCTCATATCTTGACATCATAAAGATCCAAAAGTAGGCAGAAGCAGTCAGTCTGAGCTTTAGGCTTCCAGGGATTACTGCACATTTGAAACTTTTGCTCTCATAATTTTCTCAAAACTGAATCCTGAGTGACACAGTGAGGGGACGTCTCAGCTCACGCAGAGCTCTTTTAGTTGGTTGAGCAGCACTTGTCATGTTGATGTTTGATATCAGCGCACTGTAAGCCACACATCTTATTGGTGCATACATATTATAAAAACCCATATAGTTAAGCCCTGTACCAACATCGATGTGTTCAGTGCCATCAGCTCAAACACAGGCTTGCCAGCAGTGTAGGTTTGTGCAGGAACCTGTTTGGTCACTGAGGAGTTAGAAGGCCTTTCCTCTGTCAGCCATGCTCTCACATAGATCCACGTGCCAGTCATGGAGCTGCAGGGTAGAGATGGCAGAATGCGCAGGCGAACCCTTTGAAGTGTGCCGAGTAAGCTCAGTGCCAACTTTGCCCTTGACGCTCATCACTACTGTTGTGCTCTTTGTGTCTCCCTTCTGCAGAATGTAAAGTATGGAGAAATCCACTGAATTTATTCCGCGGAGCCGAATATAACCGGTGAGTGACAACAGCAAAGCAACCTGCATCTGAAGTCCAGCTCACTTGGAGTCAGTTTTCCTCTGACTTTTCCATCGTTCTTTCTCATCTGTGTCTTCTCTTGTTTGCTTTTCCAGTCTTTCAGGTCTTTCTCGTGTCAACTTTCCTGCCTCTTGAGTGTCATCAGATTTGTTTTGGTCTTTATTTTCTCTCTTGTGCCTTTGTGTGATTTTATTTTTATGTCTTTCCCCCTACTGATTTGTCTGTCTCTATTATGTGCCATTCTTCTTTTGTTATCTTTTTGATGTCTTTGCCTGTGTTCCTTCTGTTGAGTCATCCCCCACTTTTTGATTCCTCATGTTGTAATTATCCAGTTTTTCTCTTCAGCTGTAAACCCGCCAATCAGAATTGTTTTCTGTTTGAGCTTTAGCAGAGACGCGTCATTCATTTTCTGTGTTTTGTCAAAAATGTGCCAGTCAGTAGCTTATTATTAAAGCGTGTCGTTCTGTCTGTGCTGGTGTCCAGGTATACTTGGGTAACAGGTCGAGAGCCGCTGACATATTATGACATGAACCTGTCAGCACAAGATCATCAAACCTTCTTCACCTGTGACTCAGACCACCTCCGGCCTGCTGATGCCAGTAAGCAAACACACATTCATACATATGCTGTGTTTATAACCATGTGATTTGATTTAAGTGCGGAGGGCGTAATGTGACCCCTTTGACATATTAATATGTTAATGTGTTTCTCTGTGTGGTGGCAGTCATGCAGAAGGCGTGGAGAGAAAGGAACCCACAGGCTCGCATCTCTGCAGCACATGAAGCTCTGGAGCTTGAAGAGTGAGTTTAAAATTATGTCATGGGTTGAAGGTATTAATAAAAGCAAATTCTAATAATCCTAAAGAGAGTCTAGCTACTCTGCAGCCCTCTTGGTAGATATTAAGGCAGTTTTCTGAGATCCATGTCTGAATGAATTTGGAGAGAGCCATGGTCTGTATATCAGTAGTCATTAAAAAAGAACAAAACAAGAATGGCACACAGTATAGACTGATAAAGGCAAACCACTAGAAATAAAACTAAATCATACAAGACAGAAGAGGGAAAATAAAGACTAAAACAAAACTAATGTGTAGAATTACTCGTAAAATCTAATAAGTCGCTCAAAAAGGGGTTTTTTTCTCCACAAGTTGTATTTCTACTGTGGATGCACACAGTTTAAGAACATTATATTTTTTTAACAACTCAGTATTGATTCCAGAAATTATAAGTATGTTAATCTCATCCACACAGAGCACTGAAAACAGGATACGGTCTAGCAAAGAAAGCAGCAACCTACATTTTACCACAATCAGCACCATGAAACTGAATCTCTCATTAACCTTGACTTTACAACTGCAACAACAGGATTGGCTCAACAGCCCGATCTCCCCTGATTTGACTGTTGGTCCGCTCTCTTTCGATTTAGTTTATGATCCTTCTGGAAATTCATTTTATGTCCGTGGACAGTGTTAAATAAATACAACCACAACAAAGAAGAAATCAGTTAGAGACATTACATACATTTAACAACAAAGCAGCAGGGGAAGGGTATCTTTAGCACTGCAGTGCTCTGCTGCTCTGTTGGAAATGTATCAGGCCATCCTTGGAACATATGACAAGACTTTGACAAATTCAATTTCATTCCTTCAGAAGGCTTTTTGATATTTTACCTATATTTGTCAGAGCTAGAAATTTAGTCAAAAGAATTTTCCAAATTAAATCTCTTATCATCAAATTGAGTTTGGTCAATTTGACCAGCTGTATTTAACTGGTGCTTTTCTGATGGTTGTTCCAAACATATGTTGTGCACATACCAGATGAAATCAAAGGAACCTTTATATAAAAAATAATAACAAATGAGCAGACCATAAGTACTACATCTGATTTGAGTTTGGCCAGTCTTCTCTTCAGCAGTGTGTCTTGGGGCACCACTGTGATGCTTCCAGCGCGGCTGCTATTTATACATCTCTCCCTGGAAGTTTCACTGTGACCACTTTCAGTCAAGCATCTGTGTTGGATTCTGGATCTCCGCCCAGAATTGTGACCCTTTAATTTGAATTTCAGTTTGGGGAAGAGGATGAAGGTGCAGGGAGGAAGTAGAAGGATTATGAGTAGCAATAGTGTTGGTGTGCACACAATGGCCTGCGAGCTCAAACCATGAAATGTCGGTAAAAATACATTTTTATTTTTTATTTTTCTAACTTGTAATCACTGATAATGGCTTTATGCTGACTCCAGTTAGGAAGCTGAAAATCAAAACTAAGAGCTGATCGTATCTTTTAATATTTAGTATTTACATAATCCCATCTAGATGCCGTACAACCAAATATGCTTTTGCAAAACTAATACTATGAACTTCTACCAAAAAAGTAGCTCACAAACATGAATCAGACCCCAAGTCCCAAACACTACTGTTGCTTTTAGGTCCACACACATCAGTTTGTAATAAATTGGAAAACTGTAAACTGCAGGTTTTGTTTGTGTCAAGGGCGGATCTGAAGCTTCTCATCACAGACTGGCCTTCCGGGTGCTTCCATCATTCAGAGGAAGGCAGCTTTAGTTCTTTTCATGAAATTCAGGTTTATTTTTAGGAGCATTTGTGACAACCAAGACAGTGCAGAGGAACTGTGTCAGCACTACATGTTGCTCCCAGCTTGTATCAAGGCCGTGACTGCAGGTTGACTCAGAGGAAAACTTCTTTGATCAGTGATCTGTCAGACGCTGCTGACAAGCACACAAGGCTCAGGAGCATTTTTATGTCTCAAAGAAGCTGCGCTTTGTCGGCAAACGAGGAACCCCGCTGAGAGGCGGTAAATGAATTAATGAGTGTATAAGAGGCTATGCAGCAGGTTAGTTATTACTCCCTGACTTCTTCTCATCCCCATCTACAGCTGTGCAACAGCGTACATCTTGCTGGCAGAGGAGGAGGCCACCACCATCATGGAGGCTGAGCGGTTATTTAAACAGGCGCTAAAAGCTGGAGAGGGCTGCTACCGCCGCAGCCAACAGCTCCAACATCATGGTACACAATATGAAGCCCAGCACAGTGAGTGTAATCCATGCTTTAACACTTTTCCTAAGCCAGTAATAATCAAGCGACAGTATGAATGGTAGTCCTGGTCCATCTCAGCCTCTGTTGCATTTTAATAAAAAGGACGGTAAGCGTGATCTGATTGAGCTAAGTTCTGTTTTTGCAGGAAGGGACACCAATGTGTTGGTGTATATAAAGAGGAGGCTGGCCATGTGCTCCAGAAAGCTCGGCCGAACAAGAGAAGCAGTTAAAATGATGAGAGATGTAAGTACACAACCTGCCAGAAGAAAACCCACACAAACCGAAACACACAGTGTTGTGCATTCATTTCTGAATGGGTTCAGTATAAACAGTCACAGAGTATTTTGAGGTAATACAGTGATGACCCAAAGCTCATGTCTGCTGATTGTGCATGTGTCTCCCCCTGTCTGGTATTACATGTAACAACAGTTGTGTGTTTTCCAGTTAATGAAGGAGTTCCCTCTCCTCAGTATGTTCAACATCCACGAAAACCTGCTGGAGTCGCTACTAGAGCTCCAGAACTACGCCGACGTCCAGGCCGTTCTGGCCAAGTATGACGGTGAGCGACACTCAGCCACCTGTGAGCAGCTCAGTAACTGTACTAACAAAGCTGTATTTAGTTACTTGAAGGTAGCCGAGTACAGACGCCACATTCCCTGTCGAGTGTTTGTTGTTCCTCAAGCAGCCCGAGTTATTTTAACAACTAAAATGCCAGAGCGGGGCCATTTCTGACCACATATCTTATACAGCAGGGCCGAATCCATACAGGCGAAAATGTAATTATTATTTGCAAGTAAAAATTGCATCTGTTAAGATGTATTCTGTAAAGCAGGTGTTACACCATCTACAGGCATTTGGCCAGGTGTTGTTTATAAGATCATTTTTCTGCCTTCGTTAGAGCACAGACGCACACAGGAAGTATGCATGGGGTTATCTGAGGATGCCCAGCATGTTCTGAAACTACATTTTTACTCCTGTTTATAGATATTTATATGACACAACTGGAAAAAGAGAGCAAATCACACTTAGAGAAAGTTTAAGATATGATAACAAAACACAGGTGAAACCCAAACTCATTAAGTTCATTCACAACCCCCTGTGGGCATCTGCAGTATTCTTAAATACAGGCCTCCCCTCGAACTGTTACCTGTAATTCCAAACTTTTACCACATTCATTAAACTCCACCCTGTCCTTTCTGTCTCTGTCTGTCTTTTTGTCTCCTCCACAGATATTAGCTTACCTAAATCTGCAACAATATGCTACACAGCAGCCTTGCTCAAAGCCAGGGCGGTATCGGACAAGTGAGTATTGCTTTTCATCACATACAGTTCTTCAGGGATCTGACATTCCTGTACTGCTATTTAGTTTAAGATAGGGTTGAAAATGGCTCCAGGGAGGTGCTCAGTATCAATGAGAGAATAGCGATGATGTAGAAAGAGTGAGACACCCCAAGGTTTGAGCGCTGTTACTGTGACAAGTGAGTTTTCTGCCTGATTGTTCAGGGTGTAGCATGTATAATAAATGCTGCAGCTGCTTAAATTTAGTTTGTTTTTAACACTTCGTAAAATGTTGGTTCTTGCTTGTTACTATATCTATTCATGAGAGGTATGGATCAAAGTAACCTCATGATGTAGAATCACGACCGTCTGCGTGCACGTGCAGGTTCTCTCCAGAGGCCGCATCCAGGAGAGGGCTGAGCACAGCAGAGATGAACGCAGTAGAAGCCATCCACAGAGCGGTCGAGTTCAATCCTCATGTCCCCAAAGTGAGTTGAGATTACCACACACACACTTGCACGCAGATTGTTTGTGTTAAACAGAGATGTGTCGATAAGAAAGATGTAAATATGCCAGCTCATAGCAGAACTGCTCATTTACACGTGTAGCCCCTGTGTGAGTCACACAAAACAACATTCAGCATAAAAAACGAAAGAACCAAATTCAAGCAATACATAATGAGAAGTTAAGCTTGGTGGGATGAATCTTAAAGTGGGATATGTTGAGCATATCTTCTCTTCCAGGATTGACTTCCTTTACTGACAGTTTGTCCAAATGTAGTTCACCTATGAGGCACTTCTGGTGGGTGCTGTGATCTCTTTGCTACTGCCAGTGCTTTAATTTATACATTCACTTAAAAGAGGTGGACCAAGTCCATGTAAAACGTTGTTCCTTGTGTTATGTTATAACTGGGGGAAAAAATAAATAAATGTGCATGTAAAGTGATCCCAGGTCATAAATGAGGATCCAGTGCTGTAAACACACAGCAAACACAAGCTAGTAGCAACCCCCGTCTCAGAATGATGTTGGAGCAGGAAGTATGCTGGCCCCAGTCAAACAGCTTGGTGTTCACACTTGGTGCATTGAATTGTAATAATGTAACTGTGTCATGCTTTGTTGTGGGCTGAATGTGAGTATTGAACTTTATTCATGGATATGCTGAGATACTTTTAATTCATTTCCTTTCTCATTCAGATGTCTTCTTTGTTCTCTCTCTCCTTGTCTTCCTTTGTTCCTCTCTCCTCCTGCTCCTTGTTCCCATCAGTACCTGCTTGAGATGAAGAGTCTGATTCTTCCTCCAGAACACATTCTGAAAAGAGGCGACAGCGAGGCCATTGCCTACGCCTTCTTCCACCTACAGCACTGGAAAAGGGTGGAGGGGGCACTCAACCTTCTGCACTGCACCTGGGAGGGCAGTAAGTACATGCTAACACACAAATACTGTAAACTGACAGTATTAAAATTTTAGTGGTGATTATTTCTGAACACGAATGATTCTGGAGCTCGTTGTTAATTATTAATTGTTCGTGTTTTTGTGTGTTTGTAGCTTTCAGAATGATCCCATATCCTCTGGAGAAGGGTCACCTGTTCTATCCTTACCCCATCTGTACAGAGACGGCAGACAGAGAGCTGCTACCCAGTAAGAGACGCTCTGACATGCACGCGCACACTGTGCAATGCAGTCAGGGCAAAAAATGTTATATTATATATATTTTTTAGGGAACTTGTTGTAAATTTCTGTGTTTAAATCCCTTTAATTAATTTTGGGAGTTTGTAAACTTTGAAGAAAAAAATGCTTCATGTCAAACATCTGTGCTGAAAAAGCTGTTTTGTTTTTTTAAAGTTACACTTTAATTTGAGAATTTGGCTCACAGAGTGTGTGTGTGTGTGTGTGTGTGTGTGTGTGTGTGTGGGAGGTTGATTGTGAGTGTTGTCTTGATGTCTGCCCAGAAGCTTGTCTGTCTTCACTCACAAACCCTTCATTGATTGAGCTGGCCTACAGCCACGAGAAGCAGCACAGTGGTCTGTCTGTGTCTCTGAAAAGACATGCATGTTTATTTCAGCTAATTAAAATTGAACATAAATAAGAAATTAAATTGTGAATCAATGTGCCAAACATGACAGCATGCTATGTGTTAGACTTTGTGAGATGTTTGACCTTGTTAAACTTCCTCAACAGAAAAGGTTGCCTTCGTTGTTTTTCTTTAGAATACCTGCCCTCAAATTTGCCATCTTGTTGATAGTTACCCAGTAAAAGCCAGAAAGATGAACTTTGCTTTTAGAAAAAATGATTTGGTTGAGAACATCATGGAGAGTTGTGATACCGATTGTAATGTGATGGGAGGACTGTAAGTCTGACTGGTACATGCCCATACTGTCTGCTCCTTTTAAGGGTTCGTAACCACATGTGCACATTTGATATAGCTACATTTCATTTTTAGTGTCAGGGCTGCCACGTCTTGGATAAAGTTGAAGCGTAGGACACTTAATGAGCTCCTTTGAAACTTAAAATAAGCAGCGTTTGGTAGCTTAGTCATGAAGCATCTAGTGCTGAGAACTGACGCGATCCTCGAAGATGCTGGTGGATGTCTACCACAAGAGAGTGTTACTGTTGATTTTGAAAATAAACAAATCAGCCCCCAGTGAAGGTTGTGTTGAGGAGTAAGAGATGTAAATGTCGTACTCTGAACTAATATTGTGTTTCTGTGTGTCCGTCCTGCGTGGAAGCAGTGTTTCACGAGGTGTCGGTCTACCCGAAGAAGGAGCTGCCCTTCTTCATCCTCTTCACAGCTGGTCTCTGCTCCTTCACTGCCATGCTGGCTCTGCTCACACACCAGTTCCCTGAACTTATGGGAGTGTTTGCTAAAGCTGTAAGTGTATACACACACACACACACACACACACACACACACACACACACACACACACACACACACACACACAGGGGGAAAAAATGAGGAGAAAACTTGAATTTCACAGATAATGTCCAGATTACTGTCCTTCTCTGTGGAGAGTCTTCAGAGAATAACTCGGTGACCTTTGACCTTTTCTCCATAGCTTTATTTTCATTAAAAAAACAAATTACCGGGTGAAATAACATACTGGATGACTTCTGACCTTTTTGCTTGTGCTACCCTCAGCGGCTGCATTCTTTTTGACAGTGAGTTAGACGTGCAGGCTTTTATCACAGATAGAAACATAGAAAGAATCTGTTGAAGTCACACAGTTCAATGGTTAAATGGGTGTCGTGGACCAATGGGGTAAGGACTGTACTGGCTAGAGGAGACAATAAATCCCATGACTGTGTAGTGCTTGGTAGCTTAAGCTAGGACATTATAGCACAATTTATTAGTAGATTATATGAAACTTTAATATGATGTGCAAAATAATAAAAATAAACGTCGTGGACTACACCCTGTGGTTCCTGTTTGGACTCATCCTTGGGTGCTACAGGTATCACAGTGACAGGAAGGGGCAGCAATGGCTGTCAGCCTGCAGCAAAACAGAGTAGAAATCTGAAAGATGTAAAGGTCATGGAGTAAACAAACAGTTTCTGTGCACACAGGCAGTTTGTGTTTTAGCTGTGAGTGAAAAGAGAGCGCTTCAAACCACACTGGAAAAGGTAGCATGACAAATGACTCTTACAGGCTTTTAAACACATGTGGTTTGTAACACACTTCTGGTGTCAGCTCTTGCATGTCCATCAGAGGAAACATGCTTCAGCTCCACCAACAGCTATACATGTGATAACTTCACCATGCTCACATATTATGTGTTATTTGCACATGCTCCTAAAAACAATGTGCATTTTACTGTTCTCTTGGATCTATTTTTAATCACAAACGTGGGAGAATTACTCACAGTTTTGAGCTCTCCTCCACAAGTGTTGTCTTGCAACTAGTTTCAAACACACTGCCAGCAGTTGCCCCATCCATCCATCCATCCAGCTGGAGGAAATGGCCAGGGTGAGGAAGTTCCTCCTGAATGACTCAACTTCTCACCCAACCTCTACAGCTAAACACAGCTACCCTTCAGAGAAAACTCATTTCTGTTATTTCAGTCATTATTCAGAGCTTGTGAGCAACGGTCAGGGCAGAGACATCGATTGACCGGTGAATCGTCAGCTTCGCTTTTAGACAGAGCTCATTCCACCCATGGATTGAGGTGATCCCTGCTACTGTATATCGAGCCAGTATCTCTCAACCTCACCAGACTCCACCAGGGAGGTGAAGTTCAGTGTCCTAGTAGCCAGCCTTAGCACCCTGGAATCAGACTTACTCTGCCCCTCATCTGATTCACATGCTCACCTCATCGGTCTCTTTTATGTGAAAGTATCAACAGGATCCAACTGATAGAAACACCTATAGTAGCCAAACATCTTCCCCCATGTACTTTTTTTCAATTGTTGTTGTTCTGGAGCAACCTTCACACATCCATCTTTTATATGAGCAGCCAGTGGAGGGCGCTGCCCACCCTCTGCCTCCTCCTTTAAGCCTGCAGCTCTGTGCTGCTCCCCTGGAATGTGGGTGAGGTCATCTCTCCACCCTGATGTGACACTATCAGCAGATACCATCTACCTGCTGAGAGGTAGATCATTGCAAGGAACACATTGCATGTATTTATCAGTGAGTCTGAAACCAGGAATAATTACATACCTGCTTATGTTAGTTTAAATCATTTATTGAAATCATAAATAAAAAAGTATTTTAAAACGTATGCTGCTCAAACACTAAGACATACCAGATCACAGTAATGCTAATCACAGATGCTGGTGGTTACTGCAGACTTGATGTTTTATGGGGAACCTTGAATGGACAGATGAGGCCTTTCTAACAGTTTTTGGAATGTTTTCCGACTAAAGTTGACTCCAGAAAAACTTAACAGGTGGCTTCCAAGGAGAATACATAGCTACTGGCTACGTTTACTTTTTGATCTCATAGATCGATATTTAAATTCCACATTTGTTCAATGATTCATTTTAATATCTGAATAGATGAAATGATCAGTACATCAACTTGCTTGGGTAAATAAGTCGGGTTCCCACTGTGACTGAATGTAAAAGCAGCACAAGAGCTGCTAAACGTATAAGTCACCAGTGATTCCCTAGACCAATAAAACTTCATGCTAACATGGTGTCTTGGACAGGTCTCTCCCTGCCGCCCACACTGTTCAAACACTACTACACACATTTACTTTGAAGTGCTCTTTGAAGCTAAAATGGAGATGTGAGATCTGATGTGTGAAGCAATCCTCAAACCACCAGCTGCCCAGCTCACACATGCAGGTGGAGTCTCTTTCTGCCCCCCCCCCCGCCCAAAAAAAAAAAAACCCTCTTCGTGACCTTTATCTGACATCTAAGACAGTAGGAACTTCCGTGAGCTGCTCAGGTGGAGCCCCTATCACCCCTCACCTCCTCCTTGCTAGTTGTTGTCAGACTGCCAATCTGAGAATGAGGCCTGAATTGCACTGATGGAGGATTCATGCTGCAGAAGTGGAAAGTTTATTTGTTCTCACAGCTGAAAATAAAGGAAAATCCCCCAAACCTTCAGATAATTCAGACACACGGTTATGCAGCCTTTTTCTTATTTGTCAAAGTTTGACCTGCCATCGACAGCTGCTGACCTTTCCCGTCTTTATCAAATGTGGTCCATATTTTAGAAAATTACCTCCATGTTTTGCTCAGCTTGTACTGAAACCCCCAGTTGAAACCAGGAAGTCATCAAGAAAGTGTTTGTTGATGTCACAATTTAAGGGAGTGCCCCCTGCTGACTGTTAGACAGTACTGCAACATTGAGAAGCAGTGTTCATCTTTTATGTACAGGTGATATACACAGCCACCACCCTATCCTGCCGGCTTAGGCACTCTTTAAAATGTTTTTTGTTTTTTAAATGTCAGTTCAAAGTTTATATTAACCATCCAGATAAATAGCACATTGTCTACAAACCAAATATTAATATAAATTAATTTGGGAGTCTTGCTATCAGTTGTCCATTTATAAACAGCAGTCAGGGAGACATGTTATCAGATAGTATGAACCTGACTCCATCTACACACCACAGCTCTGTGAGGGATGCAGCACCTATGTAAAATTGCTTTTATTAGATAACAAAAAAAGCGCTTAAAGTGGTGGCTCGATACACTGCTGCGTGTCTCCGATACAGTTTTGTTCCATCTGGTAGAATTGGATGCAGTCAGTTCCTGTGGCCACATTGCAGCCAGAATGCAGCGTGGTGTATTTCAGGGAAAAGATGCTGGCTGCCCTGTTAACATTCTGTTTGTGTGACTGTATTTGTCTCTCTTTGTAGTTCCTCAGCACACTGTTTGCTCCTCTGAACTTTATCATGGAGAAGGTGGAAAGCATCCTGCCATCCAGCCTCTGGCACCAGCTCACCCGCATCTGACCCCGACCGACAGAAGGGCCGACCGGACCAGGAATCAGACCCAGGACCAGCACCAAGAACAGACCTCTATCTGGACAGAAACAGCTGAACTGAAATCCAGAACACTGCAGTGGACTAGACTGACGCGCCTCTGTGCCAAGTTCAAACCAAACCGAGAGCAGATGGGAATCCGAGGAGAGGCGCGAAACAAAAATGCTAAACAACACCCAAAATTGGTTTTGACTTTATTTGATATGTTTGCATTTCTTTGGGTTATCAGTCATTTAAAGCTGTTCTTTTGTTGTACAAAAAGAGATGATCAATTGCCATCATTAAAAAGGTGAAAAGGAAAAAAAATACAATAAAGGACTTTTTGTGTATTGCTGCAAAAATGCAGTGTTTTTACTGGCTGTCCCACATACTGTGAAATCAGCTGACCTTGATACCAGCACCACCAGATACAACCGGCTGGGTTTTGTTTCTCTGCAGGATCCATCACATATTTGGAGCGTTCATTCTCAAACTAAAAGCTCACTCCACAGTGGAAAAGTTGTTCCTGCAACTGCTGAAGCTCCACGTCAGCTTATTGCAAGTCCATCGTCATCGAGTTTGATGGTAAAATGCTCAACTAAACAGCATTAGAAGACACATTCACAGCCTGGTACAACAAACAGTTTTATTTCTCTATAGTTTATAAAAGTTGTGGGATACATTTGAACAGCGAAGCTTAAGCTGTTGTGCAAGCCTGCTTCCATTTGCAGTCCACTCACTGTTGGTGACTGTTGGAGCGTTTTGATGGAATTATCAGACAGTTGTTGTGGCTTTCAGTGTGGTGTAAAAAGTTTGTGTTGCAGGTATTGTGAAGTGATATGTTTAATAGTAACTGCTTGCTAACCAAGCTTGCATGTGCTGTCTGACTTAGACATCCCAGATATAGCTCTGAATACAAGTCAACAACTCAGGTCCTTTCCCACTAACCCAGTGCCCAGTCCTGAACTGGTTCTGCATATTTGCACCATTCAAGGATTTGCTGGTCCCTTAGGGTTGGTGACGTCATTAGTTATGCAGATTGTCTCCACTGCGATTTCCTTCCCACAGAAACGACCTAAGCAATGCTCAAGCATGTCTGGATGTGTACCAGCTTCCACAAGGTGCCAAAGCAATGCATCTTAATGATGAACTGTGACTCAGACCTCATCACCAGGGTGTATTAATCTAGCTAAACAAGCTGCTTGAGAAGTTTGTCCAGTTAACAGAACACTAGTCAGAGAAATCAGAATCTATTCATGTGTTTTTGTTCATGAGACTCTTTAAATCTGGACACAGTGTAAGTTTAAACCATTTATTCTGTAGAGTTCAGTTGTAAGGCTTATATTTTAATCTTACACAGCTGATGTGCAATTTACAGACAGGACATGTATTACATCTAATGAAGCAACTGGTGAGAACAGCTGCTAGTTTGCTTTACTTGTATTCCTCAGTGTATAATGACTGCTCAGGCCGCCGCCTCTCCTGTTTGTCACTGATGATGTTTGATTTCACAGAGTCCTGCTTGAATATTGCTCCTTAATCTAATATTGGTAGCAGGCACAATAACAGTGAAATGTAAACAGAGGTCCTAGTTATTAACACATTTCTAAGAAACAATGACAAAATGCGCATTTTAACTACAAGAAAAAGCATTTCTGATTATTTTTTTCTAGTTCTAGATATTTTAACTGTTTTCAAGCATTTATTTAACAAGATGTTGACTACAATACCCCTTAGACTATCTTAATGATCAGTTACTTATAGTGATTTTCCAGAACAAGGCTGATGTGCAGAGCTGTAACACAGAGGGATAAAGCTGATGAATTATATCTCAAAGCAATGGGAAAGAGTTGTTAAAGCTAAGTTATGAAGAGAGGTAATGATGAGTGAGCAGCATTCTGCTGAGAGAGCGCACTACAAATATGTTTGCTTTGAGAGTGTTGACAGAAGTATAGAGGTCGAAGGGAGTAGCACTGCGTCTTTGTGGACCTAGAGAAGGATATAAGGGCCCAAGAGAGGCACTGTGGTACTGCACGAGGAGTGTCAGAGGATTATGTGAAGCTGGTGAAGGACGTAGGAGGACTGTAAGAGTGCCAGATAGGTTCAAGGTCAGGGATTGACTGAACCCTTTCTTGTTTGCAGTGATGATGGAGAGGTTGACAGATGGCACTGATCTGTAGTGAAAGTAGGGAACAGGTGGAGGTATGCGCTGGAGAGAAGAGGGATGAAAGTCAGTAGACAGAATCCAAGTGTGTGGAAGAAAAGGGAACTGGTAGAGCAGTGAAGCTGCTTTAAATAGCCTGCAAAGCAATAGAGTGCAAAAGAAGAGAGTGCAGGCAGGGTGGAGATAAGTGTTGGGTGATTTGTAACACAGGGATACAAATCACCCAGGCTTACAAGGAGGTAGTGAGACCTACTACGATGCAGTTTGGAGATGGTGGGACTAACAAGAAAGGAGGTAAAACTGAATGAGGTTGAGTTGAAATATTTTCCATTGTGAATGACCAGGATGAACAGGATTAAACGATTATATCAGAGGGTTGAGCATTTTGGAGACAAAGTTAGAGAGGCAGGGTTGAGATGGTTTGGACATGGGCAGAGGAGAGATGGTGGATATACTGGATGAAGAATGTTGACTATGGAGCACAGAGAAGATTCATGGATGTAGTGAAGGAGGATATGGTTGCAGAAGAGAATGATAGAGTTAGGGTGAGATGATGCTGATCTTCTGTTAGGACTTCTAAAGGGAGCACCCAAAAGAAAATGATCATTCAAACAGAATCCCTGTAGATACTTAAAAATATAAGGTCATAAATGTAAAACTTTCCTCATAAATACAGTAAGATGCTATGTCTGTTATCAACATTATGGTTTACTTCTAGCCTTTTTAAAAGACTTGGAGAAGATGGCACTAATGTAGGACATCAGTGAAATTGCTGTAGGTCCTGCCCGCATTAATTTTGCACTGTTTCTGAGTCAAATGACAGTGTCCACTCATTTTCCAGCTGCTGTTTTCTACTAAGTAAGGAGATTTAATGATGGAGAGAGAAAACAGCTGAAGGACCATGTTCTGTGCATATGGTGGTACCTCTGGAGCAGAAAGCCTCTAATGAGCAGACAGAAAGCGAGAGAGAAGCTTGTGATACGCTATGTTGAATGAGACTGGCGTGACAACAGCTTACACTGAAAGCACGCAGGGGAAAAGAACGCTGGTCGTACTTTATGTTGTAAATGGTTTGCTGACAAGTGTAAGGTGCCACGAGAACAAATCTAAACAACAAGCTGATAAACTGTGTGGAGAGCTGCTATGTGTTAAACTAGAGGTGTTGAAGGCTTCACAGGAGCAGACCAAAAACCTCCATGCATGTTGATTCAACAAAACTATAAAAGATATTACACATAATTTAAGTTATATTTCAGTATATACTTGGTCAGTCCTTGGGGCCTGTTTAAGCAACAGTTCATCTCCAAACCATCACAACTGGAGCCAGCAGATCAAATGCTAGCCTGTTAGTCTCAATAGTATTTTTTTGTGTTGGTTCAGCAGGAATCTGAAGCATGATTTGACTGATACATTCTCAAAGTAACAGCTACAGACATTCAGCAGTCAGGCTTTAAATGTCTCTGAGTCTGGAAGTTCTTTCCACGTAGCATCCAAAAGAAGAAAAAGATGTGAATTTTTTTGGTGAGGAAAAGAAAAAAGTGTCTGAAAACCTAACAGACCTTCAGAGGGCTCGGAACTAAAGGCAGACTCGAGATTATCAGTTAGATTGTCGTAACAAGACATCAGGTAGAGCTGAGGAGGAACGGGGGGGACTCTGGATGCCCAATATGAGGCGTCAGTCAAGTTTAGTGGTGGCGAGGTCACGTCTGGCCCTTACAGGTGTGCACGTCGACCTGCTGGTGGCAGTCACGGCAGTGGACTGCACAGCACCACTGGAACTTGCACTCGCACTTGGTTGTGCGGCTGATGCGAGACGTGTCGTAGCCACGGCCACAGCACATCACTTCGCAGCCATCTACACCTCGGGATGTCCGGTTGCAGACCCGCCCACCTGTCCCCATCGACCCTGGAGAGAGAGCAAATGAGACGCGGTCAGTGAGAATAAATTTAGCACAGTATGACTATTAATTTAAAATTAGTTTTTGATCTGTGGGACCCACCCTAATGGTGAGAACACAAGTTATTAACAGTGGAAAATCAAAACCTAGACAATGTATCAAAGGAACATAAACACTGAACACTAGTTTAGTAGAGAGTGCAAACACTTTGTCTTCCAAGCTAACGTGTTAGAGGTAGGAAAAAGTATTGGGGTCAAATTGTGATGGGTAGACGACTGGGTCACAACATCTCCAAAACTGCGGCTCTGGTGGGGTGTTCCTGGTCTGCAGTGGTCAGTATCTACCAAAACTGGTCCAAGGAAGGAACTTTGGCAAACTAGAGAAAGGGTGATGGGCTGCCGGTCTGATGATTCAGGTTTTTCTCTTGCATCATGTGAATGGCCGGGTCCATATGCGTCACTTACCTGGGAAACACTTGCTACCAGGATGCACTATGGGAAGAAGGCAAGCTTGTGGCGGCAGTGTGACGCTCTGGGCTATGTTCTGCTGTAAAACCTTGGGTCCTCCCATCCATGTGGGTCTTACACCACCTGCCTAAGCATGGTTGCAGATGATGGTATCCCCCCCCTAATGGCTGTGACTTCTTTCAGCAGGATAATGCATCCTCGGTCATTTAACAGTGTTTCAGGAGCACAACAATGAGTATGAGGTGTTGACATAGCCTCCAAATTTCTCAGATCTCATCTGTCTCATCCGGACACCCAAGTCTGATACATCGAGGCCCCACCTGGCAAGAGCGGAGTCCACGCCTCGACGGACAGGACGTTCTGACAGCATGCGTAGTGTGTGCATGTCACTCTGTCTGTAAACACGATAGCTAAAAAAGTTTTAAATTAATTCTGACAACTCTGATACTTTTTAGGGGAGGTAGACTGGGGACATGTTAACAATACTTCCACCAAAGTCTTCAAGGTGAACTCAATGATTTATTGGTAGAAAACTGACAAAAAGCTGTAGAAACTATGATTCTTACAAGTGTGCTGTGTCAACGTATAGAAAGAATGGCATAAAGATTTAAAATGTCACATTTGACCTCTGACCTCACTTCTATATTACACATCAGCCTTTCTTTCAAGTTGACCACAAAATGTGATCTTATAAGTCAAGAGAAAGACAAGGAGCTGCTCCCGAGCGCTGAAACTAAAAACATGGACATAATCAAAATTATAATCATTAGATGTAAACTTTATTCTGCTTTATCGCTACATAGTGTAAAATGCCAAGTTTAAGTCTACTTCGTAATTAAAGGTTCTTAAAAAAATGAGGAAAAGTCTGTATTTACCTTGAAAAGTGTTTTTCTCACCAGTATATTAATCTATCATACTACAGTAGAAGGATCTGCCTTTCTGATCACTTCCTACTGCAGTTTTTCCACTGAATGACATTTATACTCACTAAAAGCAAAAACATGTTTCAGTAGTTTCCTTCCAAAAGGAGATTTACTGATGGAACAGTTTAACACCTACACTGCCTGTGATTTCTAGTTTAAGAAGTGACAACCCTGCTGGGAAATAACTGGGACGTCCTAAAGGAATAAAGGAAAAGTGTTCATGAAGGTAATGGTACTGATGCTTAAAAAATGGACTATAGCATCGTGGAATGTGACTTGGCAGCAGTTGAGCCACAATTTGGCCAATTAGAACGGTTCTATTAGTTTTTAGAAGCCAATAGGAGCAGAGTATAATGCCAGTACGGTGAAGATGAGATTGGGGGGGGGGATAAGTAAGATGAACGAAAGTGAGATGAGAGATTGATGATAGGAGCCATCAGCCTGCACTCCCACACTTCATCAGCTGTTCATTTTACAGGAGACATCCATCGCCCACACACACACACACACAGATACTGTACACACTCACTTTCTCCTGAATCCCAACTCCGGTTACCCACACACACACTTTACGTCGCCACAAACACAGTTAGCGTACCCGAGCTTTGTATGCAGAAGGAATAGCTGGAGCTCAATTTATGATGAAGCTGTGTAGGCCTGCAGATTCGACTCAAAACCATCCACAGGAGTTTTTAGAGGGACTTTTATTTAGCCGTTTCAGCAGCTTTGATCCACTGATGTTAAACATGAGCAACAGGAGTGTTTTCAGTCTGCTTTGGATGATCAAGCCCAACAGAATCTCACACGTTTCTATCTAACCGCTGTGAGCAGAGCGTTTGGGTTATAGTGTCTAGATCTCCAGATAACTTCTCTTTGATAGCAGCACAACAAACACAGATGCGCCGGGTGTGGGAAAGGATCATCCCTATGATTTCAGCCAAAATAAAACACATGGGAATGGACGCTTTTGTGACACAATCTGCGCTGAAGTCATACTCTTTCACGGTTTTTGATTTCATGCTCAGCAGACGTCCAGGAAGCCTTCAGAGCGCTAAATTGTAACAAGGTTCTCACGGCCTGGCTTTTATAAAATATCGACTTTTTAATGAGTCATCACAGAGCTGGTAATGCTATTCAAAATATCCAAATAACATCATTTAGGATTTGCGGAGTTCGGGAGTATTGAGTATTGTATTGAGAGAAAGACTTCATCTCTCTTTTTGACTGAGATATTTATGTTTCTGTGTAACAATATTGTTTTTTGCCTTTCTTCCCCCCAAACTTTACCAAGAAGAAGCTGCATCCATATATCTGTCAGATATGTGCAGTTTACAACTCTTCTCTACAATTCTGTTCAATATCTTGTTGCATAATTACACACATTAGTGAAAGTGCAATCAGCCTTTCCTTCTGAATTCTCATTCACATCTTTTCTTCATTTTATGAGTTGAACGACTGTCATTCAGGAGAGACTGAGTGAAGCTGCTGCTCCTCAGCGTCGAAGCATCGAAAGGAGCCCGATGAGGTTGTTTAGCCATCTGACCACGATGCCTCCCAGATGCCTCTTAGTTGAGTCGTCTTGGACACGTAGGTCATTCCATGGAAAATCACTGCCTGCCCCCCACCTGTCCCCCCCTTTGAATAAACTAAAAGGGATGGAGACAGCACAAAAGACACACTACTTGAGAATATTAAAAAAATCAAAAAAGCTGGAAAAAATCAAGTGGAAAAAGTACCAAATTTCAACCCAGCCCTATGCAGGTTGACAGAGGTCTACAGGACAGAGGCTAAAATATTGTGTGACTTCTTCAAATGTGTCGATTATTCTAATTATTAGCAGAATGAAGAGCATATTCTGAGAGAGTCATGAATGAATCTTTTCAGATTTGACTGATTTTATATGGAATGAGCCATGTCCTGGCAGGAGCTGAACCTGGGGATATTAGATATCTTGGACTGGTTATTTATACACATGCACCTGATGGATCATATTACAGTAGAAAAGACTGTTATAACAATAAGCTATGTGCTGAAAGAGGTCACAGCCATTAGGGGATGTGCACCTTTGCATGGCAGTAACATCGTCCTGAGGACCCTCGTCTGCCAGAGTGACAACAAACTGATGACTAAGTCCTTGAAGAACATGGTGCTCATATATTTGCTAGTTCAAACAGCTTGCATTTAAGTCTTTATTTACTTTACTTTTTTGTTTTTGAAATTGTTTATGTTTGATCCATTTACTGGTGGTTTTAAAAAAAAAAAAGATCGTTTCCACAATCTAGATTTTGTTGATGTGAGGCTTGAGAAAAAGCTTTTTATGATCAAAGTAGTTCTGGTGTAACCGATAACGCTGCAGTCGTTCGTTGCTTTTAATCTCACAGCCTTTTCACTTCAACATCTTGATAAAGCTGCTGTGAAACATCTGAACTTTAGTGCTGTTGAGCTGCAGATGTTCAGCCAGCAGAGGACTGCTGCTCTGCTGGGCAGGTGTGACTGTTACTGTCTGACTGTAAAGCACAAGTGTTACTGAAAAAGAATGCATGTGTGTGTTCTGCTGACTTCTCCTGTATAAATAAAGGTTTAGAAAAAATTGGCTTCAAGTACCATCTCAAACATTGTTCTGGAATTTGCTCGTGTTTACATTCTGCTTCGCTCTGCGTGTACGCTCCTTCTGCACCATTCCCTCGCCAGGTAATATGTCTGGACATGACCCGAAGCCCTCCCCTCTCTGGCAGCGTGCCCGCCCGTCATCCAAAGTATGCAGCACTGCTAGGGGTGACATCACGGCCAGAGTCTTCCTCACAGCCCTCGATCGCCCTGCGTCTGCTTATTGAATTAAGATGAGGGGGCGCCGAGAGATGAGTTTAGCACCTGAGCCTCAGGGCTGAGGGAAATTGATTTCACACTTTAAAGAGGCACAGAGGGGCCGTCTCGCTATCTCTGTGGGCCCCGAGCCTGTTTGTGGTTTGTGTGTGAGAACAGATTTAGTCTGTTTCTTTCCATGAGTGAAGGCGAGTTTGCATGTCTTTCAGAGCGCGTGCACGTGTGTGTGTCTGTGTGTGTGTGTGTTGGGAGAAAGGCTGATTACTTTTCATGGTTGTGCAACCAAAAAGAGGGAGCAGGTGACTCTACATACAGTACATGTTATGATTGAGAGCGAGTTTGTAAGTCTGTGGTTGTCTCATGGGAGTTGGTCTTTAAAGAAGGCGTATGTTACGCTCTCATGAGAGGCCCACTGTGTGTGTGTGTGTGTGTGTGTGTGTGTGTGTGTGTGTGTGTGTGTGTGTGTGTGTAACCTCACCCTGCTTACATGTACACATCCCATAAAACTTCCATGTCTGCTGTAATGCCTCAACTTGTTCCCAAAAGCAGGGCATAAGACCTCCAGGGGGCTTTAGACAAAGCAGGATTAGGTGCTTAGTGCAGTAACTTCAGATTTAAACCTGAGTTTTCAGTGTCAGGAAAGTGGTTCATGCCTTGTTTGAGTACCCTGCCACTGTAACTTTTACTACAGATCTAATAAGAGTATCTTATATTTGAGAGAAGATATCAACATGTTCAAAACCACTGACCCATCAATTCTCTGGAAAACAGAATCACCATTCCTAGAAGATCCTGTGCACAGTCAGAGGATCTACAGTTCTACAGACCATCTAAGGTTTTTGTGTGTTTCACATAAGCATCAATAGGAAATCTAATCTTCTGAAGAACAACTTCATAGTTTTCATTTTTTACTTCTTGTGAACAAAAACTATCACAGCCTAGCCGAGGGTGAGTTTGATCTGTTAGAGAGAGGCAGACATAAATCAGGAGCTGAAAGCCAAAACAAAAGCATCACTGAGATACGAAACTCAGTTACCTTGTACTATTAACAGCTGTGAAGCCAAAACTGAACTTAAAACTTGATAGACTGCACAGCTGTTAATGAGCTGCAGTTATTATTGTGTTGTATGCTACTGGAGAGAAATTAACCGCACATGTGCCATGTTCTCTGAATTCCCACCAGCCAAAAACTGTGCGATCCGACAGCAGTTTCTGAATGATTTTCAGTGATAACAGGTTCATATAAAGTACTGACAGAATGCAATAATAATTTATTCATAACATTTTGTGCATGTATGTATTTAAATAAGATGTTTGTCACATCCATCCACTTGCATTTGTTTTATTCTCTAAATCTGCTGCACCTGCTTTTGTTTGCTGTGGTAAAACTCATTATTCTTTATTTTCAGTTATTTAAGAGAGACGATCATGTGATGTACAGCAGTTTAATTATTTCTCTGAGGGCGGAAATTATATTTTATGATAAAAGTTCATTTTTCTTAGTATATGCTGTCAATTATAGTTCTTTGGAATCTGCAAAAATCTGTAATGGCAGATCCCATTAGTCAGAAATAATAATGGAATAGGTATGTCACTGTGCTAAAGCATCACAAAACTGTTTTTATTACTATTGTTTTATTTTTCTAGGTTGGGTGGTTTCATGTGAATTGAGTGAAAATCTTAAAAAGCTTAAAACTTTCAAAAATACCACTGGGCTGAAATACAGCACACAGATGTACTGAGCTGTTTTACAATAATCACTACAGCACGGCTGGACATTTGTGTAACACCAATTTGTCCACCAATAGTGGAGAGATTCAGCCGCCCAAGTTAACAAAAACACTCTCGTATTTACAGCGGCAGCAAAGGCCAAGCTTTCTGAGGAAATGGATAAAACAACAGCACTCATTCAAAAACAGTGCCACATGGTGGTGAAAGTTACAGCTAACATCAGTCACTAACAGACAGCAAAAAAACCAAAACAAATAACACAACAAAAATAACAGAAAAAAAAACTTTCACGATTTAGTGAGATTAAAAAATTATGTTTTTGCTCATGAGAATATTCACTGCTCCTACCTCCCAGGAAGTCTCTCACTTCTAAATTTCTCAATGAATGATTAAATTGTAAAAAAGAAAGAAATTATGTCTGGGTGGAGTGTTTCGGCACACACACACACACACACACACACACACACACACACACACACACACACACACACACCACTAAAATGTGTGTGTTTGGTGCTCTGCCACTGAAATCTCTCCCATTTTGCAGGCCAATCATGCCCTCAGGTGTGTGTGTGTGTGTGTGTGTGTGTGTGTGTGTGTGTGTGTGTGTGTGTGCGCGTGCGTGTGTTTCTCCAGCACTGGTGATTTATAATGATGTGTAGTCCTCTAAGATTTCAGCCTACAGAAGTGTGTAATGGGTCTTAAACTGGCTGACACCCGATCGCCACGGATCATCTGCCGCCTGTCAGGCATTCACCTCCACCTCAAGACACTCTCTCATGGCCTTTATCTTCATTCTCTCATAAGCTTTTCAAACGCAAACATTTTCTTTCTCACGCTTGCTCTGCTGTTGTAGCTTTACATTGCCCTCACACGAACACGCTTATGACACACACACCCAGAGCCACCGTAGTTGCTGAAACACAACTACATTTTATGTCATCTAAAGTTAAAGATCAGTTTTCAGTGTGGATGCTTCTTCAAATCTGAACGGCAAAGGAAAAAACATTTTTTGCTTCCTTGAAGTTTTGAGAAACAGGACAGCAAAATAACATTTTTGCACTTTGAAACATTCACTAACAGCCTCGGTGGCTGAAAAATATTCCTAAACTGCAAAAAACAGAAGATCCTCTGAATCTGGCTCCAAAAGTAATCCGTGCTCATAGACTCGCCGTGTTAAAATGACCAACAGAAATAAACATGTTTACAGCCCGTTTGTGCCTTTGGAGCACTAACACGGTGAAGAGGCTCATTCTGGAGTATTTGTAATGGAATTATCTGACAAATAATAAGGTCTGCCGTGCGGTGCAGCCCACCCAAGAAATCTGTTTTCAGTTGTAGCAAGTTACACTACAATTATGGAAAACTGCTAGTCTGTTACTACTAATTAGAGTTAGCGGTTAACATGGCAGTAGCCAAAAACCTAACACTGAAGCAGATTTCGAAACCAATGGTTGACATCCCAGTGACTGCTTGACACAGACAGCGGGTCTATGAAACACGTGATGCTTAACAGTCCTCGGCTGTATATTGTGTATGAAAGACTCAAAGTGTGTTTTTGTCAGTACATGTATGGTACTGCTGACATGGCAAGAAGTTGCCTGCCAAAAGAAGAGTGCTTTTTCACACTCACCAGTGTGGACTGTTTAGACTTGGCAGTGTGAGTAATGCATGTTTCACGCATTCTGAAAGCTGGAATTGCCAGCTTTCAAATTTCTAACTTCCAACTGGATCAAATGCACCATTCGATCCAGTGTGATCAGTGTGATGGTGTGAACAGTGGTCCACTGGGACTACAGGTGCGGGTGGAGGTGGGTTTGTTAGGTGTGCGTGCTTTGGTCCCAGAAAAGTCATGGGAAAAAACCCCAAAACAAAACAAAAAAAACCCACTTTAACACGTTCTGGTACACAATGGTGACAGTAAAAGTAGAAGATGGACACGTTTGAGATGCCAGCAAAGTGGAAGTGTTTTAGAGATGCAGTTCAATCAGCTTCTTGAAATCAAGCATATGAAAATCTGTTCACACCACCTCCTCTTTTAAGGATACCAACCAGCTGTGCTGTTCAAGTGATGCACTTAAGTTCCAGAGTATTTACTCTGGTTTATTAAATTGAGTAAATTAGAGCATTTAGGCTTGTTTGACCAGATTACAAATCAACATTTTTCAGCATGTAATTTGGAAGTGATTAAACAAACCTCTAAATGGTCTGAACTGGATGTTTATGTGTCTTTGACAGGTACGTTTTCCACTCACTGCTTACTGGGATCCAACAGATCCAAATGGTAAAGGTCAGTGTTTACCTGACTCGTGGTCCCGTATGCAGTAGTCTGGTGAGTCCTCCAAGTAGACGAGGTCATTCTTGCTGGGACGTTTGAAGTGTGTGTGAGCGGCCGTAAAGCCTGTGCCATACTGATTCACTGCAACCTGCACGGCACCGTTGTACCTTTTCCGTAGATGGTCACCTGTGCGGCGGAAGTCAGCCATGGCCAACCAGCAGGTCCTGATGCTGCATGACCCACTGACACCATGACATTTACACTCCAGTGTCATGAAGCGCTTCACAGCCTGGGGAGCACAACAGTAAACAGATTTAGTAGAACTGGTGAGTGAATGGTACTAATTTAAGATTTTAAAGCCCAAGATACAAATGTAATGATGTTATGTAGATCTAAAAACAGTCAAATTCATTTTCAGCGTTTTATCAATGTGTTTCTATTTCTGAGATTCTTAAAATGTTGGATGAAAATGTAAAAGTTATGTAATTTTAGTGTCTCCGGCAAAACTGAAGGACTTTAAAGTCAGTTATCCATTCAGTGCTTCCTCACCTTCCTGCCAGCTCTGTTGTTGTGCAGGTTCATGAGTGCACGGGCATCCCTCTCCTTCCTCTCCTTGGCATCCACGAAGGCTTGGCTGAAGCGTATGGCATGCTCCACATGGTCACTACAGCCTCCCCAGTTGAAGGAGCCTTTGGCATCCTGTGATGAGCCCTTCTTGGTGGGATCACAGGAGCAAGAATCCAACTCACCTTGGCTGCAGGCTTGGGCCAGTGTGTAAACCACTCCAGCTGAGGAGATAGCGTAGACAAAGGCCACCTCACGGCTACCTTCACAGAGAGAATTATTTTTTTATTATGCAAAAAAAAAAAGTTTAATTACTCAGTTTTTACCCAAATACCGGTAAACAGGAGCCAAAAACCTTGTTGATTTCAGCTATTTGTGGGAGTCTCTCATTTGTCAGTTAACACTAGTGCTGGTAAACTAGCTAGTTTAGCAAGGTACAGCTGTAATTCACTGTAATAGCAAATAAGACGCCAATATTGGCTAGTGGAAAAACAGGCTTACTGTAAAATAAAATTTACTGATTGGTGAAAATGAAATTGTCCTTAGTTTCCTTTAATATAATCAAATGCTCAGCACAAACAAGTAAACACCTGTCAAAGATGAGTAATACTAGAAATGCCCTTTATTCTCAATACAATTTGAAGAGTTGAGTTTATTTTAAAAATTTCTCTGCATATCTTTAATTAAATTTCCTTTTTTTGCACTGGGCTGTAAATATTTTTACTCTTTAAATCTCAGAATTTTCATATTACAGTCTGTGGGGAATCCTCAGACTGCATTTTTGACACTTCTGCATCAGCTTTATTTTTTTATTTTTTAGCCCCTAAAACGATTGACATTTACACATCTGCCACAAATGCATTCAGTAACATCATTTATAATTGAGAATTGTTATTTTTCCCCATTGTTGAGAGTGGATCAGTCAGCCGCCTACTGCATATACGGTACGATATATACACCCGTGTCTGTTGCTGTCTGCTATAGGCTTTTATTCAAAGCATGAAAAAAATACGTCATCTCCAAGATGGATAAACAGCTAACATTTACCAGCAGTGCCCTGATAAGGAGCTCTTATCTCCTTCTGCATGTATCTGATGAAAGATCCGAGCAGGATCAAAGGCTCAGGTGGGGAAAGGGTGTGTGTTGCATCTAACCCCTGCCAAGGACTTGTAACACACATGGTAAATGGCCTGTATTTGTATAGCGCTTTACTTAGTCCCTAAGGACCCCAAAGTGCTTTACACTACATCCACCCATTCACACACACATTCACACACTGGTGATGGCAAGCTACAGTGTAGCCACAGCCACCCTGGGGCGCACTGACAGAGGCGAGGCTGCCGGACACTGGCGCCACCGGGCCCTCTGACCACTACCAGTAGACAATGGGTGAAGTGTCTTGCCCAGTGTCTTGTTTAGAACTGCAACTACTGATCACATCCATAAGCTTAAGTTTCCTAAATGTTAAGAGGTCAACCCTGATGCTTTTACCTCAAAGTCAAAAGAAACACTTTTCACCTGCTGAATTAAATGCAGGATGATCTCAGCATCACAGCTGAGAGGAACACCTGCAGACAGAAATCAGGGCCAAACTAAATATATGAAAGCCTATTTTTACAAGAACAAGCCACTTAAAATGTATAATCATTTAGAGCCATCAGTGTGCACTTCAAATAAATATTTAAAAACAGCCTTCAAGCTCCATCTAAGATAGTACATTTCTGCTACGTAAGAGAAATAAATATAGGAAACAGCATTCAGGTACACAGCTGTTAAAATAAAGACAATTTATTTCCCCCCCTATTAAAAAATGTAATGTAAAGAAGCAAACTTGATGTTTTCATCTGATAAATTACATTTTTAAAAAAGCATTCTTGACATTGTTTCAAGCTCCTTTTCTGCCTGTGTGGGTTAACAACACAATGTTAGATATGTTATCATATTTTATATTATATCATTGATGGCAATGAATTAATTCATTCACTTATGAAAATTCTAATTAATTTAACCTATAAGGGATTCCTCTAAATACGTTAAATGTGTTAAAACAAAGTCAGTAAGACTAATGAAACTCAAGTATCACAGTAGCACTAGAAAAAAAGAAGAAGCTCCCAGCTCTGCCAAGCACACACAGTGATATCAGTATGTGGGTGTCTGGGTCCAGCAGATAAGTTGAGCGTGCCTAACAAAGTTAATAAGGAGGACGCTGAGAGAACACGACAACAGGGAGGGAGAGCTCCTGTGTAATTGTTTGAAATTAGCCTACTGACACTGACAAGAAGGCGCTTCAGACGGGGCCTCAGTGTGCCATGATAATGCTGTGTGACATGGCCGGCGCCTGGCTGGGAGGTCCAAATACCACATGGCTGATTAGAGGCCCAGACATAAAACTAAGTCGTAGGATCCGCATCACAGGTTAAATCTCGGGGCATGGGAGAGGAACATCAGGTCGCCAGGTCCTGATGATCCTCCACAGGCAATATATTTAAAAAAAAACAAGAAAGAAGATGTTTCAGCTTGCCCTCGTTGGAGGTACAGACTGATTTTAGCTGCTGAGATTTGCCATCACATGACAAATTGGACGGGACGCTTTTGTTCAGACTCCAATCTGTAACAAACAGTGACAGGCAGCTTACTGATACTCACCGCTTGGTTTCCGACGCTGTTCACACTTTATTGCTTTGGAAGAGTCATTTGTAATACTCCCCACACCCACCACTCTCACCAGAAATACATGAAGAGGAAAAACTGCCTGTGTCCTCTCTGGATTTCTGAAACTCTCAATAAATCAAGTGTCTTCTCCAGCAAATCACCAGAGAGGATAAACAGTGCTAATAAACTGAAGTAGCTCTTGAAAGTGGTGGGATTACTTCTATTTCAAAAAAGTCTAAAATTTCTGCAGTTTGTCATTTGAACGAGCTGAGCGGAGAGTAATTAGCTCTGCTCAGACAGCAGCCCAAGGGAATCGAAGGGACACCAAAACACTGTGATGACACCAAATCAGTCATGAAGTCACTGACTCTACAGACACTGAAATCTGCATAACACTGTAACAAGTTAATTAGTTATTACTGATTAATCTTGTATACTAAATAAATAAATAAAAAAACCACACACCTAACAATTAAAATTCCAATCAAATGAGATAAAAGCTGGAGTTTCTCTCTCATCAGTTACTGGGTGACATTTTTGTTGAATAAATTATTTGAATTATTATATCAGAATTATTACGGATACATTTCTCCAGCCATGGCAAATTGTTTTAGTAGGACATTTGTCCACCGGCCTTAAACAAAATACTGAGTAACACGATAGCAACCCAACACAAGAAAATGAGGGAGAAACCAGTTGGCTGCAGTGACGTGAGAAATGCACGATTGTAAAGTGAGACGAGGTGTGGAATGCAATCCACCTCTGTCGACAAAAAGGAGCATGTCTGCAGAGCAACTATCAGTTTTCCAGAAATCTTCTGAGTGGCAGTAAATCTGCCCGACACTCTAAAAACTTTTGTTTGTGCAGATTTGTCACTTTAATTTAAAGACATATGTCAAACATGTTTTCGATGTAACACACGATCATGCAGCGGTTCATCTTCAGGGAGTGCCAGCAGACCTGGTAATGTAAGCCTGCATGTGCTATAGCAGGCACTCTGCTTCAGTGTTCTTACCTATGCAGCGATTACGGGAAAGACAGCCCGTCAGACTGATACTTTATAAAAACTCTCTGTACCCTCTTCACTGTATCTTATAATGATTAATATAAGGATGAGCATATATATATATATATATATATATATATATATATATATATATATATATATATATATATATATAGTAAGAAGATAATCATATTTTTAAAAAGAAGAAATAATTATTCAAAAAAATCACATCTGTGACCAACATTATGCTTTTATCCACATTGGATAAACTATTTAGTTCACAGCTTTATTTAACTTTCACCTGATGGATTCAGTAGCACAAAGAGAAATAGACAAGACTTTTTTTTAAAGTGGGTCCAAACAGACTAAACTGTGAGTTTATTTTTAATTTCTCAGCCGTCTAATCAACATGTAACCTTCATTTTCATGGCAGAACCCCTGGACCTTCTTTGAACTTTATATCGAAACTTTTTTTTTAAAATGTAAATGTTACTTTTTTCATGTTAAGGTAGAATGAAGGTCCTACTGTATTTTGGCTTTAACACTCCTGAAACTCACTGCGTAGCAGCAGACGTCCAAAGAGATTGTGGTCCCTGGCTGTGGTGTTGCAGTTCCAGCGGTGGTTGCGGAACTGGTACTGGCACTCTGAGATCCAGTCCTTCATCCCAGCCCCGATGGCCTGCATCACTTTGGGGTACTGGCGGCACAGCTGGCGCTGCTTATTCACCAGTCCAGGGATGTTGTCGCACATCACCTGGGAGCCCAGGGTGCCCATGTACCTGTAGAGTGGGAGGGTAAATGTCAAGACAGATGAGTACTTGCAGGGATGTTTCTGGATCACTTTAGTAAAGGATAAAATCGAATAATTTTGTATGTAACCCAACGTGTGTAAAGGCAGCTGTGGATATATTAAAGCTTTGTAAGGTAATTGAAGACCTTTACTTTATATTAATGCATAAAATAAGAATGCTAGAGGGTGTATTCTTCAGAGGTATCTGTTGGAATCACTCCTAACAAGTCCACACTCCCTTTTACCTGCAGAACAAGATGATGAAAGACTGATGGGCTGCACTGAAGATTAAAGACACAAAGCAGCAGCAACAAAAAAGGAATTATCTCTCCAAATACCATCTCAGTATCACAGGGTACGAAGTAAGGAATTTGGAAACAGGAGCTTTGCAAATATTAATTAGAGATTCAAGAGAAGGATAGCAAATAAAGAGAAATTAAATTATATCAAATGACTTCAGCCTGGAAACTAATCTGTCCAAATATTCAACAAGCTGCAAAAATAATTATGCAAGCCATGGGGGGAATTTAGTCACTCACTGTGGGAACATTTTTGTTAAGATAAAAGGGTGCATATGGAACTGTTTTTTTAAACCAATAATTTACCGATGACAGAATAAGACAACACATTTGAAAGATTATTATAATAGCACATAACCCACGTGCACAAAGTCTTACACTAGCGTTCATTTAAACAAATATGTAAATGTTAAATAATAATAATACTTACCACCAGGACGCATCGATCTCAGCTGTGAGCCAGCAGATTGCTACAGATAAATAAAAACATATTCCGCTTGGCAATAAGTGCATATTAACCAAACTCTGTTTCTTTATGGGTCTGGACGGAGCATTTCCACAGATGACAGGAAAAAATTAATAAAACAGAAGCTGAAAGTTGAATCGCCGAGTTAAACTCGCTTTAAAAATGTATTACAAGACAGTCGGAGGACAGACGGTTTGCTCGTAAAAGTCATGGCTGGCTGGGATTCTGCACAGTGGCAAAGCGCTTCTGAAGAAAAGGTTAAGAGCGACTGTCTTAATAGTCCAGAGCAGATTCTCAGGGGAGATACGCGGATGCTGTGCTATCAGGTTCAGATTGCTTTACACAAGGAGTGGGCAGAGTCCCGTCTCAGGAATGAGGTGAAGAAACGAGATGTCTGAGAGTATCTGTTCAGGCTGGTTTGACATCAGACGGGTTTGGCCCGTGTCCAGACCGGAGCTCCGCACCTCTGAGATGTGGTCCAAGTTGATGGGCTCTTCATTCAAATCGCACCGATGAGACGCGCGCAGAGAAGGAGCTAGCTGTGGGAGGATTCACACTCCACGCTTAACCAATGTCAGACACCACAGGAAAAATGCCCAAACCCGCTTAGATTCAAAATCGGGGGACAGGATGATGAATGGAGTTGATGTGCCAGTCCAAAAAAAACAGGCTACAAAAAAACCCCCAAAAAACCTTTTACGCACAAAAGATAAACATTATGATTTTTAAATGTTTTTCTCACAGGACTCCGTAGAGCTCAACAGAGAAAAACTCTGGCATATGGTGTAGCGGTGTAATTGATAAGCATAAAGACCCTTTAAGAAAATAAATCAAACTAGTGTTTTGTTTATGTTGAGCGCCCATTGCCATAGCCATATCCCACACAGGTGAATAATATCTCAGATTCCTCACGCATGACGCACTGCTATTTTTACAGCCTCATACAAACTATCACTCTAATAACTCAGGAATGATGGCTTAAAAAAGGAGGAAAAAACTGGGCACCGATTCTCCCAGAGCAGCACCTAAAGGTGATGTGTCCATTTCAATTGGATTATCCATGTCAGTCTTTTTGATGTGTCCCGGTGAAGTCTGTACCACTGTCACACAGCGTTTCCTCCATCTTTGATCTAGCCCGGGGTGTATCTGGAGGTCTGGAGACTTTGACCAGATGAGATTAATGGGCAAATTGGATTGTTCCCATGATCCCCGTGGAAGAAACCCATAAAACAACAAGAAGATTTAGAGCGTTCTCACTGCTCTCATCAGGACTTTGAACACAACTTTATTTTTGCAGCAGCGGTAGTTGTAATAAGCCTGTGATATAAATCCAATTTTATGGGAGTAATTTGTTCACTTCCTTACCAAATCGCATTAAGGTCACAGTTTCATTGCATGTTTTACGGACAGAAAGGTATTTTTGATAATACTTGCGCACAATAAAGTTTGTGAACACTGAAAAGGAAATGGCACAAAATCAGACAATAAGGACTTTGAAGAGTTTGTGATTTTTAAACGTATCAGCTGGACATTTGAAAATATTCAACCAGCAAAAGCTAAATCTGGTCATTAACATCACAGGAATCCACTTGAATCATTTTTGAAATACAGATTGGATTTCTTTCTGCGATTTAGGGAGAAAACTGATATCACTTTCACACCTATGGTTTGTTTGCCAGACTCAGTTTAGCTACCAGCAAGAAGAAAAAGCACTCTGCCCCCTTCTATTGTTAGAAAATTCACCTATGGCTCCTATAAATGTGATGATTTCCTCTTACAAAATAACCTAGTGCAACAAAAAAAAAAAACCTCTGATAAACTACTCGGAGAAACTTGGCATTGCATCCTTCTGTATATTTGGGAGAGCAGGCTTCACATTTCCACATGCCTCTAGGTTTTCTTATAGACTGTATATTACAAAGGATCAAGCAGTCGGTCTAAGGACAGCGACTTTGCAAAGCCTTACACCTGTAGTCTTTAAGATGATCAGCAGGGTGCAAAAAGAAGCCCTGTGAAAAAAATGAGCCCACTACCCCAAAAACTTGTAACTTCAACAAACACTTTCCTGATGAATTTATGGTCTCAGTCTGTCACTTTAAGTTTATTGTCACTTTTAGTTGAAAATGGAAAACAAATAGACATGCATGTCACCACAAGTTGAAAGTGCAGTGTCCTTGGTTTCCCAATCAGATACACCACTTGCTTGTCTTTAGTTTCAAAACACTGATGGTGATGGCCAAGACTCTATACTCAACATCTGGCAGGCACCAATATAGAAAGCATCCCGATTTCAACCTTAAATCGAGCATACAAGAAACGTACTCTCAAAAGAAAAACTTTAATTGTTCAAACCATTAAAATATAAAATAACTTAAAAAGAATAAGAATTAAACTCAGTGACAAGTCAAAACAAACTGGGAAAAAAACCCACTGTAGCAAAATTAAAACTGAATGCCTGTCAAACACCCGTAACACATATAAACACAATACTTATCCAACTTTTTAGCTACAGTCAACAAACACAAAAGACCTCACAAATCTGTGAGGCGATCAAAAAGTATCCCTGCACTGTAGGGAAACCTTGCCACTGGAAGCTTTGTAGAGCAGTACGAGGAAGGTGACTCCGAGAGTGCTCAGAGCAAATCTGGTGGTCAGAGACCACATCCTCCTGTTGTTATGGAAACCAGGCTGAGGAGGCTGACAGGAATCTTTGAATTCTTCCATCTAAAGAGAGGACAACAAAGTCAGATTAACATGGGACACACACACAAATACGAATGTAAACATAAAAACACACATCAGACCCTGAGGTAAGGCCAATCTGAACTAATGCAGGAAGTACAAGGGTCACAGGTCAGTTTAATCTAATCCAGTCCGGATTATAGCAGTTGCACTAGTCAGACCAGTGGAAGGCTTGAATGGGTGGGAAACAGCTGCTCAGTCACTGTTGGGTGGGAATCAAATTGAGACCAGCTCGATGTGTGAGTGAGAGCATGTCTGGTCCCATCTCACCACCACAGCATGACTCAGACCTGAGTCACCAAAACTTCCTGTGCCAAATCCTCAGGGATTCATCAGTTAAAGTCAAGTCACAGAGGAATTATGCTGCCTCTGATTTTTCAAGCTACAGGGTGACACTGTCACACTAAATCCCAGTCATGTGAGAAGGTTGGAGGATACAAAGGGCTTAAATTCTGTTTAATACCAGAAATTATGACTTAGGAACCTGTGGTTTGACCAAGAAGGAAGTGCTTCTGGTAAGTGACGGAGGATGGTATTCTAACAGGAGGTATATGCCGTTTTTTCCACTCATTTACATCATAATTACTTTTCTTTAAACAGAGGAGCACAGTCTGTTTGTGGTAATGTTACAACACTAAAGTTTATGTTATGGTAATTTTAATTTTTGTACTTTTTAAAAAATACAGTTTGATAAATGATTTTAAACTATCACGATTAACACGATTTTCAGAAAAAATGACCTCTGAATGCTGTCCAAGTTCTGCTAGAGGTGGGAATTAAAGATCTCATGGACCAGGGCCTTTACCAGACACGCCCAATGCACACTCACTGTCCAACATCCTCTTCTGCCACCTGACCTCCTCTCTTCTCCTGAGTTTCCAGAACGTACAGCTACAGATCTGATGATAAATTTTCAAAACTGACCGTCGACCTGCGGTCGAGTGTCCTGTTGCTATGTGCACTTTTGAATATATATATTTTTTTTTTAACTTTGATTTTTATTAGGTTATTTTATCATTGTGGACATACAGTAGAGAAAATAACAAACAGACATACATATAAACAAACATAGAGTCTGGAGTTTACATATCTTTCTCCATTTATCACATTGCAGAAAAAAAAAGAAAACCTATTATGTTATTTCATTTGTGTCACTTCTGAATGTTTTCCACTTCCTCCATAGTCTGTCGTATTTACCTCCCATCAGTCTAATGTTGAGTGTTATTTTTTCCATCTCTGAGATATCCTCTACAATACTGATCCAATCCCGCTGGGTGGGAGGATCTGGATGTAACCACTTCTTTGTAATTGCTTTTTTTGTTGCGGCCAGAATTATTTTGACTAAATACACGTCCTCTTTTTGTATGTATTCTTTTATGTTTCCTAGATACATCACTTGGCAAGTATTTGGGAATGTATAACTCAAAATATTATCCATATTCATTTTTAAGTCTTCCCAATACTTTTTAATTTTAATGCATTTCCAGAATACATGAGAATGATCCGCTTCCATTTCTCCACACAATCTCCAACAGTTTTGTAAACTTGAGGTCAGTTTGCTTTTTATTTTGGGTGTAATGAAAAAAACGTGTCAAATTTTTCCAACAAAATTCCCTCCACAACGGCGAATTAGTTGTACTGTGTTGCAATTCACACATATTGAGCCATTCTTTCTCTGTTATTTTTATGGTCAGTTCAACTTCCCATTTCTTTTTAATATAGAGTGTTGAATCTTGTCTATTTTCTTCTAATGACCTATAGAAGGTGGAAATAGTTTTAAATTGTTTATGTTCATAGCAATCTTTTACTTTTCCGACAACCCCCAGTGGTTTCCCAAGCCAGTCAGATTTTATTTGTTTTGCGTAGTAGTCCCTAACTTGCAAATATCTAAAGAAATCTCTATTTTCCAATTTGTATTTGTTTTTTAGTTGTTGGAAACTCATTAGTCTTCCGTTTTTCATAAGGGTACAAACTGCTGTAATCCCTTTTAGTTCCCACTGTTTGAATGTTTGGTCCAATTGTCCTGCCTTGAAATTTTTATCATGTCTAAACCATCTGAGTATAAATAATTGTTCTTTTAACTGACATTTTTCTATTACTGTGTGCCATATGTCTAATGTAAATTTCACAATTTGATTCATTCCACTTTTATTCTTTGTCATTAAATGTTTGTCAGAGATAAAAATCTGAATGTTGTTTCCCTCGATTTCTTTCTCAATTTCCTTCCATCTTGCCTCATATTCTGGTCTACACCAACCAGCAAGTGGTCTGAGTTGGGCTGCATAGAAGTATTCCCTTAGGTTCGGCAAGGCCATCCCTCCCTTGCGCTTCGGGAGTTGCAGTGTTGTTAGTCTTATTCTGGGCTTCTTCCCACCCCAAATAAACCTTGATATCATCTTGTCCCATATTTTGAATTTTTTTTGAGATATAGGAAGTGGGAGTGACTGAAACATGTATAACAGTCTTGGGAGAACATTCATCTTTATTATTTGGATTCTTGAGTAGAAGTTTGTAGGTGTTGCCGACCACCGTTCTAGATCTTTTCTAATGTTGCCCTCCACCTGATTATAGTTTATGTCCGCCATATCTGATAATGATTTTGTCAAGGTTACGCCCAAATATTTCATGTTGTTCGAGTGCCAATTTAATTTGTATTCGTCTCTGATCTTTTGGGAGGGTATATAATTGAATGATAGAATTTGTGTTTTGGATACATTAATTTTATAGCCTGATAAGTATTCAAAGGTATGGAATAGTTGCATCAAAATTGGGAAGCACTTGTCAGGGTTTCGTAGGAAAATAATAACGTCATCAGCAAACAATCCAATAAGGTGTTTTTGTCCAGCAAGGGATACCCCCTCCAACTTTGAATGTTGTCGCACTGCTTGTGCTAGTGGCTCAACATATAAAGCAAAAAGAATTGGTGACAAGACACAGCCCTGTTTTGTACCTCTATATAGCTGAATTCTATCTGTCAGGCTGCCATTCACCTTGATTCTAGCTGTAGGTTGATTATAGATTGTCCTTATACATTGTATTGAGCTGTCCTTAAACCCGAATTTTTCCAATACTCCAAATAGGAAGAGCCAGCTTATGCTATCAAATGCCTTTTCTTGATCTAAGCTAATTAACACAGTACTGATATTCGTTTTTTCTGCATTGTCAATAATGTGAAGGACTCTCCTTATATTGTCCTGTGCCTGACGTCCCTTGATGAATCCAGTTTGATCCACTTCTATCAGATCTGGTACAAATTTTTGGAGTCTTTTGCTAATGATCGAAGCGTACAATTTATAGTCGTTATTTAGGAGGGAAATGGGTCTATAATTCTTGCAGTATTCTTTGTTTTTTCCTTCTTTAGGTAAGATTGTTATAATAGCTTCTCCCCATGATGGTGGAGCTATTCCCTGATTCAGAGTCCAGTTGAAGCAAGATAGAAGAAGTGGCTTGAGTTCTTCTTTGAAAACTTTGTAAAATTCAGCCTGAAAGCCATCGCTTCCTGGGGCTTTATTTGTTTTTTGTTCGGCAATAACTGTATCTAGTTCCTTATCTGTAATCTGTGAAATCAGTAACTTGTTTTGGGTATCTCCTATGGAGGGCAGATCCAGCGGGTCAAGAAAATTTTTTATTGTCTCAAGGTCTGCGGCTGCCGGTTGTGAATACAGTCTCGTGTAATATTTTTTAAATTCATTTTCTATCTCATTAGGCATATAGTGTAATTTGTTACTATCCAAATTTCTTACTTTATCAATAATCCTTGATCTCTGCTTTTTACGCAGTCTACTGGCAAGTATTTTAGTTGCTTTGGGCCCTGATTCGTAATAGGTTTGTTGCATATACCTAGCCTTTTTTTCTACTTCTTCTTTTAGTAATTCATCAATTTGGTTTCTGATGTCTGATATTTCTTCTAGAATTTCAGGATTTTTAAGTAGTTTATGTTCCCTCTCCAGATGTTTAAGTTTTTCTATCAAATTTTTATATAGGGCCAGTCGCGCTTTTTTTTGTGCTGCTGTTAGGGCTATGAGTTTTCCCCTTAAGACTGCCTTTAATGCATCCCAAAGTATAGTTGGGCTCACATCTCCGGTATCATTGTCTTCTATATACATTTTTATATCTTCTTTAATTTTCTTAACATGTTCATCCCTATTTAAAATACCCAAATTAAGTCTCCATGCTGTATGTATTTTCCTATTATCGAGACTGATTTCTAGACTAATCAAACTATGGTCTGAGACATCTGCCACACCTATTTTACAATCTATAACATTATGAAGTTCTTCAATATTAATTAGAAAATAATCAATTCTCGAATATGTGGCATGAGGTGCAGAGTAGTGGGTGTAGTCCCTGGTTTGAGGATTACGTGTTCTCCATACATCAATCAGTCCCACCTCTTGTAATATTGTATTCATAAAATTAGACAAACGATGTTTACATGTTGCAGCGCTGGTAGTGTCAATATCCCGATTTAGCACAACATTGTAATCCCCTGCACATATCACCAGACCTTCAGATTCTTGTGTCACTAAATTGAATAAATCTTTGTAATCACTTTTCTTACTTCCTGGTGGGGCGTAGATATTAACCAGGGTAACTAGTTTATTTTCCAATTTCCCTTTAATTAGTAAGTATCTACCCTCTTTATCAGACACTTCTTTGTGGCATTCAAATTGTACAGAGTTTGCTATTAAAATAGCTACTCCTCTTTTCTGACTTTGTCTGTAGGAATTGTAATAGGTGTTTTTATAACCAAATCTTTTCAATTTTTCATGTTCCTGTTGGGGCAGGTGAGTCTCCTGCAAGAATATTACCTGTGCCTTCCGGAAGGAGAAACCAAGATGGACGTGTAGTTGGGAGTCTGGCAGCAAACTTTTCTAATTAACCCCCCAAATTCAAGAAGATACTTTTGAATATATTTATGTTTTAAATGGTGTTTGCACACAAGTCCAATAACAAAAACCACTTGGGTTCAGATCAGGCACTGTTCTCCCAAGTCACGTTCCTCCAAGTCACACTTGGATGAGTCCAGCCCCTTTCCAGGAGACTGGTTACAGATCCCAACTGTGCACTAAGCTTAGCCCATCTGTAGCCAGTATTTCTCAATCTCACAAACTAGCTCAGGCTTTTATGTCCCCTCTCTGATGGCAAGGCCCCTACAGTACTTCTGTAACCCCTATGGTACCAACCCCTAGGCTTCTTCCTGTGAGTGGTGTGCTCACATTCGCCAGCCCATGTCTCCTCTTTGGCTGCATCCACCAGGGCCCACGGGCTAAGGCTCAGCCAACAGGGTGAGTGGCCCAAGGAATCTTATGCAGTGTCTTTGTGATCATGTATTTTACATGTGGCATAAAGTCTAGTGTAGTATGTTCTGGTGTAACATTTGATACATATAAAAACAAACAAACAAAAAACAAATTTCAAATTACTTTTGTTGTATTTCAAAAAGCCCAACTCATCAGTTTCTCTGCTATGATCAAACTTTCCATCACTATGAGATTTGGCACACAGAAATATTTTTTTTAAAATGTAGCTTCATACCTCTTTTCAGTTCAGTAGTTTCCTAAAGGTTCCACGCACATGTTTCCATATCTCTGTTGCTATGTGTTTTAAACAGCAAGATACACAGGCCTCTCTTTTCTCACCATAAAAGCATACACCTCCCTCCACCTTCAGCATCAACGTTATATTTCTGCTACCAAATACAGTGTAGCTGTGCCTGTCTAGTTTAGCATGTACACTGAATCATGTCGCTCTGAAGACCACAACTAAATTACAGGGTCCCAAATATAATAAGACTCTAAACTGATATGCAGGCAATGTGCAAATGGCTGGAGTTTGACATGAGTGTACTTAACTTCACAGGCCTCAAGGTCTGAATTGCAACACAATGCTTCTAGGTGAAAAATAAATTGTCGAGAAATGAAGCCTTCCTCCTGCCACTGTAAAACTTGCTAAAGCTTTTAAGTGGGGTATACTGGCACCTTTTAGTAAGCCAGTTCTGCACCTACTACTATCCCACCTCCTTTTCTTACAACATGCCCACACCTCTACAGTGTGCTCTTTTCTCCCTTTTTAAACTCCCTCACCCCGCCAACCCGAATCCTTTCCTTGCTTCCCTCTGCCCCCACCCTTGCCTTCCCTCCACCTCATCGTCTGCATGCTGACAGGTCGATGTCACAGCAGCTCTGACTTATGGGCTGTGAGGATTCTGCTCTGTCAGGAACAACTCTCTCCTCTTGGAATACAAATGCAAACACGCACACACATGCACATAGAGTCAGGTGCACATATGTAAACACTCCTGCACATACCTGTTCGAGCTCGCCAGAATACATATAACACAACATGTAACTATGGCTTTTCCAAACTGCTTTTAATCCTCAGTAGTGCAAAGAGTAACAGTGAGCACTGTATGAAAGCAATTTAAATTGACTTTGATGTGCTTTCAATTTAATCACATATATATCAGTATTAGTGTCAGGTCTGACAGATTTTACTCTTATTCATACTTTTATCTTGTTACCAGTGCATTGACACATTTTGTATTTACTGTTACAATCAACAACAAATGTCATTTTATTGTACTTACATAGCACCAAACCACAACAACAGCCACTTTGTATTGTAATATATTGTAGTACTCCACAATAATACAACCATATAATACAACAATTTATTTCTCCAATGTTGTTATAGCTGTGTGGAGGCCAAAATTACCACTGCCTCAAAAACAAATATACTGTGTATAGATTTTTTAATTTTTATCATTTCAGTGATTTATAAGATAAATAATGTCAAAATGTACATGCATGTGTGTGCGTGTGTGTGCGTCAACCTGGCAAAGCAGATTGCGGAGGCAGGTGACTTCCTTTTGGAGATCTTTTGTCTGGACCACTAGCTGGTTGCAGATGGTCTGAGCCTCCTTCTTTGGGTCCAGGGAGAAAACCAACTTCTCAGAGGCAGAGAGAGATGGTGATGATTTTTATGTCACAAATGTAGTGGGATGAAAGACGAGATAAAAGGAAGTCATGTGCAAAAAATAGTGAATTGAAAACTTTTAGCTGGCAAACACATTTTCCATTAGATCTGTTATACATTTTATTTATGAAATTTTTAATAGACACAGAATTTGGCCAGTCATAGTTGTTTATCTCGTGGTTGGTAAAATCCTAATAACTGGACAGGTAAAGAGGGTATGAGCTGCACCTGAGCGGGTTGGCGAGGGAATCGATTTAAGACGTCTTGAATGGTCTCTGTCAGGTAGCAGCACTGCTGACTGATACTTATGAGGAAGTTTTGCAGCTCCTCACTCCTGCAAACATGTGGAACTTATGAGAAAGGCCTGATAAAATGATCACAAAATTTTTAATTAAAAAAAAACAATCTTTTCATACATAGGGTACATATCTTTCATGTTATTCTGTTTAACCACCTAAGACCCAAACTCTTTCATGGCATGCATTTTTAATTTCTCTTTGCTATTTGGGCTGATCCCCACTTGTGGGTATAGGTTAATTAGATAATCCAAATTGCCACTAGGTGTGAATGTGCGAGTGAATGTGAGTGTGAATGGTTGTCTGTCCCTGTGTGATGGCCCTGCGACAGACTGGCGACCTGTCCAGGGTGTACCCCGCCCCTCGCCCTATGACAGCTGGGATAGGCTCCAGCGCCCCCCGCGACCCTGAAAAGGATAAGCGGAAGCGAATGGATGGATGGATATTTGGGCCGATTGGGACCTGATGAACGTAAAGCCAAAGAATTACCTAATTTTTTTTAACCTGATTTTTGTTTCTGAGATTAATTATCTGTTTACCATCATTTTAAAAGTCAATTCTTTATATCATCAAAGTCAATTATTTTTAAGGTTATATTAAGATGCTAACGAATGAATAATAAATTCACATATGAGGACATTTGTTTTAAATTTCGACAGAACAGTGGCAGTATAATGTCCTCATAAGTGGATATCAGGCCTTGAGAGAAAAATTTCGTATTTTGGTCTAGACAACCCAAAATGTCCATCTATGTGGACACCATGTCCTAGGAGGTTAATGCATTTGAAGTGTATGGCAAATATTATTAGTCATAAAATATTATACCACTTATCAAGACATTTATCAAAAAAGTTGGTCTTAGATTTGACTGTAAACAAACCTTCCTTTAAAAAAACAAAACAAACAAACAACAACAAAAAAAACAAGGTCCTATACAAACCAGCTGGTTGGTTAATAACCTGAAAACCAATCCTACTTAATCTTTAGATAGATGAATAACTCTCTCTGACATTTAAAAATAAGGTCAAGTGGTTTACTTGTCTAAAAACTAAAGCTGAAAGGAAGGTCCACATGAAAAAAGCAAGGCAGAATTAGCTGAAGATGCTCAGCTATGATAGTGCAGACTAATGGGTAGTTTGGATGAAGCTTTGCATTAACGAGCTCCAGGCATTTTCTTGGCGATAACCTTAACATGCTACAGCAAACCGAGCAGGTGGCCAAGCCTTGTTCGCACCTCCTCCTCGCACTAACCCAATGCTGTCATCCCTCTCTGAAAACATGCACCTTAAATGACTAGTTATTTAGATTAATCAAACGCCGTCCCTCTCTATTCCCATCCTCTGGACCTATGGAATATTGATAGCTCTTATCTTAATGGTACATTTCCCTCGTTGAGGGGACTGGGCAGCCAGCCACTCCGGCCCTCCTCACACTCTGTCACAGGGGCGAGTAAACACTGTCAGTCAGCCTGTGCTGCACCCTCTCCTCCCTTCTTCCTCCTGTTAGTTTATCTAGGGGGAAGAGAGTGATGATGGGCCTGGGTGGGCAGGTCGTTGAAGGCATAACAGACATTATGTTTGAGTGCTGACAGAGGATGCATGAGAGCCACTGAAAATTATTTATCTGGGGATTTTTGGGAGGGCTGAGAAACCATTAAGCTTCCCTGTCTTTTTCAAACCAAACCCAGCAAATGCCTTGCTCAGTGGTAGCTGCTGGGAGTGGAGTGATACGTTGTTTGGCCAGTGAAACCATTTTTAGAATTTCATACACCACTACAATATCATAACCAAAGCGCAGACTCAGCTTTGATTCAAGCAGTTGAACAAAAACACAGCCTTACCACTGAGACATGGACCAAATTGCTTTCTCTCACACTAAAAACATATTCAGACACATTTAGACCTGCAATTATTATTTTTATATAGTTTTATGTTTATTGTTTAACTTCCAGTAGAACAGCAATGCAATCCTTCCTTACAAGGCTTTTACTTTGCCATAGGTAATGTTTACCATCATTTTAAAAGTCAATTCTTATATATCATCAAAGTCAATTATTTTTAAAGTTATATTAAGATGAATAATGAAACATAAGCTAGGTTTACAACTTCCGGACAGTACAATAATCCTGAAAAACACATCTGGTGCTTTACTTTACTTGCTTACATTTGAACAGTCTGGGTTTTACAATGTTTTGTTTGGAGGTGGAGGTGGCTTATGTAGTGCAAGCCACCTGGCCCAGCAGGTCTTCAATCACCCATTGTCATGCCAAAACATTGGGGTACTTTTAAATATATTTGTCTCCGAAATAAACTACAACCCATAAAACATATTATTAAACTTTTCAAGGATTATGATTTGATTTTTGGAACTGAAACATGTCCCCACAGGTCAATAAATAATGAAAGAAAATGTTAACCATAGTTGAGCATTATTAAGCAAAGGACACCAATCTGTGACAAATTCAAAAACTGCAAACGAAAACGATTGTATGACTGAGCTTCTTATCCCTTGACTTGCAAACAAAACCCCAAGATACTTTAAGTCTACCACTTGGAGTAGCAACTCCTTCCAAACCTTTTGTAGGCACTCAACCCTTTTATGGCTTAACAGCTACACCACATATTCAGGATAAAAGACATAAAGACCTCTTTCCCCCCATTTCAGACTTGTTACAACTACTTAGCTAGATTCTGCTAAAAACAGAATCTGTACATGTGAACAAAAACTCTCGAGACCCACAAATGTGATAAATGCATCCACTTGGCAATAAAACATCTGTAAGATTGTAACCTATGGTGTATAGGAACAAATACTGACGTAAACTAATAGTCCTTTCCAAGCATTTTACCACTGCTGCCAACTATGTATCCAACTTTTTTTCAGTGTTTAGATCCTGAAGGAGCTTTTACAGAGTTCTAGCCCTGATAAAGATTTTCATCCCAGTTATTAACCGACTGCCTGGGGTGTCTCTCATCCTGCAGGTGAGAAAGGCAAAGAAAACGAGTCCTGTTCAGCAGAGGATTCATTAAGTGATGGGGTGCGGTTTGATGACTGTCTGGCCTCTGACGCTCTGTTCATTGCAACCACCCATCACCTTCACCTTACAAATCATTACAGCTCCGCTTAAACCATTAAGTCCCAGCTTGGGCACGGCTATGGAGATAAGGGGGAGGGAGATAGAGCCAGGACAGTGAGATGCTTATAGGGTTGATGGACGACTTCCAGTGGAGGAGGACAAATGGAGCATCACAAAAAGATGGAAGTGGGCTGAATGTGGGGGAGGGTTTAAGGTGTGGGGCTGACAAGTGTTTAAAATTTTGCTACTACTGTCAACTTTGTTTCTGTCTTCATGCAGAGTGTTTGTGAATGTTTTTTTTACTTGCTCCTCATCAAATATTCTTGGCAGACTGAGGTTTTCAAATTCTTTCAGGATTGACAAGTTTTCTGACACCAAATTCTACAATGATTTTTATGCACTGAAGAAAGCCCTGATTCTATTAATTTTCATTCTAATTTGAAGACCTCCTTCCTGAAAAATATTCACAAGAAAACCTCTAACAAATTGAGTTCAGTTCCATTTAAATCAATTTCATTTATATAGTATCTATTCCCAGCACCAGTCACATAAAGATACTTTTATTTAATGTAAACACCTTAAAATATTTGAAACAAAACTCTGTGAGCAAGCACTTGATGACAGTGGGAAGGAAAAACTCCCTTTTAACAGGAACCTTGGACAGAACCTGGTTCAACGAGGGGCAGCAACTGCAACTGGTTGTGGGGGGAGGGGAGAACAAAGAGAGACAGGACAAAAGGTCTCTCTTTGCCATAAAAGGAGGCAAAAACAGAGGAGTGATGTATAAACACACAGAAAATAGTGAAGAAGTGAAAAAGAAAAGCTCAATGCATCACAGAATAAAACCGCCGGCACCGTCAGCCTACTGCATTGTAGCTAAGGAATGGTCAGGGTCACCAGATCAAGCCCTAACTACAAGCTTTGAGAAATAGAAAACTATTAGGCATCATTTTAAAAGTACAGAGTGTGTCTGTCTCTCAAATCCAAACTGGAAGCTGGTTCCACAGGGGCCAGAAAACTGAAGGCTCTCATTTTTAGTTCACACTTTGACGACTCAGTCAAAACATTTGCTGGTTCTGGTGTTAAATACACTGTTGAGAACAATACAGTAATAAAATACTAACTATTTTTGTTTTTAAAGAGCAAAAAGTAAATACATTTATAAATAAAATAAAAAACAAAAAACAACATGTTGGCACCAAGGAAGGCTTCAGGGTAAACTTAACATATGTTAAGATCTGTAACCTTACCCACTGTCTGCAGGTCCCAGTTGCCTGATTGTTTCCAGGTCCACTTTGTCCAGGTGCATCTGTTGCACAGCAGTCAGCACCTTCTTCAGGTCCTCTGGGTCTGTGACACCAATCTGGAAAACAGACTGACAGTCTGACTGACAGTGATTACACTGGTTTTGTCTTAGCGCAGCATTTGATGTTGTAGATCGGGGTGGGGAGCTCCAGACCTCAATGGCCAGTGTCCTGCAGGTTTTAGATGTGTCCTTGATCCAACGCAGCTGATTCAAATGGCTAAATTACCTCCTCAACATGTCCTGAAGTTGTCCAGAGGCTCGGTAACGAACTAACGAACTAATCATGTGATTCAGGTGTATAACCTGGAGTTCCCCACCCCTGCTGTAGATCATAATACACTAGTAAATACACAGGAAATCTGATGAGTCACAGGAACAATTCTTACACCCTCACTACATACAACCTCAAAACCTCAAAAGAAGAATGCAACATATCACACATGCTTGACTTCCTTGTATAACATACAAATGCACATCATGAAGCAGACCACATACAAACTGAAGAGGAAATGGCATTCCACTCATTTAGAAGATCTTCATATAGTCTGAAAAAATAGGTTGTTACTCTATTACAAAAAAATGCCATCTGTAAAGCTAGGAGACCTTACTATTTATCACTGATTAAATAAAACAGGAACAACCCCAGGTTTCATTTCCACATTGAAGCCAGGCTGACAGAGAGCCTGACCTCTGTTAAACCAAGTATTCACTTAATTAGCAATGACTTTATGAATTTCTTCACCAAAAATGTAATGCAAATGCAGTTTCTTCCTCTAAATCATCAATGTGCCTTATAGACCCCATTCATACAATATAGTATAGTATACCATATTTTCCGCACTATTAGGCGCACTTAAAATCCTTAAATTTTTCTCAAAAATCGACAGTGCGCCGTATTGTCCGAAAAATACGGTAATTATACAGTATGAAGAACCTTGGACCCCTGTAGCTCAGGGGGTAGAACAGGTCTACTAATTAGAAATCTGGTGGATTGATCCCTTGCTGCCCCAGTCTGCATGCCAAATATCCCTGGGCAAGATATCAACCCCAAGTTGCTCTCCATATGTGTGTGAATGTTAGAAACCACTTGTATAGAAAAAGCAAAGAAAGTGCTTGTGTGAACGGGGCGAGTAGTTGTATAAAGCACTTTGAGTGTTCAGGTAAAGTAGAAAAGCTCTATATAAGAACCGTTCCATTTATACCACTAAAGTGAGATCTTCTCCAACCGAAGCTATTGTTTAAAAAGAAGTTTCAAAATGGTATTACTCAGAACTGCTTTTAAATAATGTAGCTACACCATAGAATTAATATTATATTTTCTATCATTTTCCCGTATTCTCTCTTTTAGTTTTATTTATTTATTTTTCTTTGTGACGTACTTTGAACACCCGGTGCTTGAGCGATGCTATATAAAGTAAACTTTTCTGAAGTTTAATCATGCTTCCATATAATTTGATCAGTTGATTGCCTCTAATTTACTGTGAATTATATACAGTGTATGCAAACATTTTGCACACATTCACCTTTTACACATTTTTGATTTCTCTCCCATACTGCAGAAGTAAGTGTAATACGTATCCGTTTAATCTCTTCTTAAAGGGTGACATCAGCAGCTACTCCTCTCTCTTTCTCGGTCATCATCAAATCTGGCAGCCAGAAAAGAGAGCTGACAGACACACAGATGTTACAGACATCCTCTACCTTCTTAAGGTCGTCCTCCTCCATGGTCAGCAGGTAACTCCAGGTGATATCATTTTCCTGTGCATGTGTGTATGTGGAAAGCCAAAAACAGAAAAGATCACTCAACATTTACCAAATCAAAACTTCACAACCTGAAGCAGATGTACCTGCATAACACTTTTCCATACAGTAACAGAAAGCCACCTGCAGCTGTCAACGCTGGTCCACATAAATCAGATAGGGCCTAAAAACAAAGCTCACCCCGAGTTTAATTCAGGCCAAGCTAATCCAGCACATTACATCTATTATTTAGTACCAAGTAAAATATGTAAACTACAAGACACATTCCTACAAGACACAAGCCTAGACGTATCTGTGTCAATAAGGCAGCTGTGCTCATTTCACTGTAGCTCACCTATTACATCAATAATATATCACACTGTGTCCAATAACACACCATATCTGCTCAATATCCTACAATTTTTGAGATAAGAGAAATCTTTCATATTTAAAAAAAAGTACTATGCATTCAAAATATACATTTTTGATCAGAGAAAAACACACCAACATACAGACATATCCTATTGCTGGGTGCACTAGAGTACTTACAGTCATAATGTCAGTGAGGTAGCCCAGGTTAAGGCCATGCAGGAGGAGCTCCAGGTCATCAAGCTTGCTTACACTGAACAGGGCAGAAATTCCACTGTGACTTACAGCTAACTGAGTTATTACACAATATTAACCCATGTGGCAAAGGGTGTGGACAACTAGTCAACTAAACACTTCTGCACCGTCCAGTTTACAACAAAAACAACTTTCTCAACCAAATATTCATAGCTTTTAATAGATTTTTAATAAACTTCACACTTTACTGTTGAATCTAAGATGCCATCCTCAATCTAATACCATAGAAAAAAAATGTCCTTAAACATATAAACTTCTTTATTAAAAACTAATTTTAAATCGCTGGCGTAATGTTAGCAGACAGGTTTTTTTTAATGTTAACATTGTACTCTGTTGACCGGACACAATGAAATGTCAAGATGGTGCCCAAGTTACCAGATATATTGTAAAGCTTATGTATAACGTTAGCTACTGCAAATATTTAGTCTATGAGAAAGAACTGATTTCACAACAGCAATGACCAGTTAGCTTAGTGAGGGACACTTTTTAATTACAAAAATAAAACACACTATATCTTTGGTATCAGATTTTTATAAAAGAATATTTTTTAGGTTGTATGTGGTATCACTGTGATTCTGGTGAATTTGCACTATATTTTGTGCTGTGTCTAAGTTTTCCTGTGCTTATAAGTGTACTTGTTTTTCTATAGCATTTATGCTGAAGTTCCAGAAGAACTCCCTGTCTACATGAGGGCTGCAACGACTCGATGGCATAAGATTATAAAAATTCATCGACGCTGTATTTTATTGTCAACGTGTCATATACTAAAACTACTTAAATGTGTTTTTGTAATTGCAATACACCACAGGAAGCTATCGGGGCAGTGTCACCTACACTGTCGAGACAGCACCCCTCAACCTCCCAGACTGGGGCATGAAGGATAAACTGCCCACAAGGGAATTTTTCTTTCTTTTTTTTTTTTTTTAAGTCAGTTACAACAGATTAATTGGCATTGACCATCTGAGAAACAATAATAAATATACTGCCTGACCAAAAAAACCCAAAGGTCACATACTCTAATATTTCATTGGACCACCTTTAGCTTTGATTACGGCAAGCATTCTCTGTGGCATTGTTTCAATAAGCTTCTACAATGTCACAAGATTTATTTTCACCCAGTGTTGCATTAATTTGTCAACAAGATCTTGCATTGATGCTGCGCAAAGCTTCCTCCAGCGCATCCCAAAGATTCTCAATGGGGTTAAGGTCTGGACTCAGTGGTGGCCAATCCATGTGTGAAAATGATGTCTCATGCTCCCAGAACCACTCTTTCACAATTTGAGCCCAATGAATCCTGGCATTGTCATCTTGGAATATGCCTGTGCCATCAGGGAAGAAAAAACCCATTGGTGAAATAACCTGATTATTCAGTATAGTCAGGTTGCTGAACTGTTGCTGAACCTAGACCTGACCAACTCCAGCAACCCCAGATCATAGTACTGCCCCCACAGGCTTGTACACTAGGCACTCGGCATTATGGGTACATCACTTCATCTGCCTCTTTTCTTACCCTGATGCGCCCATCACTCTGGAACAGGGTAAATCTGGACCACATGACCACCTCCCATTGCTCCATAGCAAATTGAAGCCTTTTTTCCCAGTTTGCCTCACTGATTACTGGTTTCTACACAGCTGTTCAGTCCCAATCACTAGAGTTCCCTTCGCATTGTGTGTGTGGAAATGCTTTTACTTGCACTAGTAAACATAGCCCTGAATTCTACTGTTGTTTTTCTTCGATTTGACTTCATCACCGATCACAATCATTCAGGATTTTGTTCCGGCCACATTTCTTCCTTGAAGACGATGGGTCCCCACTATCCTTTCACTTTTTAATAATGCGCTGGACAGTTCTCTACCCAATTTTAGTAGTTTCTGCAATCTCCTTAAATGTTTTCTCTGCTTGAAGCATACCAATGATTCGACCCCTCTCAAACACACTAACATCTCTTCCACGACCACGAGATGTGTCTTTCGACATGGTTGTTTATGAAATGAGAAGAAACTCATTGCACCACTCGGGGATAAATAACTTGTTGCCAGCTGAAAGATAATCGCCCATGCAGTAATTGTCCAATAGGAGGCTTGTACCTATTTGCTTAGTTAAATCCAGGTGGTGACTTTTTTTTTGGCCAGGCAGTCAAAATATGTATCTAAACAAACTTTTAATTAGTAGCAGTCTTTTCTATTTCTGTTTTGTCCTGCATTAAACAAAGGTGTATAGATGAGTCTGTCCTGAAAAGAGGCTTATGCACCTCTCAAATTGCTGAAGTCATGGAAGAGAGCATCTTCACCATGGTTATCAGCAGCTGAGAACATCATTTCAAAGATAAGAGCAAGCCTCACTCCAGAGCACATCCACTGCAGTCGTGAATCCATGAACGATCATCTGTAAACTTTGGAAACGCGTTATTTTGGACTGGAAAAAAAGCTTTTTGATTTAATTTCTAGCTTTACTCAAACTTATGGAACTATCTGAACTATTTGCACATTTTTTTGTTTAAATACTACTAGCACTTTAAGTGGTGATTCATTTTCAGAAGGTTTTTGAAAGGTAGTGAAATTTTTTAGATTTTTTGCTCCCATTTAACAGCATAAAAAAATTCATTACCAGAGAATCCCTACCAAGTACGGTACTTGTTGGGACAGGATGGGAGTCAAAACGTATTTGATTTTCTGACTACTCTACTGTTGATTAAAAGAAGAAGAAGAAAACAACAATGCTAAAAAGCTGAAACTCCTGAAGTGCTTTTGAGGATCGATCTGCATTTTTTACATTTTCATTCTTTCTAAATCAGCATTTGACGTGGAGGTCAAAGGGGTAAAGACATAATTTTCTACTCTCAGGATCAAAAGAGAGCAACAAGGAGTACGCACACATTAGAGTAACCACAGAGTACTCGCAGTTCCAGTCTGACCGCTGGCATGACGCGCTTCAGAAATTAGCTTCTCTTCTCATGATGTTCATAACATGTTTAATGTGTAACATGGGTTTTAACGTCTTTGTAGCCGACAAGAGAGAAAGGCAGCTAAAATGTTTACAGCCTCTAATTCACAGTGCCAGACGTGGTCTAAAATTACGTTTCTGGCTGATGATAATTGCCCAGCAGTGCCTGAATGGACTAAACATTCATGCAGAAGGTTTATTATTGTTTATGTCTGGTTCGACAATGGTTCAACAACACCTGCCACACAGACACTGGTTCACTAAGAATCCAACAGGGGCCATTAAGCTACAGTGACGACTGGAATAGAGTTTTGTAATGACAAGAGATAATTGGTGTAAAGAGGAGTTGTATGAACAGAGTCCATCGTCACTCAAGCACTGACAATCAAGTCTGAACACATATTGTTTTTACCTGTTGTAAACTCACAGCCCTGTACAACCACAAGTTTTCACGGACAGGAATTAAACAACAACAAAAAAAAAGGAGACAAACAAGTTAAAATAATACTACCATATTGATAAAACACTTTAGAAATCTGAAGCTTCTGTGATGATGGGTTCAGAATCGAGAAACCTTTTAAGAATGTCACCTATTGCTGCATAAAAAACAACAACCAACCAACCAACCAAACAAACAAACAAAAGCCCTAAATGCATGCAAGTTTAGTTTAGGGCTTTCAGAGTTATCTTACCTCTCCTTGGGAGTTGGAAATTCAGAGTTAGTCTTGAAGAATTTAGATAGCGTGTCCTCCATGGATCCAAAGGCCTGGACATTAGAGATGTTTGAGGAAGAGGCCAAGATCCTCGAAATCTGTGAACAAACGCATATTCATGAACTCTGTAAGATTAAGCAGCTGATGGTAGAAAATGTTTTTGACAAGTGCATCACTGTAACTTTAAAATAACTCAAAAGTTGCATAAGCCCATCCAATGAGTCAAACTAGACCCTTTAGTGGGTAGATTCATGCCCCCAAACCAATTCAATTAATGCTTATAAGCATTTCTGACATGCTAAAAGCATATAGGTGGCATGTAAAAGCATCTAAGTACTTTAGGTACCTGTCTGTGTTTGAAGCTCTCAGCCAGATCAGCAGGGCTTTTGCCAGTCTTTGTCCTGATGGTTTTGTTTGCTCCCAGCTGGAGGAGTTTCAGCACTGCCTCCTCTCTTCCATACTGCACTGCCATAGTCAAAGCCTAACAAAAAAAATACATTAGTTACATACATAAGGTCAAAGTACAAATGTTATCATGATAAAAATTATGCATTATATATTACACTGTGCCCTCTGTTACAGGGTCTGCTACAGTTAAACTGAAGGCCCCCACATAAGAACTTTGACTTGACAAACATAAGTAACACACTGTGTATCCACTGCGTTCCTGGATGTTGATTTCAGCCCCATGGGACACCAGGAGGTTGATGACTTTACTGTAGTTGTCCCTGGCTGCCAGCATGAGGCAGGTCATTTGGGACCTGAGAGGAGTAGCAGGCAAGAAAACAGAGAGAAGATAAGGACAAAGGAAAAGGACAATTTTAAGAAAATAATTTAGATGGAGCAGTAACCATTCTGGGGGTGGAGAGAATACATGGAAGCAGCAGAGAATGTGAAATGGACATTAGTCTGTTGAACGAGGACACAGCAAGTACAGTGACCAATGAAAATGGGTACACATATTAATAGTATATGGAAAAACCACCAGGGTGCAGTAGATACCATGTTATAGATAGTCCTTCAGGTTGGAGCCACAGTGACTGAGCAGCCACATTCCCCATTTCAACAAGTGTTTGATGAAGATTGGTGATTTTCTACTTTGATCTTTCTTATGTCTTTGTTAATAGACACATTTATATAGCATTTGTCTGTTTTTACTGAACACTTCTAGGCTTTCTACACTACAAGCCACATTCTCACACAGACACACACACCTACCAATAAAGTGATTTATTCTATACCTTTTATTCTCTACAACATGCCTACGTATGCATTCCTTATCTTCCCAAGAGATTGAGACCCAGAGATTGGACCTGCTGTTGATTAAGGTGACCTGCTCAAGCTCCTGAGTCACAGCTGATGACCCATAAGAAACAAGACGTTTTGGTACCATAATTCAGACAAGATAAGCAGTTCTATGGCATCATAGAACTGGGGAATTGTTAAAGGTATGCTACCTACACTGAGTATTTTTGATTGATAGTACAGTGGGAACAGGTAGAGATTCCAGAGTCACAGCCCAAACATCTTCAAAACGTCTGCAGGTACTTGTACTGCCACTTTTTCAGCCTTATAGCTTAACAAAATACATTTGATATACCACTATCACTGAATTATAAAAGTAATGAATTCAGTGATAATTGAAAAGTTGCAATAATACTGAAATATTGAGACCACAACTACAGTCTGGATCCTTGCACTCTGCACTAAAACAGCACCCTGCTGAATCAGCCTCTGGACAACGGCCAGTGTTTTAGTGCTTGCAGTATAGCCAGTGGACTTACTGTTCTGTCTGTTGGACAACATTTATGAATGCAGATAAAGTTTTAAAAGATAATAAAAAGTTAAAGAGTCATCTGATGACATGCAGGCTAAAAGAGCCATCAGTCTTGAGTGCTACCTACCGAGTCACAATCACTACACAGTTTTCAGAATTTCAGAACCCTATAGCTTATCAACCAGCTGACTAACCATCCGTTTCAAAGCTACAAAGCTCGAGAAAGAAAAAAAAAAATAGCAGTATAATCAACCAAAGTCCTTCTAGAAGCAAGTCTCGTCTCTCATCAGCCATCCTGAAATGCATGAAGGCAAATATTTTTAAGTATTATTTAACCTCCTAGGACCTGGCGTCCACATATGTGGACATCACATTTTGGGTTATTTAGACCAAAATACTAAATTTTGCTCTACATGGGCCTGATATCCTCTTACAAGGACATTATATTGCTACTGTTCTATCAAAATGTGGCTCTGATTTTTCATAAAAACAAAAATAAGGTTTAAAAAAAATCTGGTAATTCTTTGTTTTTACATTCATTGGGCCCCAATATGCCCAAATATCAAAGAGAAATTAAAAATGCATGCCGTGGAAGAGTTCGGGTCTTAGGAGGTTAAGTTAAAAAAATTGTAGTGGGCAAAGAAATTGAAAATTATATGCTCAGATTTGCATACAAATTTGATATAATGTGCTTGAAAAGCTTTCGGGCTTGTTCCAAAGAAAGGTGTTAAATTTTCTACCATCATTGTTCGTTCACCCTTAGATTTCAGTTTGAGATTCTTTGAATCCCATGTCTCTCATTCATCAGCTTCATGAATGAAGATAGATTTGAAAAATGATAATTAAAATAGATATATAATCATATGGCAGCTGACATTTCATTTCAGCAAATGCAAATCAGCAAATTCCTCTTCTCCATTTGGTCCATGTACCTTCAAATCCTGCTCAAACTTGACTGATAAATAAAACTCACACTAAAAACGGCCAGGAAAAGGGAAAACACTACAGTGATAAGTGAAGATCACTTATAAACATGTCTATCAAATTCCAGGGAGTCTTAAAACAATGCCCTGGTTTTAACAACTTTAACCTTTCTTGTTTATTATTAGTAGTTATAGTTAGTTATTAGTCTATTGCCTCCATGTGTTTGCTTCCACTTAAACACGGCCTTATATCAAATAACTTCTGCTACAGTAAAGTACGTCCTCTGTCTTATCACCTGTGACTCAAACATAACAGGCAAGAGAAATACATCAATCCAAGGGCTGGGAAAGTTTAGGGGCCAATTTATCACTTCACTTAATTCTTTTATGAGGAACTGTGTGTTTGTCTATGTACGTGTGTGCGTATGTCAAACATTTAGAAAAAAAAAACATCAGGAAGTAAATAGGAGGCATTTTAAAGAATAATCCATAATTCACAATTCACATGCAATTATGCTTCAGTTGATTCACAGGTCTAAAACTTAAATAAGTAAACTTTTAGAGATGAACTAAGTTCAACACGATATGTGAGTAAGCCTAAAGGTAAAACTGTGATCGGGAAAGGTGTTTACATAACTGCCAGCAAATCATCTTGAACTTAGAAGTGCCCCTAAACAGAGGTGATGTTTGTGAAACGAGTCTAAATCTGTGCAGCACATCCGAGGTTTTTGCTGAACACCGATGATGATGAGCAGTAAACGCATCAACATCTTCATTTAACAAATTCCCAGAAATCACAAGTTAATGTTCCATGTGAACTCAAACAAATGTGGCAATGGCTATGACAACATCTTTAGTAACATGCCTCTGTGCTCACTAATCAGTGGCTAGAGTGGCAAGAAAACAAGATAGGAAGGGTCATAAAGTTTCTGCTTCCATGCCCTCTCCTATTTTATTTTCCCAAGGGTTGTTATGGTGTGAGACAGGCCTCAAGGTCACTCACAGACCACTTCTGTGTGTTCTCTGTATGTGTGTCCTTCACACTGTGAGTTCTGGACCGTTCCCAAACAGTGGGCTGATCAATATGCAGACAATTCAGTATAAAAATTGTTCCTGCTATGAGGAAGAACAATGACTTCCAGAAATATCTGACTCACTGCACCTTGGTCAGCACTCTCAAATAGATTCCACAATCTAATCTTAAGATTTTACGATGAATAAATTTACATAAGCACCTGGAAAGATATCTTCTCTTTAGTGACAAAATAACTATTGCCAAATAATGAATCTTGAGCAACACCTTTCCTCCCTATAAATGACAGTAAAGGGAAAAGTAACTCATTGCTGCTACCAACCTACGCATAGATAGTTAGTTTGGGTACCTGTGAGGACAGGCGAGCCAAAGTGCAAAACAAAAAAGTTTAAAACAAAAAAGGAATACTAAGAATTACATAAATGTAAAGAAGCAGTCATGCAAACATCTCCAATGTTATAACAAACTCAAAGCACATCACTTTTGAGTGATGCAAACCAACAGAAATTGGTGCCAGTGATGTGAACAGAAGATGAAAAAATGAATCTGATGTCCTGCTGAGAAGGCCTCTCAGCTGAGGTTCTCCCAGACTGTGGATTCTTCTACAGGTACTGAAAATCACAGAAACTCACAGATAAGCCTATTGTGGCTGTTTTGGGCAGCTGGAGAGGTATGATTCAACTTTTAAATACAGACAGGAAGAAAGAACAGAAACAATCACATTTGTAAGACTGATAAGACCTAAACAAAATAGGAGAGGTCTTCCACAAGCTGGAATTTACTCAGGGCCTTCTTGACGTGATGTTCTTCTGCTTCCCTGGGCACTGTGTCTGTGGGGATGGTTTTCGCTCTATGTTGTGGTGTCCTGATGACACCCAGTTTATGCTCCAGTTCCCCCATTGAAAACGCAACGTCCAAATGAACAGAATCAACCTTTTGGGAAATAAGTAAGAACTTCTCTTTTTTTCTATCTCAATGAAGAATCTCGATTTTGACTTAGTGTAGAAAAAAAATTGTTGAGAAGCAGAGATGGGTATAACACCATTCATAAAGCTTTCAATGTCAGCAGACATTCTGCAGCCTCCTTTCTAATTAAAATAAATACTAATACAAAGTAAATATTTTTGCTACATCACAAAGTTTGCAAACCCCTCATGTTTTCCAAACTTTTTGAATGACTGCAAGGAAAAAGCCACTAAAAATGTCTCTGAATGAGCCCTATCCGGTGTGTACATTACCTTTAATGCGTTTAGCAAAGATCAGCACAGTGAAGGTGGAAAAAAAAACAAAAACAGGGGACACATGGAGGCAATGGACCCCACATTGTGCTCCTGCAGGACTGTGAGAGATGACAGAGAATTCTTGTTTACCCTAAAACGGAGGAACGAGCAGCTGGTGTTAATCATTGGTTTGATATTCAGACGTAAGAGACGATGAGGAGGTGGGGAAGGTTTATCCTCTGCACCCACATGAACCTCACATTCTTTTTCTTTTTTTTAATGTTGGGGGCTGTTGGCCCCTCTCCTCATCCCCTCCCTTCATCTACATCCTTCTGTGTCTTGTTACTTAACTTCAAATGTTTTGTCTGAGAAGGAACCAATCAATTTCCTAATGCTACAGCCTGTCTTTTTGTATCAACAGGGGGTTTCAGGTGGCATATGTCGTGCATGTAATGACATTCTGGCTGTGACAGTGTGGCAGAGGATTAGGGAAAGCTAAACAAGGCCACTGGGGGGCTGCACCCACACTTTGACACAGCAAAATTCCACAGATGGTAACAGTAAAAGTGGTTCAAGAATGGTCTGTCCTCATTCTTTTCCATGAGAGGACATTTTTCAAGTTCTTTTCTGAGGCAGGAAACCAGAGTTTATATCCAATCACTGCAGAGACTGATGGATACCAAACTTACCCAGCTTGGGTATGGGGCTTGTATTAATACATGCAGCCATAAATATAATTTAGAATATAAAAGTCAAATTCCCAATGTAGCTGCTTAAGTCCTTAGGGTCAATTAAGACACACCTTTTTTGAGTTTTACGTTTTTTATGCATCTATAAAATATTTGTCATCGTCGCTTTAGCTGGCATTCAACACCTCTTGAAGTTAGCCACAGATGCTTCAATTAAAGCAGTCGTCTCGTCGAGGGCCAGTGTCCTGAAACTTTTCCATGTGTCCCTGTTGCAACACACCTGAAAAAAATGAGTAGGTCATTAGCAAGACTCTACAGAACTTGACTGCATGCTGGATTGGCAACTCCTAACCCTACTCAAGTAAAGTAAATGTAAGTATTCAGAAAAATGTACTTGTAAAAATACTTTTATTGCACCATGTTCATTTATTTATGAGCTGCTGTAACATGAATCAAATGGCTGAATTGCCACCTCAGCATGCATTCAAGTTATATAGAGTCTTGCTAATGACATACTAATTGTATTCAGGTGTGCTGCAATAGGGACACATGGAAAAGTTTCGGGACAGCGGCCCTTGAGGACTGGAGTTGGAGACCCCTGAATTAAAGTTTCACAATGTTGTTGCAACCAGTGCAATTTGGGGTAACACCTATGTCTTTAAAAGAGCTTTCATTTTTCCAAGGATTCTTGTTTATCTTGGTATGAAATCAGACAAAAACAAAATCGTGGTTTTAGGGAGACCTACAACATATCATTTTGTTTTGTTATGTGCCCAGAGGTGTTTCCATGATTATTGTACCAACATTAATTAATTTCCAGGTCCGTCTTTTGTTCTGTAGCTCTACACGCCTATATTTGTATAATTTACAATTCAAGAATCTATTTATTTCATACTACTGTGTTTTTGTCTGTGTTGACCATGTACTTGATAAAACACAATGGACCAAGCAGCTCCAACACCAGCAGATGACATGGCACCACTAATCATCAAAGAGTGCACAAACTTCACAACTCAAACATCTAGGATTCTGTGCTTCTCCACACCTCTATAATCTAGGACCTATTTTTTAAAGGAAAAGCAAAATTTGTTTTCAACTGCAATGATGACTTTGGACAGGAACAGTCCATGAATAACAATGACAAATGTCATATCTGTTGCCATCTATTGCAAATCTCTTGCTGTCTAATTGACCAAATGTATAATTCAGAAACAAAAAGACACAGCTAGTTAATGTAGGGAGTAACATACTAACAATTCAGTACAAACAGAGTTTTTGTGGCAGCCTGAAATCTGTGTGTAACATAAAACATTATTTACTTTCAGATTTAGTGTGATGTGTGTATTATATCGCAGTAGATCTGGCAGTAGATTATGTTACACTATGTTACACTATGTGAAACTAAACCGTAATAGGCTGCTATCTCTCATCGTGCAGTTAGAAAGCCTTGCTATGAGGGCATCTCTGAAGTAATGTTAAACACACAGTTTGTTAGCTTTGCAAATGAGCTGAGTTGCTATGATGAGCCAATAGAGCAGGAGTAGGCAACTCCAGGCCTCGAGTGCCGGTGTCCTGCAGGTTTTAAATATCACCCTGGGTCAACACACCTGAATCAAATGATTAGTTCATTACCAGGCCTCTGGAGAACGTCAAGACATGTTGAAGAGGTAATTTAGCTATTTGAATCAGCTGTGTTGGATCAAGGACACATCTAAAACCTGCAGGACACTGACACTCGAGGCCTGGAGTTGCCTATCCCGATCTACAACATCAAATGCTGCGCTAAGACAAAACCAGTGTAATCACTGTCAGTCAGACTGTCAGTCTGTTTTCCAGATTGGTGTCACAGACCCAGAGGACCTGAAGAAGGTGCTGACTGCTGTGCAACAGATGCACCTGGACAAAGGAACAGCGTCAATCCTGAGTGAAATCTCAGCCCTTACCTGACCATCATTCACTGCATCTTTCACAGTTAGAAACTTGAAGCCCAAGATGCTGCAAAACACATTACAGAACCAAATCATTTTCACAAAGTCTGCTGTTGATCTTAGTAAATGGAAGAAGACGGATCGTTCCCTTGTTCAGAGATTTACAGATGTCGCTTTAGGGAAAGGAAAAAAAAAAATAGGGTTATGCACTATTTTACAGATGTTTTTCTGCAGGAAGGCTGAAAAACATCTGTCATCAAAACAATGTTTTTTAGTAATATCCTTTAGTGAAATATTAAATCTTTCTTTAAACTCAATTTCGACATTATTTCATATTAAATATTAAACTTAAGTGACAAAGATGGTGAAATACTGATCAGTGGACCGGGGATTTAATTCTGGCATGTTGATCCATTCATACTGTTGCATCGACTGTAAGTAACTGAAGAGGAAAGCACAAGACTGGTAACATTGTGAATATTAATTTAAATAATCCTGATTCATTATAACATTCACACATTAATGTTACACACTAAAAAGGCCCCATTAACGCCTACGCCTAATGAGGGAAGTAAAAGAAAGAAACATGAATGTTGCTCTGTGTGCGCACGCTGCTGAGAAAAGACAGGGCAAGCCGAAAACATTGAACCTGCTCTGCTCATTGTAAAAAGGAAAACAAGATGCATTTTTATTCAGTTCAGTTTCATCAAACTCCTGGTATTATTGCAGAGTTTGAATACATGGGGCTTGACACCAAAAGCTCAGAGCATCAGAACAAAGCCAGTTTTGGCACTGGCCTCACAGCTTTGAGCAATCCGGCAATGCCAATTATGCACTCTTTCTGATAACATCTCTTCCTGATTCCAAATAAACACTTCTAGTGGCAACTGTCACACATTGCCGCAAGGGGTGGATCTAGCAAAGTTTAGCCAGGGGGGCTGATAGGGCATTAACAGGGAAAAGGGGGCACAAAGACATACTTTTCTTTCTTATTCTCATTTAAAATGTCTAGCTTTTAATAAATAATTATCCGAATCTTACACCCAAAGTTTTAATCTGATGTAAAATGTATAGAAGTCCATTACTGTATTAAAGTAACTATTAAGTCTAATATACCCTAGTAAGCTATAGTACTTTTTCCTTTGTGGAGGTACCATCTGTGCAGTCTGCAATTCTGTTGAAAAAAAGATGTTGAATCTATTTAATTATTCTTGAAAATAATTGATTTCTGTGTATTTTCTTTCTCACTGCATCAAATTATAGTTGATTACATTGATTAAGCATCATGAGGTGGAGGGTGGGTGGTTCCTTATCTATTTTTTTATTTTTTTTGCTGGGAGTTTCAGAACCCTATTAGTTAGGTTGCTTACTCTTTAAAATACCAGAATAGGGAGGATGAAGTAGGTTTAAGTTTATTAGATTGATCAGTTTTGCTGAACTATGAAATATTTGGGTGCTGTGTATTTTTTTGCATACAGGTATAACAGAATAGCTTTAGTGTTTTGTTTTGAACTTGAGTATGAACTTATACAAAAACAAGATATTTAAAAAAAAACAGTTTTATTGATTAAAAAAATACACTATATTGGATTCATATCGGTATCGGCAGATATCTAAATTTATGGTATCGTATCTGACATATCTCTCGTCACATAAAACATAGACATCTTTTTCCAGTTTTATCATTATTATCTAAAAAAAAATTTACATTATAAAATTATTGCACAGGTCTCCTCCCTTGGGATCATAATGGGCTATCCAGAGGTTGAAGGTGCTGCACGCTAAACCTCTGGGAAACCAGGCAACTCAGTCAACTTAATATAGACCTTAATAATTTTTCAAAAACACAGCCAGACAACAGCAAATTTTCTAATTATTTAAAGTAACTAAGAGGTGGTAGCATCCAAAATTTCACACACAAATTTTCAAGGTATCATATCAACACAGCTTGAGGAGCATTTCAGCTGTGCTACAGTGCTTAAAAGCCCGCTCTGTTGTGCGTTGTTTTTTCACCTACACTTCAAGGCTTTGGACCAACAAACTACCAACACCACACTGACTGGGTTCAATTCAACAAAATGTGTAAAAAAAGTTTCTAGTCTCTTACACTCTATGTTTGTTTGTCTGTCTGTCTGATACCCGTCTGTACATGTACATGCCATAACAGGACATTCCAAACAAAACACACAAATATACACACACTGTATGGAGCACAGTGGTGCATAATGCTACCACATGGCAGCTAAACATACGAGAACCATCAAAGGAAATGTGATCCAGCACCTCGTTTTTTTCCTCCCCTGTTCTAGAAAAGTATGAAGTGTTTTTATTTGGCCTACATCAAAACGGGTGTGACTGTGCGTACTGTGTTGAAAATCCCATAAATATTTTGACCTAAAACACATCTGCACCCTCCCTCACCTGTCCACCATGTTGGGGTCAGCATTTCTGGACAGCAGAAGCTCCACGCAACGTGCAATTTTGTCCTCACTGGCAGATGCCGTGCAGCTGGCCATGAGCACCGTCCAGTGATCTGTGGAAAAGAACAACAACAATTTTAAGAGTCACTTCTATTTTAATAAACATTTAGTTTAGCTCGGACTATTAAAAAAATACATTAAAACCATATCAAGCTGGCACCAATTATACACATGTAAAGATTGCCACTGACAATGGAGACAACATTTTTGCTTATTTTGTGGAGAAGATGCAGACAGACTGCAGCTGACAAATTCCACCTGTGTGTGAAACTCATGCCAGGCACGTTGTTGTCTGGTGTCGATGCAGCTGCTTGGACGTGCAACCAAAAACCGCATCCTTGTTTGAGTCTAGTAAAGCTTTAGAGGAAGCATTAAGAACTATACTATATGGGTTTGAAAGCTGATTCATGTTTGGCTGATGCTCGTAATACCATGAAAAGATATCAAAGAAACAAATCAGTTTCAGAATAGTCCAATTTTAGAGACCTCAAATACTACGTTATTGCATTGACAAAATCACTTTCAAGTGATTATTACATGGCCAGTTGCCCAGGCACATTAATGGCTACATTAATAGCGGATGTCTACTACTACTAGGTTTTTAAATGTCTGAATGAATGTCACTATCTGCCCTTGATTTACTTTTGCCCTCACTCTTATTTTAAAAGACCAATTGCCACTATCCAGCATGTTTGCTTGGTCATGTTCCTCTTGTGGCCGTCTATGATAACATTCAGCTGCTCCTTCAGTTAGTCCCTCCACTGTCTCGAGAACATAGTACTACTGCAAGGTGAAGGGCCACTCTAACCAGAACCTGCAACATGTGGATGCAGAGATCACCAAGCCGAGACTTAACAAGAACTACTGTCACCAGCTGCTGTTCGTGACGGTTCCTCCTGTGTTCCCCTCTTTCCGTTTCTCACTTTGTGTGTGATTTTGAACCTGTTCACTCTTTTAGATTTCTTCCTGTTATATTTTGAAGATAACTTCCCTCCTTTCCTGCCGTTCTTCTTCCCACTCCTGTTAACTTCTGATTAAGTTCATCTGTTCCTTACATCCTTTAAATCTGTGTCTATTCCTTCAATCTCTGTCAGGTCATCTTATTTGCGTATTTGATATGCTTTTGTCCCCCTTGCCACCACTGAGCAATGCTTTGGGTATTTTACCATGGATAAATAAAAACCCCTAATTGAGTCCCTTAAAATTAAACTTGGTTTTCAGTCAGTGTTCTCTCAACTACTGCCAACATTTTTGCTGTAATGAAAACTGCAATACTTGAATTTAAAAGTACCCTACCTGTTTACTGAATGGTTTCTTCTGGCCAGTAGCAGTGAAGCTCATGTTTTTGCACAGGACAAGTGTTCCTTCTGTCTCATGTTTGTTTTTGAAGAATTGTGTAGTTAAATCACTGTATTTACCTCTTGGGGAAAAAAAATGGTATGCTTCTCATTTATAATTACGTTACTTGATTGATGATTTGCAGTGATATAGAAAAGGATAAAATATCTGAACCTGGATGGAGCAATGGAGACTGATAGCGGTTTTATCTGGCATCAGGAAGTGTGGCTGCTTTTATGGACCCTTTGACTTAGAGGATTTGTCTCCTTATCTTAAACTGATAAAAGTATTCTGAGACCTGTGGCAATGCTCTCAATTCCTGGTTTGTTCCGGTAATGAGTGACTCTCTAACTTGTGTGCTTCTAAATGCGTTTAGATGTTTCCCTGTATGTGTGTTTGTGCGCACAAATACCTAGGTCTCTACATCTGTATATGGGTTTCTGTGTCTTTGTGGCTGTGCATGTTTGGCTCCATATCTGTGTGTGTTTATATTATGTTCGTGTGGGTGTAAACCAGACTGCCTGGTTTGCGTCTACAGAGGCCTGGAGTAAATAAATCTGAGGCCTGAGAATAAGTGAGAGGGCATGACAGCAGCATGGTGAGCTTTATCAATCACTAATGCATTCCTCTGCTCAGCATCACTGCTTGGACAAATGCTATCAGGATCTGACCACACGTCAGCCCTCATCTACTCCATTTAATTGTTTCCTTCACCTGCCTGAAGCAGTGATTGCCAAGAAAACTGTGAAATCAGTCACACACAGTCCAACTCAGCATTCTGGACTGAGAATTAATTGATATCAGATATCAACACACTGACGAGTGCCGTTGGTCTTGGGTCTGGGGACTTTTAGCAGACAAATGAGGTTTTTTTTGGTGGACACTCTGGGAAATTAAGAATGGAGTGATTTTAAATATTTTATAGTCAAACTGACAGGGATGGAGAGAAAAAAAAGTTGCTGTTTTTATCTTAATCTGAGTAATTTTTAATTTTGGTATTTTTAAACTGAAAGCCAATCAGTTTTCATGGCTATTGTGTCTGCTGGTATTTGGGAGTGCTGATCAGAATAAGAAAATTCTGGAGTGGAATTTTTAAGGTTTGTGCAAAATGTACTGTACGTAAAATCACACCAGATAAACCAAGTGTGCTTGGTTCTATGCTTAATATTTCTGGCTAGTGATAATGCCTTTAGGTGAGTAACATAATTTATTTACAAGAAAACAGACATGAGAGATCTGATGCATTTATATTGTGGATGATTCGACTTAAGGCCCAAGCAAAGAAAGCAGGGAACTATTTAGGAATGATGACTACATCCATCTTTTCCTATAAAGTGGGGAGAGTTTAATCTATTCCAAAATCTTTCATCAATACAAGCAAACTTCCCAGAATCAGATGTCAGTCAGTGCTAAGCTGCAGCTTTGATTCTAAAAACAGTCCAATTTTTAGAGGTCAAAGGTCCCAATTACTGTAGCTTTGTTCCTTTATCATAAAGTTACATTCCATGTGATTCACTAGGGAAAAAAACTAGAAAAAACATTTTTACCAAAAACTAAACACAGATTCATTACTATCTGATTAAAGTAGGCTCAACTTTCATATCTCCACTGAAGATCATACATATATACACTACAACACGGCACTCTTTGAACTCTTTAACAAAATGTGTTTGTGGTGTGTGCTCCAGCTACAGAACTGCAAGAGGATACGTGGTTTTATGAGTGTAAAACTGTAAACCTTTTAACATGGAGGCGTTCTGCTTCCTTGGTTGTTTCATCCAGACTGATCTCGAGCCAACAGATGCCTTCAATTTTTCTTGCTTTGGGATGAGGGTTCAGCTAAAAAGAACTCAAAGGATCAGCAGTGTGTTTCTGCAAGAGTTCCTCACTGGCGTCACAGCCGTTAAATAATGTCAGATGAAGCATAGCGGTGCATAGGTCTGATTGGTTTCCTGATCTTTGGCTTCAGCAGGTGAGGAAATTGATAAAACGTGCCATGGGGGAAAAATAGCTCGACACCAACGCAACAGAGACTATTGGGGGGGAATTAGGCCAGGGTGTTTAATATTCAAGTCTGCAAGGCAAAATGAAGGACTATTGTCTAATCACACCATCTGCCCTTCCTGAAAAGCAGTGGGTAAAAGATTGCACAGGGGTCAGTGGGCCCTACGGGTGTTAATGTTAATGTTGACCATCAGTAAAAAGTAGTCTGCCTAAACTGTTTGTTTTTTTTAATCTATGTAATTGTAAGACTCTTAAAAGATTAACACTCAAAAAGTTTACAACTACTACATATTATAAAACAAAAGGCTGTTATCATGAGTTTAAGTTTTAAATTTCCTTTGGTATAGCTATGAAAGTGCTGAACCAGACGCATTTAATGAGATCTCACCACTTTTATGATGATATAGGTACATTTCGCAGAACTTTGACACAGAGTGGCTCTTTGCATGGACAGAAATGCAGAAATGTCAGTTATGCTTGACTGTTAACACTGGTTAGCAACATATACACATATATATATATATACATACATATATTGGTGATTTGCATATTTGCACTGCCAAAAAGCCTTTTGCATAATTTTTCTTGTAACTGCTTTGATCCTTTGACTTCTCATACTGATTTAAAAAAATATTTTTAATTTAAAAAAAAAAAAAAAAGAGGTAGGATTACAGCTGTATTTAAAAATCGAACAACAAACTCCACTGACTCCTCTCTCACTGCTATGTCCACTATAGCTCAGGGAGAAGTTGCTGTCCCAAATGGAGCAGTTTAAGTATCTTGGTGTCTGGTTCACAACTGAGGGGAGAGTGGAGCAGGACACCAACAGACAGGTACTGCATCTGCATCACCTGTCTGTTGTGGTAAAGCCAAGCATGAAAGCAAAGCTGTTGATTTAACAGTCGATCTATGTCATTATCCTCACCTGTAGTCACAGGCTTTGGGTAGCTGGCAAAGGAATAATAGTGAGATTATAAGCAACAGAAATGAGTTTCCTCTGAAAATTGGCTGGGGTCACCCTAAAAAACAAAAATGGGACCTTTGTCACTTGGGAGGAGCTCATAGGTAGAACTGCTACTCCCAAGTGTCGAAAGAAGCCATTTTTGAGGTGGTTTGGACATTTGACCATGGCAGGCCCAGGACATGGTGGAGGGATTACATCTCTCGAATCGTTTGAGAATGCCTTGGTTTCCTACCAGAAAAGCTGGAGAAGGTGGCAGCGGAAAGAGACGCCTGGGCATCTCTACTTAGATTGGTACCCATCTAACCCAGACCCATAAATAACCCACGATTGTAGGTTATTTATCACTAAGAATACCCATTCCTTAAAAAAAAGTCCACTTCAATTTGATCTGGTGACAAATTTAAATGACTCTCACATCTCTATTTGCAGACAATGAGACAGTTAACACTAGTGCACACTAATGTTTTACCAAGTGTCTATGCCATGCAATTTAAAGAGCTATACAAGCCATCACATCAGAAATAAACAGTAACACAGAGCACTGAGGAATAAAATAAATATGTTAATATAGTCATTTCACAGCTCTGTGTGCTTGTCCTGATCAAATGCCCAAATCAACAATTTTCTGCAACTTTACCGTTTAAACATATTTGCAACCACAGTATTGCATTCTATTGTTTTATTTTCGTAACATTTCATACATCTTCATCTCCTGTTCTTTTGATTATGTTTCTGATCGGATTAGGTGTCTCTTAAACTGAATTTAGATTGCGTGCAGAAGAAGAGTCAAATGACATGTGAAAATCCCTTTTTAAGTGGGCATGCACAGAAGCTGAAACAGAGAGCCTACATTAACAAAGACAGTTGATAACCACCACTGTTGTACCAATTCTCTCTGACCGTGGTTTTAGGTTTTGTAATAAAGCACAGTGGTTCTCAAACTGTGGTACACGTACCACTAGTGGTACTTGGGCTCTCTCTGGTGGTACGCGGGAAATCTCCAATGTTTTTTAAGATTCAATAATATACCATTGTGGAGGTATGCAAAGACGACACGAGATTTCCCCGGGCTCTTCTAGGAGCCAGACTCAACCAGAAAACATCTCCCCTAGCGCGAGTCCTCCATGAAGAGCAGCCTTTCCCTATCGCCAGCGGTCGCAGCCGCTACAGAGCACCGGCGAGCTTGTTTCTCCGGGCCTTAAAACTGCAAAGGCAGCAAGGCGCTGTCACGCTGATGGTAAAAACACAGCCCTTTTACGCAATGCTGCCATGCCGCAATCCACTTCTTCTGCGAGTGGGCGGTAATCCTTCGTGGCCAGCAGCGGGGAGTTGGCGAGGCCAGCTCGCACTGGCATCTGTCAGAGGAAGATGTGAGTGAAGAGGAATCAGCTGTCATCCGTTCCTAGCAAGGACAACATGTTCTACATTTACTCGAGAGCAGTACCATCACCCAGGCCAGAGAGAGAGAGAGGAGTTTCTCGGCCCGCTCTGCATCGGAGAGGGAGTGGCACTGCAGCAGCAGCACCTTGACAGCGGTTTATTTCCCCTGGGTGGGAGGATCCTGGAGGAGGGTCATCACAGGGCGGGTGGACAGTGGATCCAGCGAGGCCACCACATAAACTTATTTGCATGGTATTTAATGCCAGCATTCGTGGAGAGCAAACTGAGCTTCGGTGTGCACGAATCACGAAGGAGGGTCGTGAAGCCAAAAATCCGGCAGCTTAACCGCCACAGCAAAAATTCAAACGTACAGCTCTGCTATCACTTCCGACATAAATGAAGACAGAAAACTAAACAGCAGTGGCGTTTGTAGGGTTGCTGAAGTTTGGCTAGCTGGTATATAATGGTGTGCTGCGTGGTGGCTAGTAGGGCTGCCACAAACGATTATTTTGATAGTCGACTAGTCACCGATTATTTTTGCAATTAGTCGACTAATCAGATCATGCATCCATTGGATGTAAAACGTACAGCTTATTGCACCAGCATGCATCTGCTCTTATATAACTATCATTAGCTTACAGCTGGTATGTTTAAGGTATGTGCTAACTAAAAATAAAGGCAAGATGATAGTTTATTAAATTTTATTGAAATTTGCAGATTGTTTCAGTGAAGTTTAATAAACTCCTTGCTATCTAAAATATAACGAGACACCGGAGTATATTCTTGAGCATCTCACACTTCTGATAATCAGCTGTCTGCTTGACGTTTATTCAGCTGTGTAAAAACTATAACTTTAATCTCAGCCAAACCGATTTACTCAGGAATAAATAAAATACAAAAAAAAAGGCAAACAATAAAATTTTTAAGTTCTCTAAGTGACTTATATATGTTTAACCTGAGTAGCAAAAGACGGCGGTGGGTTTAAAAACGATTTGCCGGGAGTCCGGTGTTCACACTGGCTCTAGTGAGCTTTGCCCCCGGCTAGCTATCAAGCTAGTGGGTAACAGACGTCGGAGCGCTTTTAAAAATATGTGTTGTCTTGATAAACTGAGCCGATATTTGAGGTTTACACAGCTACATTCTCGCCTGAAAATATCTTAAACGTTTATTTTGTGACCCAGAAAGAATAATAAGAGTAATATTAAAACTAACTAGCTGCTGCCATTGTTGGAAACTGAGCTGGGCTGCGCTATGAATTCTGGGACACAGCTTCTTCTTCGGGGTTTAACGGCAGCTGGCATCCTTGTACATGCAGTGCTGCCATCTTCTGTTTCAGTCCGTTATTACACTCTTAAATCCTACTACTTATTCCTGCGTCTTTTGTGATCTTACAAAGCGTCAAACAACGCGTCGACTATTAAATCAGTCGTGACTAGTCGACTAATCGTGGCAGCCCTAGTGGCTAGCTACACCGCTATGGTTAGCATAATATAAACACAGTGAAGCTGGAGGATGAACTCTAACTTTTTTCCACTTAATAAAAGTTAACATGAGGGTTCCCGAAGGTTAGGGACAAATGCAATCGCATGGCAGGATGATGTAAACGGACCAAACTTCAGTCCGGAAAACAACTGCAATATAAGGTTAGTCATTAATATACTGCTGCATGGGTGTAGTTACATCATAAGGTTTTAAAAACTGAGCTTTAAAATGAATAGTGATAATAAAAACCGAGAGAGGCCGACAGTGATCACTGCCTTTTTTAGGGGCTTGTTCAGATTATATAAAAAAAAGATACAAAGCATTAAAACATGTTAAAAACACAACAGCCTTAATAAACGCAGAGTAGTTTGGACCTGGAAAAAGGTTTCATCAGGTCATCACTTAAAGATCGGATATCTCACCTGCTGTGAATCTTTTAATGCAGTACAGTTGTTATTATTATCACTTGTCACATCCTGTTTATAACAGTTAAAATAAATAACATTCATATAAGAAATAAAATTGTCTCGTGTAAACTGTATGTGGCGTTAAACAGGTCTATACTTCTGTACTTCAATGTTGGTCATAACGTGGTACTTCACGAGCCATATTTTTTATGAGGTGGTACTCACTGCGAACAGTTTGAGAACCCCTGATATAGCAAATACAAAGAAATTCTGGCTATGTTGAACAAATTGTTTTAACCTTTGCTGAAATTGGCACTGGCCCCTCTATCCAGAAGCAGTTTGGCCAGGTCATAGTTGGCCACGCTGACAGCACACATAAGTGGAGTCCATTCAAATCCAAGCCTGGTCTCCACATCCACACCTGTCCACAAAAAGCCACAGCAAGCAAGACAATCAAAATAAATTATTTTATATGGATTAATAGCAACGTTAAACAAAAAATCATATATAATTGAAGAATTGTTAGAGCATTAATGCATTATTTAGAGACAACTATAATGTGTGATACAAAAAAAATGAAGTGCTTGCCATTGTCCAACAGCTGTTTAACAGTGTCTGTGTCTCCGTTACTGATAGCTTTTTTCAAAGCTGACACACTATCTTCTCCTTGTTGTTGAACAGCATCCAGCTCCTGTAAAAATATGGAACAACCATAATCAATAAAAACTGATTCCTTCATATAAAAAAATGTTAGTGCCTCCAAAAGAGTTTGTGGCCTTGCACCAAAGGAAAATCAAAAAGAATATAGTAATGTGTATGTGTGTATATTGTTTTTTCCTTCCTTCATGTTTTAAAGTTAGGTTACAAAGTCTCTTCTGACTCATCGGGATAATCGTAATGCATAATCAATTCAGATGACCCGTTTTAAGCAATGAAAAATCTCAATTTATGTTAACGGCATTGTGTACATGTAAAAAAGTCATTATTAATAACAGTCTTTGCTTTACTCAATGTCTTTAGCTACTGTATTTATCTATTATAGAGAACTACTAGATATAAAGCTGTGATGCTCAATATTTCATTTTGACTTATTTAACTTTCATTTTTGTAACCTTATTTAGCCATTTTTGTATATTCTGCTTTCTTGGGCTACTCTACTTTATTTCAGCCATTTGTCTTCTAGAGATGGTACTTTTTTCAGCAACTGTAAGTGTATGTGAAAAGGCTCTGTAACACCTGTCACGTATGTCTGTGGGTGTCCTGTTGACTGCTGACACACAGTGTGTGTGAACCTCAAGTTTTATTATTTTTTAGCAAATGTAGCGATTTTTATATGGCTCAAAATGGTAAGTGCATCCATTTCCTGATTTTTTTAATCCATTTGACTAAAAACACTTACCCCTGTGTAACTTAAACCAGCTGGTAATTAGCATTTATCCTATATTTATGCATGTAGGAACCCTGCCCAAGTTACAGCCATGTTCATTTTTAAGCAGCCTCTGAACAGCAATTCAAGAACACCAAGGGTGAGAAAGAGCGGCAGTTGCACAAACTCCTGAAACTGAACTCTTAACAATAATTAAAGAAAACAGCAAATTGGTTTTCTTTGTATGTTAAATTAGCTTTCTACTACAGTAAATAAAATAAATAAAAAACAAGAAGAAAGAAAGAACATATGAGGTTCATTAAGTTAGCTCATGTTAGACACAGAGGTTGCAGCTGTTGCTAGTTAATGCTATCACTAGCAGCATAAAGGCAAATGAGAAAAGATGGAGGGCGCTGGTGTTGAGAACCTTAATGCAACCAGAGGTTTTATCCGAATAAGGCGAGATGTGCCACTCAGCTTCGCTGCCGTCGCTTTCTTCTCCAGCCGCAAAGGCATAATCCATGAAGTTCGCCATGATTTAGCGCAATAGCTCGCTAAGCATCGGTCAGAGTGGACTCTACAGGTCACACTGGAGAGACGTTTGAGGCTGCGCACCATGGCGACCCGGTGTTGGGCGGAGTTTGACACCAAGCCAATTTAAAGAGTCCTGTTCTAGTTTAATAGGAAAATACAAATAACATAAATAGCAGTACAGTGTTTTCATAAAGTTACGCTGTACACGGAATTAAAATTGTGTCTTAAAACAGGAATTTTTGTTGTTGCTACAAGGCCTTGTTTTTGTCCTGTCTCCAGTCCTCATCCCTGTTTGTGACAAATGGCTTTTCCTCCCTGAGCCTGCTTCTGTCTGAGGTTTCCTGTTAAAACGGAGTTTTTCCTTTCCACTATCACCATGTGTTTGCGCCTACAGGTCATCCCATTGTTGGGATTTTCTCTGTATTATTATAGGGTCTTTATCTTACAATATAAAGAACTGTTATTGTCATTTGGTGCTGTATAAATAAATACAACTGAATTAAATTAAAACAGGTGTGAACCTCGGCTCTTTTATCTAATCTGCATGAAGGTAGAATTTATTGACAACAGCTGCAAGGGACAGTCATTGTCCAGAAGAGGTCACTCTTTCTTCAGTGCAAGTCAACACCGGTTGTAGCCAACTGCAAGCATCTAACAGTGCATCTCTCTGTATTTTTCCTCAGGTCCCCTTACTATCTTTTATCTTTTCTATCCCGCTCTGGCTTACAAATCACACTGAAACAAGCTATAACTAAGCACCCTTTTTCTGATTTACTTACTTCTTTTCGTATTGAATTTTCACATTGCTCTTCCCCGTGGTCTTTCTCACACCCTGGTTTGTTGTTTTCAGTTATATGATTAAGGCTCATGGACATCAATGCCAGCATCGTTTTCTGTACGGAGTTTTGGAGCAGTGTTTCTACTTGAAACATGAAACGAATCCTTCACTTTCGAACAATTCTTTGCTTCTTTGTTCCAAACACAAACTCCACTAATATTTTCTCCCCTTTAAACCAGATTACCTGTCAGCACGGCTATTTCAACAAGTGATCTAATGCCACACTTTATCTCTGTTCCCTTCAGGAATGTCTAGGTTTTAACCCTCCCTAAAGTGAAACGGTGCTTAACCTTTTTTTAAAGAAAAAAGTTCGTCGAAATATGTAGGAACTGTACCAGCTATTAAATAAAATGCCACAGCTTGACTATCAGAGGCAGCTTGGTAGACCTGCAGCAGCAGGACTAACCTGACTGTAAAACCTGTTCATTCGGCGGTTTTTATTATGTTATTTATGCTTCAACAAGACGTTTAAATGTTAGGTTTTCACGTTAAAACCCTAACTGTTTGTTATTTCTACTCTTCTTTTCTCTCCAAATTACCTTTTAACTGAGTGTAATTGAAGTCAGGATAATTCACATTTTGTGAGTTCTGCACTCCGGTCACCTCCCACATCTTTTCTGATCAACTAACTTGTGCCTCTTGAGTTTGGTGCCACAATATTACCCTGAAGCCAGTCGGCGTGGAAATGACGTTTCGGTTGTTGGCGAGCCCATAAAGGATAGACTGTCCTCTCCCTGTCACAGAGTGAGAGGGAGATAAAAGAGAGAGAGTGAGTGAAAGGAAGGTAGTCGAAGCGGACTGTGACTTGCAGCAGAAAATAAAACTAGGAAAACGCACAAGAAGACATTGAGTTTTAGCAAGTGGAGGAATAATAATAATAAAAAAAAACCTAGGGAAGCGCGCAAAGTGACAGAAGAGGTACAGTTTTTTGTTTTTTTCCACCCTTTTGGGACACCAAGACGACTGCATAGCGACGATACATTCAGGGCAGATACGAAGTGGAGAGTAAAGCGGACGAGCATCCCCTCGGAGCCACGCGGGGGACACTCAGGTGCAGGGAACTCAAACTGGCGGCGCTCTTAGAATGCAGAAGTCACCAGTAGAAGATGCGAACTTCTTCTCCAAATTTTTCTTCTGGTAAGAAATGTTTGGTGTACAGCCTTGGCTCCAGGTCCAGGGCCAGGTGCACACGCAGCGTGTCTGTTGTAAAGTGAAATTAAAGTTATACGGTGTAAAGTAAATAAAGAAATGTCAAAAGGCAATTACTGCAGGGTTCTATTCAGTTGGTAAGTGAGACGCGTTTTTCTTCACACATCTGCAGAAATCACGTGCGTAAAATACAGAGTTGTGCTCCGATGTAGTATGTTCTAGAAAGCGTTGGCAGTTGCACTTAAGCTACTGATGATTTAAAATTTGTGTAACGTGCTAGGAATTGTCATAATTCACTTTTTTGTATGGATTAAATGGTTCTTTCTTTGTTAATATTGTAGCCTAATAAAGTGGCGCCGACGCCCCACTTACTCCAATTAGAGATCCCAAACAGACAAATAATCCTAAAACCTACATGGTGTATCTGGACGAGACACCCTGTGATTCATTCACAGATACTAGCAAATATTTCTGTCAGTACTCTGTCATTAGTCTGACTATGAAACCAAAGGCTTATCATCTAGCCACGAAGAAACAATTATATTTCCATGTAATTTAAAAAGATTAATTACAAATGTGTGTGTGTGTGTGCAGGTGGGTAACACCACTGTTAAGGAAGGGCTTCAGAAAGAAGTTGGATCTGTCAGATGTGTACAAGGCTCCCTCCTTTGATCTGGCAGACAACCTCTCTGAGAGACTTGAAAGGTTTGTACATCCTGGCCGAGTAATTGTGCATTATTAGAACAATTGAACACTTTTTTTTTTTTTAGTCTTTCCTTACAAGATTAGTAATAACAAAATTAATAATGATCTCCCCTTTAAACTCACTGAGTTGAAGCCTGTTTTTGGGGAACTGGTTGTAAGGTATTCTCTGAAACTAATAAAATCATTAACTGAACTTCATCCAGACTTTATTAAAACATGTAGAGAAAATGTCTAGGTATGTGCTGATTGTAGCATGCACAGTAACGAAATCCAGGTAAGTGGAACTTGTAGACATTCTGAAACCTAGAAATATGCGGCTTTGATGTTTTTCACGCATGTTCTTTACTCATGTTTACAGTAGCAGGGTATGAGTCCTTTCTTTTTTCACAATAAGGGCTGGCATTTAAACAAGGCTTGACATAAAGCAAACCTGTGTGTGCCAACAAACAGCCAGACCAAAGATGATGGACAGACGTGACCCTCTTTTTTTGCATCTGTCTTGCACTCTCTCTGATTTATTTCTGTTTCTCTCTTTGTCTGTTTCTATCTTTGTCTTACATTTATTTTGTTCAATAAAAAGTTGGATAATGATTGCAATTTTTTATAATAAATTAATTTAAATGTATCCTGTTAAGCCCAATGCTAGCAGCACAAGGGCTTTCTGAATTTTTCGTTTTTGTTATTTTGTTACTTTCTTCCTTTGATCCCTTTTTAATCTTTTCCCGTTCTTGCAGATATAAGCTGGTGGCACATCTTTGACAAGTCATTTCCCAAAAGTTAAATCCCAAAAGTTAAATACTCTTATGTTTTTTAAACCTTGCCTAAAAACCACAGCAGTGTTCCACGTAGTCTTGCCTCTTTGTGGGGCTGTCGTCACGCTAAATGTGGCCAAAAGGCTGGTCAGTGTACACGGGTTTTATAAAGTCGACCTTTAGAAAGGGCCCAGTCCCACCAGGGTGATAAATGAGCAGTGGTGGGTGATTTTGCTTTCATTATTCTAATCAGGCAAACAGTGAGGACTTCTGGGAACGTGAACTTTACCTTCCATTAAAGCATGCTGTGTGCCGTCAGCCTCTTTTATCACCCCCAATTCAACTCAAGTCTTTGAGCTTTCTTGGCATGACAGTTATTATCTAGCAGGAGCTGGAATGAAGTCTGGTAAAGACAACACATACACGCACGCGAATCTGCGTTTTTAATTACATTTTAATCATTTTAAATGTTGATATCATAAACATAGTGATGTTTTTATTTTAGATATATCTATGTTGCAGTAAATAAATAACATACTAGGTAAGAAGATTGCTATCAAAGCAAATCTAGAAACCCGTAATCTATAATGATTTGGCCTCTGCAGACAACAGACAATATTTTGAAGCTTTTATTGAAACCATCTGAACCAAGACTTTCTGTTTGGTATATATGTATGCATTAGAAACAAGCTAGTAAAATTTTAGAGTTTAAGAATGCATTGTGGCAAATGAAGCTCTTCTTTTACACTCCATACGGAGCATGAAACCAAAGCCTGCAGAACCTTGATTATTCAGTGGTACTCAGACTGCAAGCAGACAGCAACCAGAAGCTAGGAAGCGTTCAGTTTCAAAATCTTGTCACGTCTATCTTATCCATATTACAGTACAGTGGTTAGCACTTTTGATTCACTACTGTATCTGCGGAGTTTGCACATGCTCCCTGTGCCTGCAGGAATATTATAGGTTAATCCTGTGATAGACTGGTGATCTGTACAGGGTGTACAGTGAATTTCACCTTATGACAGCTGGGATATCCCCATCCCTTCCACCCCCATCCCCACAGTTTTCCTGTTTGTGGCCCAGAGTTGTATATCTCTGCTTGGCAGTCAATAGGTAACACATGGCCACCTAGACATTTTGCATGACTCACTGAAATTGAAAATGCAAGGATCTCTCCCTGTACAAATTGAGACTAATTCAATATGAAAGGTAAATCTTCAATCCCCTTATGTTTTTTGTAATCACTTTCTTCCTCAATTGTCGTCCCCCCCCCCCCCACCCCCCCCACCCCCACCCCACATACACATACACACACACACATACACACATACACTTACTGCTGCTGGTTGGCCACATCACCGCAGCTATAAATTTCCCCTCACAGAACAATGCAGCTACTCTCTAAAGCTGTACTTGCCTGCCAGGCAGTTGTGGGAAATTAATAGAGTTATAACAAACTTACACTAAGTAATTCCTAACAATACTTGTAGAAGTTCCTAGAAAACTAGACTCAAATTCCCAACATCTAAAAGGTACAAAATTCATTCACAAAAATTATATTCCTAAATAAATGGCAACAGGTTTTTATTCTGTGAATTAATCACCAGCTGAAGTTGTGGAACAGACCATTAAACTCTGGCTGGTACACAGCCAAAGTAGTAGCAGACAGATAGAAGAGCCAGAGCCAAACCCTTCTGGTATTTGTCTGGTGTTGTGTGTTTCTCCCATTCTGCCTTCTTCACTGCATTTTAACTGTGTTACAATATAACTCTTTCCTCCCTGCAGAGAATGGGACAGGGAGGTGGTGTCAGCCACAGCCAAGAGAAAGCCAAAGCTGCTGAGAGCACTGGCCCGCTGCTTCTTTTGGCCTTTCGCCTGCTTTGGTGTCCTCCTCTACCTTGGGGTGAGTATTTCAGTCTGTCCTGCAGGAAGCACATCCAGCATCTCTAACTGGGAATTGTGATGCTCAGTCCCGCTTGCAGATTCAAACCCATCATTATTATAACTTGATCATGTTGGTTTTATCTTGTAGATAAAGCAGATTCAAATTTAGATTTTTTTTTTAAACACTTACTGCAGAAAGCAAATAAAGTCCTGGTCACATGATCTCTGGCTTCTGAAAGCACGGATTGGGAAGAGAGAGCTGAGCGTAAAAGCGAAGCTCTCAATTTACCAGTCGATCTACGTCCCTACCCTCACCTATGGCCACGAGCTGTGGGTAGTGACCGAAAGAACGAGATCGCGGATACAAGCGGCGGAAGTGAGCTTCCTCCGAAGGGTGGCTGGCCTCTCCCTTAGAGATAGGGTGAGAAGTTTGGCCATCTGGGAGGGGCTCAGAGTAGAGCTGCTGCTCCTCCATATCGAAAGGAGCCAGTCGAGGTGGTTTGGGCATCTGACAAGGATGCCTCCTGGGCGCCTCCTGAGTGAGGTGTTCCGGGCATGTCCCACTGGGAGGAGGCAGACCCAGGACATGCTGGAGAATTTATATCTCTCGGCTGGCCTGGGAACGCCTCGGTGTTCCCCCGGATAAGCTAGAGGAAGTGGCTGGGGAGAGGGAGGTTTGGGCTTCTCTGCTTAGGCTGCTGCCCCCGCGACCCCGGATAAAGCAGAAGAAGATGGATGAATGGATTGGGATGTAAAACCTTCACCTGTCTTTCTGAGTTTTTAAATATGATAAAGGCTGGAGATTAGAAGGTGTTATTAACCTGTCTTTTTAGCAAATGTACCCATTAACATAAACAAAATTAATTCTTTAAACTTTGACTTCAAAATTTCATGTTCAAATGCAAAAATAATTATTGTTACACTGTTCTACAGCTCAGTCGAACATCATTATGGTAGGACGAGGAGGGGGCAGCTACATTAGTTATGAAAGACATCAGATTATAATAAAGTAGATGGAAAAAGAGCCCCTAGTGCTCATTTGATTTTTGACTTCAGTTAATTCTTTTCTGATAATTTTGTGGTCTTAATCACTAGTTTCAAGTGCTATTGAGTACCATATGAAATTCAGTTATAGCTGCATGTAGAGTCACAAAGGACGATAAAGCAAGAACTGACATTGCCATATGAGCACACATTGCACATTGGTCACATCCACCCATTGATTGTGCTTTCAAAACACCAATATGGTGATGACTATAACGCTCAGGTAGAGTCTTTAAGTCAGGACATAAATAACCATTTCTCTATATGACCAAGTAGAGTTGTGTGTGAGAATGCAACCCAGTTAGACTGAACATTAAACAGTCTTTATCCATCCTGTTTAATTACACCCATGTTAAAATAGCAGGTAAATGTTCTTTAATGTAATTATTGTGTTACACCTACTGCATACTCGACCTGGCTCGACTGTATGCCTGGCTGTAATTATGTAGCAGTTCGTTAATGCTGTACCTGCATGTGTGTGTGGTACCTGTTAACTATGGTGTCCTGCTGGCACACCCCAATAAAGCTATTGTGCAATGACGCACAAACATCACAAGCATGTCACACCATGGTGTCACAAACCAGCTCACTGTCCCAGGCTTATGGGAAGCTCCAGACAGCAGCCATTGTGTAAGTTAGTGCAGTTGTTGCTGGTTGTCAAGATGGCAAGAATGCCTGGTGGATTTTGAGGAGACACTAGGTAAACAGAGAGGCTCCGAAAACACATTGAAGTGGAAGCCAGCATAGTTTTCTGGTCGTTTAAGGCTATTAGATTTTTGGCAGAAAAATGTTTATCTGGACATGCTTGGAATCTTGGCTAATGATCCTGGCTGATTCCAGATCCAGACGTGAATTTGCTATTATGTAACCGCATTTTCTTTTTTTTTTAAGGTGACATTTTCTTTTAGTTTTAGTGTTTGTTTGTTTGTTTTTACTTTATGTCATGTTCTCAACATTAAAAATTATTGGAATATGCACTTTCCTAAAATACCCATATTTGAAATGGCAGTTGATACTGAAACTGATCAATTTTTCTTTGTATTTGCATTTATTTATTCCCACATTCATACCAGAATAACAAAGAAGTCCTCATTATTAAAATGTACTTAGGAGTATATTGCTCATAAACTTACCATGCCTGTAACAGGGGTGATAAAATATACTTAACAATCTTCCAAGGGCACGAGGAAAGCTGATTCTCTAGTGATGAACTAACTACAACTACAAAACCATTGGTTATTCATTTTCATCATTTACTGTCCTCTCCAGCAGCTTTAGCAAGAATCATGATCTGAATGCACTATCGTGCCAAATACATTTGCTTTGCCACGAGGAGGTGTTATTGTTTTCTCTTTATTGTCCCATGGTTTTTGTGCAGGAGGCTTCCAAGACAGTGCAACCTCAGATTTCAGGTCGCATCATTGCTTCCTTTGACCCGTTCCATGCTCCAGAGAGAAGTCAGGGACTCTACCTGTCCCTGGGCCTTTGCCTCCTCTTCACTGCCCGCTTCCTTCTGTTGCAGCCTGCCATCTTTGGCCTGCATCACCTTGGCATGCAGATCCGCATCGCACTTTTTAGCCTTATTTACAAGAAGGTAAGTGAAGAACATTATCTATGATTAGAAACTATTTTCCAACCTTTATAAACTTTTTAACTATTTCTAAACTGTATTTTTAACCTTGAACAATGATATTAAGATTTCAAAGATTTCAATGCATTTTTCATTTGCAACAAAACTAGAGTAAAACGTATAGCGTTTGTTCCTGAAGTGTTGTGTAGTGCAAGTGTAAATCCTTGCAGCCAGTAGCACTGAGCTGCTGATAACACCTGAATTGAATACTTGTTACTTTTAGTCACTGCTGTAACAATCTGCTATCAGAACAAAGCAACCCATCCGATAAGGCCTTTGCATTTCTTAGATTTTATGTTTTCCTAGTAATATTTTGAAGACCAGCTTCCACCTTGTTTGTCATGTATGACTGAGCTTTCCCAGAGAGGCACTTCCTTGACTGTCCACAGGTTGCTGTGAGGGGCATGTCAGCCAGGTGTCAAAGCATAGCCGTGTGTCACAGACTTCCACTTTTTACTCACTTTCTCTTTTTGTGTTCCAGCTGACCTCTGACCTTTGACATTTTCAGACCCTGAAGCTGTCCAGCAGAGTCTTGGATAAGATCAGCACTGGTCAGCTTGTTAGTTTGATGTCTGCAAATCTCAACAAGCTGGATGAGGTGAGAAACCTTGGACCTTTTTTTCAAGGGCAAAAGCTGATTGTTTGTCAGAATCAGCCAGAAGTTGTACTTTGTTTCGAAATTCTATTATTATCATTATTATTGACTTTCTTATGAAATAATACACAGGGCTTTAGCTTGGAAAACAACAATATAAAAAACCCCACACATTTCAGAAAAATTTCAGATTCCCATACCAGATCAGCTGGGTCACGGGTTTACAACAACTGCCTCCAATGCTGATAGCAAATAGGTTGCTAGTGGAAACTGTGCTACTATTGGCTGAAGACAAAGGAGGAGGAATTAATGAAGCTGTGTTAGGAGACAGCGAAAGAGAAAGAAAGGTAGAAGTGTGGAGGTGAGAGTAGGGACTCTAAACATGCACTGTAACTGGAAGGTATGCAGGAGACCAGGTGGAAGGGAAGCAAAGGCAGGAGGAATGGAGGTGGATTCAAAATGTTCTGCTATGGTGTAGACAAGATGTGAAATGGATCTTGAAGGAAGAACTCCTGCGAAGATTGTGCCGCAGTGGTTAGCATTGTTGCCTCACAGCAAGAAGGTCCTGAGGGAACAAGTGAACATGTACTTCAAGGACGAGGGTAGGGTAACAAATAGGTGGACTATATTCGATATAGAAGGTGTAATCCAAAAAAGAAAGCGGACTGAAAGGTGATGGTAGTCTATAGAACAGGGGTGTCCAACTCCAGTCCTCGAGAGCTACTGTCCTGCAGCTTTTACATGCAACCCTACTCCAACACAGCTGAATCAAATGATTGGATTACCTGATAACAAGCCATCCATGTGATTCAGGTGTGTCGGAACAAGGATGCATCTAAAAGCTGCAGGACAGTAGCTATTGAGGACTGGAGTTGGACACCCCTGCTGTACAATGACTTTGGAAATTAAAAAGAGAGAGGATTACATGGTGAAATGAAGAAAGAAGAAAGTGAAGAAGTGAAATGTAGAAAGAAGTGTACAGCTGTAGTGCTGGGAGAAACTGCCAAAAGGCTGTTTGGTGTCTAGAATAAGAAAGTGCAGGAAATTATTCAAAGGAAGATACTAGCAAAGAAAAACGTGGGATAGTTAGGGAGATGAAGAAAGTAGTCAGGAGTACTGGGGGGCTTGGCAAACAGCAAAAAGTGAAAGATGGGAGTGATCGACAGTGATTGAGCTGGAAAGGATGTGCAGCAGGATAGAATGATTAAGAATAGAAATATAAATGTACTAACAAGTGAAGAGAGTGTGCTGAGTAGATGGAAGGAGCACTGTGAGACGCTGATGAATAAAGAAAATGAGAGAGAAAGACAGATGGAGGACAGTTAGTGATTCAGGAAGTGCAGATGATTAGTGAGGGTGAAATGTAAAACTGTAAAGACATGAGTGAAAAGGTTCAGATGACATAACTGTGGAGGTGGTCTCCATTAGAGAGGGCATTGGACTGTTTAACACAAACTTGGAATGAGAGGATGCCTAAGGAATGGGGTGTACTGGTACTGAAGAACAAGGGTTATGTGTTGAGCTGTAACAACTATAGAGAGATAAGGCTGATAAGACATATTATGAAGATAAGAGAAAGAGTTGTTAAAGATAGATTACAGGGATGTTTGCTTTGAGAGTCTTGATGATTGGAGAAAGCGTTGCACTGTGTCTTTGTAGATTTAGAGAAAGCATATGGTAGGGTGCTAAAAAAGGAGGGGCTGTGGTCCTGCATGAGGAAGACCAGAGAGGCAGAAAGGTTTGTGAAGTTGGTGCTAAAATTGTGATAGTGATGAGATGTGCGGTAGGAGTTATAGATAGGTTCAAAGTGGACGTAGGATTATATTTGTAACCATGCCGGATCCCTTTCTTGCTTCAGAGGTGATGACGAGATGACAGATGAAGTCACAACTGAGTGTCTATAGATTATGATGTTTGCAGTTGACATTGTTATCTGTAGTGAGAGTAGGGAACAGGTGGAAAAGAGCCTGGAGAGGTGGAGGTATGCTCTAGAGAGAAGAGGAATGGAATTCAGTTGAAGCAAGACAGAATACATGTGTGTGAATGACAAGAAGACAGGTGAAACTGTGAAGCTGTAAGGAGAAGAGGTAGCAAAGGTATATGAGTTTAAATACCTGGAGTCAGCCATCTAAAACAGTGAACATTGCACAAGAGAGATGAAGAAGAGGGTGCAGGGAGGGTGGAGTAGATGGAGATGAGTGTCAAGGGTGATGTGTGATACCAGTATAGCAGCAAGAGTGAAAGGTAAGGTTTACAAGATGGTAGTGAGACCTGCTATGATGTATGGTTTGGAGAGGATAGCACTAACAAAACGAAACAAAATAACAGGAGGCAGAACTGGATTATCACTGGGAGAGACCAGGATGACCAGGTAACAGGTAAGTGATTATATCAGAGGGACAGCTCAGGTTAAGCATGTTGGAGACAAAGTTAGTGTTAGGCAGGATTGAGATTTTTGGACATGTGCAGATGAGGGATGGTGGATATATTGGACAAAGAATGCTCATAATGGAGCAGCCCGGCTGGTGAAAAGGAGGAATACCTTAGAGAAGATTCATGGATGTAGTGAAGGAGAACATGCAGAGGGTTGGTGTGACAGAAGAGCGATAGGGTGAGATGGAGGCAGGAGGCAGATGATCTGCTGTGGTGTTCTCTGAAGGGAGGACCTGAAAGAAGAAGAAGATAGTGTTTTAATTAGAACATCCTCACACAAATAAAAAAAAAATGTGCTAGAAACCAGTGGGGCATGAAAATTTTAAGTTAATACAACTCTGTTGAAAAGTGAATGAAATGTGAGATTATTCATAGAAATAATACAGTAGTTTTCCATTCAGAAGAAGATGGGAGGAGTTGTCTCTGCCAGGATAAGGGGAACAAGAATTCACATCGTCACTGACTTCAGTGAATGTGTTTTATTAGGCAACACTAACTGTGTTATCCATACAGAGGACAAAAGAACAGTGCATTACTATATACAGTGTAGTGTTAGTACATAAGCAAGTATTACCTGCGCATCAGTGTTGGAAACTCATGATTATGTATGCATGTTTGTCTTGGCTCTCACTGAGGTGTTGAATGTGGAAACACTATGCAACCTGCGTTGGAACAATTATCACCTGGCTCGAATGTGGCTTGTGTAAAGGTGGTACAGTGGTACCTTGTGTAGTAGTTCTTACATGAGTGTGGAATAACAAGATGAAAGTTGCAGCTGAGTGGATGAAAGGACCCAAGTAAAGTGAGAGCTGAGATTAATAGATTAGATGGATTCAATGTTTTTAGGACTTGCCTTACATGTGAGAATCCGGTCCCATCAGAATGATTGGACATCATGTGGTCTTGAACCTACCAGTTCCCTGTGTGATTTTGGATTGCACTGATGCGTGAATTACACCGCCAGTATTCCAGTGCCTTCATTTGTGTTGCCTCCTGCACACAGTATCTAGGAAGCTCCTTCACCAAAACCACTCTGAGTATTTCCAATATGAAAGTGTCTGAAATTGGCAAAGTCACTTATGAAAATTGACTAGTTATTCCATATCCGCAGTGTTTATTGAGAACTGTGTATTCACTCCTTCAGTCAGCTTGGATTCAATTCAGTCATAAATTATTAACATTTTAATAATGCGCAATAAAGTCTTTCCAGGGAACCATCTAAAAGACTATATATCACAATGTAATATTGATTGTGCATGTGTACTGATTGAACCTTTATTTATGTAATTTTCAGTGGACCTCTTTCTCAAATACTATTTCATAACATTAAGCGATATGCTTTATTGTCCCGTAGTGTGGTCAACTTTCCTCTTTGTACAAAAACACTGTTTCTGTTTTTGCTAGCTTTCTGTTATTATGTTGATCCTAGTTATAGCCCTCAGTTAACCTGTCAGATACCATTTTTTTAAAGCAATGATTGTTTGGTAAACACACACACACGCGCGCGCGCACTGATCAATTGTAAAATAGCCCTTTTGTATCGTCACATTGTCATCTTACATGTACACTAATTTAATTTCTGTGTACTTTGTGTGTACAGAGTTTGGGTCTGGCACATTTTATATGGATCACCCCTCTGCAGTGTATATTGTGTGTGGGTCTGGTCTGGGAGCTGATTGAGGTGAACGGCTTCTGTGGCCTTGCAGCACTGACTCTGATGGGCATCGTCCAGGCCTGGCTCTCCACCAAGATGGCACCTCATCGGTAGTAAAGCACAACCAGACACACTTTTAGTATTGGACATCTACCCTATTACATATCAATATACACTTGTATTTGTGTCTTCTGTCTTGCAATGTGTGTTTTTCTCTCCAAATATTAAAAATATTAGTTTCACTTTGTAGCAGTAGAGCTGTGTGCCACAAAAGCAGGCATGCTAGCGTTCTTGAACAAGTCACAGTTCAATTTATGGTAAATGGACTGGTTCTTATACAGTGCTTTTCTACTCTGAGTACTCAAAGTACTTTACATAACTTGCCTCATTCACATTAGCATTTGTTCTACCTAAGTGCTATCTGTCTAACATTAGCACACATGTATATTCTGATGGATGCATCAGAGAGCAGCGTGGGGTTGGTATCTTGCCCAAGCCGAGGATCAGACTAGCATCCCTTAGATTAATAGATGACCTGTTCTACCTCCTGAACTACAGCCACTCTACTCTCCAGATATTTTATCTCTGGTAGTTTGTAACAAGTACTGCAGTAATATTAATCAGTGGGCAACACATTGGTGCTGTGGGTAGCATTGTTGCCTGACAGCTTAAGGTAAGAAGGTCCTGGAGTAAAATCTGGCATTTCCGCCCCACGTCTGTGTGGGTTCTCTCCCATGTAGTGGGGCTTCCTCCTACAGTCCAAGTTATACCCCGCCTCTCACTCCAGCCACCCTGAATTTAGTAAGTGGAACAAATTGGATAGATGGAATCTTAATCACCTCCCACTATAAAGAGTCTCATCCTACAAATGAACTTCAACTCCATCAACTTGGACAGTAGCTGGTAACTGTAGTCTGTGTTATGTTCCACAGACTTGGTAAGCTCAAAATAGCAATGCATGAATTAGTTCTTCACTTGCTGAATGTTCTGGTTTGAGTGGCTCTCCAGTTCGCTTTGGTTCTCAGAACAAGAACTACCCTCACTAGTTGTGGTCCAAGACAGTGGAGTTGGATATTCTCTTAAAGCCATAACGTAGCCTGCCTAGGGAGACTGCCAGTAGGGAAAATGAGGGAAATGAGAATTGAGTAGCTGTTTATAGCTGGTTAGCAGTGAATAAAACTTTTATACTCTCAGTAGTTTTCCAAATGTGAACACTAACACTGTCCAGAAACAACAAAAATGGCACAGGTCCATATATAAACAGAAACTTGAGAATGTTCATGCATGCATAGGTGGATCCTCTGATGCTCCTTGCTATAAAATTGTGTTGGTGTTCTGGTAAAACTTTCTCCTTTGAACAGGGCGAACAGAGCGCCTATGACTAGCCGCCGCCTAGCTCTCACCACAGAGATTATAGAGAACATTCACTCTGTGAAGGCGTACGGCTGGGAGGAAGTGATGGAAAATATCATCAAGAACATCAGGCAGTAAGACACCACCACATATAAAACACATCCTGCCACACACAGAGAATAACTCTCACAACAGCTTTTTTATTATTGAGAAAACAAGGTTAAATTGTGCCATTTGAAGCTAACTGTAACACTTTGTCAGGTTTTTTTTTTTTACCATAATGAAATTTGCTAAAGTAATTCGAGCATCCTACTGTTAGTAATCTAATGTGTTAGTTAGGTTAGAACATATATTTTTGTGTATAGTTCCCTTTTTTGATGAAAACCCTTTGTTCTTTCTTCCATTTTCACTTTCCTCCGCAGGGATGAGATGACACTGACGAGAAAGATTGGATCTCTCCGTTACTTCCACAGCGCGTCATACTTCTTCTCTGCCATCTTTGTTATCCTCTCAGCGATTATACCATATGCACTCAGTAAAGGCATCATCCTGCGTCGAATTTTCACCACAGCCTCCTACTTCATGGTGTTAAGAATGACACTGACCCGCCAGTTTCCAGGTTCCCTCCAGATGTGGTACGACACAATGACACTACTCCACAAGATTGAGGTAGGTTGAGAGATGTGGTGAGATAGATGCTTGTCATCCAAATGCTTTTAATGATCCTACACATGTTATAACTGTCACGGTCTGCGGCGGGTGGACCGTGTGTGGGAGTGTGAGGTTCCAGGTGCAGACATAGACGAGGAGACAGTACTGAACTTGAAACGAAAAGCGAGCCTTTATTTGGGCTGATTAACGTGGCAAACAACAGAAAGCACAGAGGCAAAACTAAACTAGAAGCTGAACTGGGAAAACTAAGAACTGACACTTAACTCAGACAGCAGGGAAAGCGAAGACAGGGTGACAACGATGCATATGACGGAGATTACTATGAACAGGACTCTGTGCTGGAACAACAAAGAACTATGAAATGCATACACGTAAGCAACATGGACATGACCAGGACAGAGTCCTGAAACCTGGCGTAACATGGGGGAAGTTGAACAGACGACGCGGCGACGAACAAAGGAAGACTGAGGACTTAAATACACACATGAGGTGTGTGGAGACACACGAGAACACAGCTGACTAGAGTGAAACATAATGGCAATACAGGGGAGAGTAACACTAACTACAATGAGCAAAGAACACCATACTCTTTCAAAATAAAACAGGAAACACAGAGACATAGACATGGAGATAGAACATGAACTTAACCTAACCAGAGACATGAAACATGACAGCTAGACACACGGACCAGGGAGAGATGACAAAAGGGACTAAGAAACCAAGGACTAAACTGTAAACTAGAAAACAACTAGATGCGTTAAACTACACATGTGGATACAAAAATATGCATTAGAAGTTAAACCCTGGGCCTCATGGCCCAGTACCGTGACAATAACTTTGCTAACAATCATCAGCATAATGAATCCAGAATTTTTCAGTCTTTATACGCCTATAACAGAAAAACTCTGTATAAGTTAAATGCATTTTATAATTTAAATGTATTTTTTTCTCTTCAGGATTTCCTGATGAAGGAAGAATACAGTGGACTGGAGTATAACCTCACCACCTCAGAACTGGAGTTGGTCAATGTGTCCGCATCCTGGGATGAGGTCTGTTTACGTCCATTTGTTGAGCCTAAAAGAAAGTGAATGCTTCTGCTACTTACTGCAAAGGCAGAATCAACACACTTGTCTGATGTGAGACATTTAACCGTAACATAATACACACAATCAGGAGTATCTGGATTATGGCATCATTGTCATCATGTTATATAAATAAATTGTATATTATGACATGCGCTCACCTGCCATTTCACCATTACTGGTTGCACATCCATGATTTGATCACAGCTCTGTTGCACTGAGGTTTGGTGACTGTGGAGGGAATTTGAGTTGAGTGAAGCCATGTTAAACTTCTGTTCAACAAACCAGTTATTCTTTACCCTTGAAAAGAAGGTGGAATAAAAGAAGATCAAAAACAAAATGGGCAAAAACCAGTTTGCTGTTTGCCAAATTGTCCTGTTAACGACAATAGCTCCAAGTACTAAAATATATGTCTATATAGGTTTGTCAGTTTATATCATTCTGGGGAAATTTTGGCCTACCCTCTTTTACAATATTGCCACAGTTCATTGAGATTTTGGACTCAGAGCTTTACCTGGACTGATCTACTGTTCTGACATTTGACTCTGCAACACTTCGGTATACAGAAGAGTTCACAGTCAACTCAATGACTGCAAGGGGCTCCGGTCTCATGGCTGCAAACTAAACCCAAATCAACCCCTTTCCCCTGTGCTAACACTTTCTGTGAATGTTTGTGCTGATATACTATTTTTGGTTTTCTCCACGCATTGCGCAAAACATTATGGCCAAATATCTCTACTTTGGTCCTGTATGTTCTAAGGACTTTGTTCCAATCTCATGGTTTGTTCAACACAACTTTGCAAACTGAAGCAGTGCTGTCGTGTTCTTCTCAGACATAAAAGGCTTTCTCCTTGAACCATCCCACAAAAGCAATATACAGTCATTTTCTAATTGCAAGGGTAATGCATTGAGTTTAATTAGGGAGCAAAGCAGCTGGTTACAGTAAAGAAGAAGAATTCCTTTTTAACAGAGATCTTTGGCAGAAACTGGCTCTGGAAGGCTGGTTGAGCTGAATGTATAAGTAATCAGAATCAGAATCAGAATACTTTATTGATCCCTGGGGGAAATTATTTTTTGTTACAGTGCTCCATTTTAAACCAACATTAAGACAAGACAGACAATACGCTAACTAAGAATAGTACAATATATACATATATATACATACATACATACATAGTCACTTATAAATAAATATTTGGAAAAGAAACATGTGTAGTTGTAGTAGCAAACAGTGTGTTAAGTGGATGCATTGTACAGGGAGATGGCCACAGGCAGGAATGATTTCCTGTGTCGTTCAGTGGTGATGATAAGATGATAAGTATAAAGAAGTTTTGGACAGAAACATCAAAGATCTGTTTTTTAGTTGGCTTAGAAATAAAATGTAATTGATATGTTGGTACAGGTGTCCAGTATTCTGCTTTTTGTGATGTACTGCTCTGTGTGTGTGTGTGTGTGTGTGTGTGTGTGTGTGTGTGTGTGTGTGTGTGTGTGTGTGTGTTTAGAAGGAGGTGGGTAAATCCAAATATATCATTATCTGAGTCAGATGTCAACAGTCACTACTAGTCCCAAACATCATCAGTCAAGCTGTAATACATTGACTCTTATCTGTGTGTTAATACAAGATTGGGACAATCGCATGTTTGAAGAAGTCAAATTTTGACAGCCCCTACAGTAATTCCAGGTGTAATAGTTAATTCCTCACCATTGCTGGGAGACAGCAGTATAATCTTATCTATAAGCTCAGACAGTAAACTTAATCTAACAGGTGTGATTCATTGACCATGCAATACCGTGAGAAAAAGAACATCGAGCTGGGGTTTTTTCCCATGTCACTTTGCCTAATTAATTATCCAGGTGTTGTCACTATACTGGAAACTTTGCTGGAAACACAACTCTGAACTCTTGATGAGATCAAATCAGATTCTCCCCCGGCTTTCACCTCTTCCTGGAATGTGCCATTCGCAGTTGAATGGAATGGGTGTTGCCTTTCTTTACTGCTGGCAGGGTGCACATCACCTCATTAGAATGAGAATCACACAGACAAACCTATATAAGCAGAGCGCAAACTGGCATTAGAGGTACGGTGACCCATAAAATGTCACAGAGGTCAATGATTAAGCCAGGCAGTCGAGCAGAGTTCCCCTCTTCTAGCAGTGAGAGGCGTCGCCCATTAATCTTTACAGACGTAAAGACCGATGAGGTGATATAAGGCCATTGTGAGACCCTGGGAGTCTTCTTCTGTCCTTGGACAATCAAATTCCTCACAGTAATTCAATTCAATGTTATTTATAAAGCGCCAAATCAAAACAACAGTCTCCTCAAGGTGGTTTATATTGTAAGGCAGACCCTACAATAATACCTACAGAGAAAAACCCAACAATCATATGACCCCCTATGAGCAAGAACTTTGGCGACAGTGGGAAGGAAAAACTCCCTTTTAACAGGAAGAAACCTCCGGCAGAACCAGGCTGAGGGAGGGGCGGAGCCATCTGCTCCGACCAGTTGGGGTGAGAGAAGGAAAACAGGATAGAAGACATGCTGTGGAAGAGACAGAGATTAATAACAAGTGCGATTCAATGCAGAGAGGTCTATTAACACATAGTGAGTGAAAAAGGTGACTGAAAAGGAAAAACTCAATGCATCATGGGAATCCCCCAGCAGCCTATGCCTACTGCAGCATAACTAAGGGAGGATTCAGGGTCACCTGATCCAGCCTAACTGTATGCTTTAGCAAAAAGGAAAGTTTTAACCCTAATCTTAAAAGCAGTAGTTTATTCTAGTGTCACTGCCTGAGAGCACAGCATGATGGACACAGTCACTCAGCCTTGAAGCAAGCAGTTTTATCAACAAAATGAAAAACAGAAACATGCATGCCGTGTGCAGGTACACAGAGTCTTGTAAATGAAAGTGTCACATGATTCACTATAATACATTAAAAGGAGATGTTTGATTATGAAAGTCACCTTAAAGTGTAGAAAATGAACTCTTTTGTATTAAATTGTTTAAGAAATCTTAATATGCAGAAAGTAAATGATAAACAATCTTTTGCCACATACCGATATCATGTTTAGTAACTGCCTATGAACTCCTTTACAGCGTATCGGTGAGTTGTTTGAGAAGATCCAGCAGGAGAGCAAAGCAAATGGACACCTGAACGGTGACCCCGGGCTATTCTTCACCAATCTCTATGTCACCCCTGTGCTCAGAAACATCAGCCTGCACCTCGACAAAGGCCAGATGCTCGCTGTGGCTGGATCCACTGGCTCAGGAAAGGTAGGATTTCAGTCAAATTAAATTCTGGTTAGGGAGTCACTGGAGTCTGACCGATATGTCTTTCTGCTTTTTGTCAATATATTGATGTTGGTAAATAATTTTAATTTAATGGACAATAAATGCAAATTAAAGAAGAGATGGAAGAAACACCCCTCAGCCGTATTAGATGTGTTCTTGTGCATAATCTATCTGTCCTTAAGAAGCTACTGTGCAACTTGGCAACACACGTTTGAAACAATAGTAAATGAATAATGTAACAATAATGCAACAAATTGAATAAGGCAAGTTTATTTGCAACCTTCACTGTCATAATAGCTTAATATTGGCTCATAAATAATTACATGCAATAAATGCCAGTTTCCCTTGAGCAATGAAAGAAACATGATGACTCACTCCATATTCCTTGAGTTGAGAACACAGTTAGATGAAGAAGAATAAAGTGTGACCATGCTCTCCTGTTTCCTTCAGAGTTCCCTGCTCATGATGATTCTGGGAGAACTGGTGCCAACAGAGGGTAAAATTAGACACAGTGGTCGCATTTCCTTCTCACCCCAGACTTCTTGGATTATGCCAGGGACGATTCGTGACAACATCCTGTTTGGCCTGACCTATGATGAATACCGCTACAATTCTGTTATTCAGGCCTGCCAGCTGGAAGAGGTACCTTTATTCCTTTCATTCCTTTCATTCTCTTTCGCTGCTTTTTCTTTGTGTCTTTTGTTTTGCAAACATGGAATTGTATTTGTCTTGTTCAGTCATGGTGGCTGTAGCTGTTCATGCAGAATACAGATAACCTGGTACTTGTTGCAAAAAACCACAAAGTAACATGTGCAGTTCATGCATTACTAGCAGTGCACCCAAGTGCCGGGTTTTCAGTTTTGTTGTGTTTTTTTAAAGCAGCAAGTTCATGGGTACAGCCTGGCCAGTGCTCTGCTAATGGCTTATTTAGTTAGTTACAAATGCACAGCTGTGGCAGTACAAATTACCAATGCTACGTGTGCTACTGCTATCTTGGATAATTATATAATTAAATCAGAGTTGGTGGGGCTACTCTGGCTTTCCACCTTTAGAGGCCATTCCAGTAAAAAATTCCAACTGGGATTTAAAAAAATTCTGACTGGAGAGATCAAATGGAATGCCCACATGTTTATGGTAATTTGGTAAACGTAGCTTTTTCCTCTGTGTTTTGACACGTGAAATATGTTTGTAGCCACTGAAAAGAAAAAAAAAATCTCCATTCTGGAAAACAAAGGTTTTGTCTTGGAGCACCTTTATCTCCTCTCTTAATGTCAGGCTGCGCATTGTGTTGTGGTTCTTTGTGTTCTGATTGGTTGGGATTTTTTGTAGTTAGGGTTATTTTGCCACCTGTTGCTTTGGCTCCTTTTTTCTTTTTTTGCAGTGTTTTTGTGTGCTTGTTTTCATGTGGGTGAAGATATTTTCAAAAACCTGCTCAAATGAATGTGTATTTTTTTTCTTTTTTTAAATTACAGCAGAAAATTTCTGTTTTAAAAATATTTCTTTGTTTGGAATTAGCATAAGGGAGAGTTTCATTGTTTAGGCCACTGCCCAGAGGTCATGGCCATGGCTGAGTGGAAATGTAGATGGACTGAGAAGTCAGCAGTTTCACTTTTACATTCAGTTGTCTCTTTGGCATAACACAAGCACGGGTCTGTCTGTGGATCAAGTGACAAACGTTTGCAAAGTGAGGATATTGTCATGATAGTCCTGTCGTGACTACACCTTCAGGCTTGAAAACTTTGGACTCTTGCACTAAAACCTCAGCGTCAAGCTGCAGATCCAGCTATTGCCACATGTTTGAAGTTCATAGTGAAATTACAAGCAAACAAGTGGCCATAATGGGACTTCCTAAAAATGGCAGCCACACTGGAAGCTGACCAGAGGTGCATACTATTCAGAGCTTTCTCAGAATATGGATGATAATAGTTGTTGGCATGTAGCAACAATTTGACAGTGTCTTGATATTTTGATACTTTTTAACCACTAAGATAGCTTCTTACTGGTAAATAAGAAGAACTGACCAGACTGCTGTTCTCAGAGGAGAAGAAGTAAACTGTCAATGAACTCAGGTGACAAGATATCCCTCTTTATGTGGGACTGCACAGCATTTTTATTACTTGTCCCCCTTTTCCAAATCTTGAGACAATGTCCCTAATTTTTGGCTGATTCTGCTGAACATGCACATTTCTAAACTCTGGTTTTTACACAATGTATATCAAGTGAAGGCTTTTTAACCATAGTCAGGAGAAGATTATCTTGTCTAATGCCAAACCCATCAGGGAAAGTTACAAATTCCCAGAAATCACAAGCTTGTTTTGTCAAATGTGAAGGAGAGTACCATAAACACAAGTATAAAGAAAATAAGGCACTATAAAAGTAAAACTGAACTGAAAATGGCAGTATATTCTGAGAAAATGGTTTGCTTGAGTAATTTGTCAGCTTCGCACAGGGAGGGAAGTGTGTGGTGTGAGGTGACATGTGTGTCGTCATTGGATTAAAATTTTTAGATATGGTGCCAATCTGCGCATACAGCCAAGCTAAACCCCCAAAACTCTTAATAGGAAGGAGATAAGCTAAGAAAAATACAAAAAGAGAATATGGGAGTATAAACAAACAATTGCACGAGACCAAGAACAAATTTCAGACAACTTTTTTCCTTATTGTATTGAATCACCAATATATAAAAATAAGCTTTCACCTGTACATGCTACATGACACTCTGATAACAGTTTATTTTTAAATTAAAATTAAAATGATGTGTTTGTCCATATTTAGTATGCTGAGATCTGTTCACCCTACTGTAAACATATCACAAGCTGAGTCACTGAAAGTATGGCAGCATTACTGGATTGAAAATGTGACTACATACTAAAAAAATCTGTTTTCAGCAGAGTGAAATCTTTGCCAGCTTTTTTTTTTTTTTAAGTCTTTTCTTAGTCAGTGATCTGATTCTCTCTGCTAAGCTGCCTGTGTGGAGCCACTGCAGGGCATCGCGATGGCTCAGGTTTCACCAGTCCACATTTACACCAATTATGTGTCCCACAAACACAAATACTTGCATACTTGCAAACTCTATGCTTGTCTCTAACTCTGACACATGTACTCTCTCATAAAGCCTCAGTGTTGAGTGACGGACCTCCAGCAGAATAATGTCTCCTCTGTTACTGTGGAAATCTCACATTATGTCACTGGGATGCAATACAAGCCTTTCAGCTCACAACAAGCTGGATGGACGAGCATTGGATCTGAGGCAGTGAGATTTAAAAAAAACAAACAAAAAAACCCCACACAAACACAACTTAGAAGTGTCAGTTTTTGAACATACATTACTCAAAGGTTTGGTGTGATTTTGCTTTCTGATTTGTTGAATATATCCATGGCATCAGCTGGAAGGAACACCAGGTAGTAGAACACACAAAAATAACTTCCATCAAATTTCATTTTTCTGAAAGTTGTCTCAATGCAATGCCAGAAGTTAATAAAATAAGACCCTGATATGCTACTATACTATACTATACCTATACTACTCCATATGGAAACATTAACTGTCTTGGACCAGTGCAGAAGCAGCAGGACAGATCTGACCCTGAACAATAATTAAATGCACAAAGGCTGATGCTCCAGACACTGAAAACTGATTCCTTCTTTCACTGAAAAAGTCATTTCAAGCTGTGCTAAACTGATCAGTTAGACTTTTAGCGTGACACATTAGCCTTGGCTAAAGCAATGTGCAAAATATAAACTACATAAAATAAAAAAACTACAACTTTTACTGAAATCAGTCGAGAAGCTCATGCCGTGTGTGGGACCATCATATTTATTGACTGCGGAGTCACATCTCGTGGCTGATACACAATAGAAAAACTCTGCCTTTATTTTGTATTTGAGGAGATGTGTCAAATGTTTGATTTCTTCCCACTGTAAAGCCATTTTGTTTCAGGAAAACAAAAATAATATTAAGGGCATTTGGAATATTTTTAAAGAGGTATTGGGTAATAAGAACACACCCATAGTTCGGCCTAATTATTTTATTAATAATAATCAAGTTGTTAAAGATAAGACCGAAGTAGCAAACGAATTCAATTCTTTTTTTGTAAATGTTGGACCTACTTTAGCAAATCTAATCAGGAAAAATGATGATCCAGGAGATGAGGAAGCCTGGATAGGTGATAATAGAATGGTTAATTCCATATTCTTAGCCGATACTACCATAAAAGAAATAGTAGCAATCGTAAAAAATTGTAAAAATAAAAAATCTACTGATTGTGATGGTATAGACATGGTCATAATTAAAAAGACAATAGATTGTATAAGTACTCCTCTTTGTTATATTTTTAATCTTTCGCTACAGTCAGGAGTATTCCCTGACAGAATGAAAGTGGCAAAAGTAATACCATTATATAAATCAGGAGATAAGCATAGTTTTAACAATTATAGGCCAGTGTCTCTTTTATCACAGTTTTCAAAATTGATAGAAAAACTCTTTGCACAAAGACTTGATAGTTTTATTGAAAAATATCAACTAATACATGAAAACCAATTTGGATTTCGTAAAAATAGGTCAACGGCATTAGCGTTGTTGACTTTTATTGAAGATATTTCATCTGCAACACATAATAATAAATACACAGTGGGAGTATTTGTTGATTTAAAAAAAGCTTTTGATACGATACAACATTCTATTTTGATTTCTAAATTGTATAACTATGGAGTGAGAGGAGTAGCATTGAATTGGTTAATGAGTTATTTAGAGAATAGGTTGCAATATGTTTATTATTTTGGCAATACTTCTGAAAGACTGAAGATTGTATGTGGTGTTCCTCAAGGTTCTATTTTGGGACCTAAACTCTTTAATTTATATATTAATGATATTTGTGACGTATCTAAAAGGTTAAATTCGATTTTATTTGCAGATGACACAAATTTTTATTGCTCTGGAGAGAATTTGAAAGACTTGGTTGAAATTATGACTTCTGAGATGTTAAGAATAAAAAAATGGTTTGATGTAAATAAATTATCTTTGAATCTGACAAAAACGAAATATATGATATTTGGCAATCGTGTAAAGGAGGATAAAGTCATTATGTTTATAGAGGAAGAATTGATTGAAAGAGTTACTGAATTTCGTTTTTTGGGTGTAATAGTGGATGAGAATTTGACATGGAAATCTCATATTGAACATATTAGAAAGAAAATGGTCAAAAGTATTTATATTTTGGGTAGTATAAGAGATTTATTAAATTATAAAACAATGCGTATTTTATATTTTTCTTTGTTTTTTTCATATATCAACTATTGTGTTGAAGTTTGGGGGAATACATATGAGAATACCATAAAACCTTTAAACCTATTACAGAAGAAAGTTATACGAATAATTCATAATGTTAAATATAGAGAACATACAAACAAATTATTTATAGAATCAAAATTATTAAAATTAGGAGATTTAGTGAAATTACGGACATTATTAATTATGTTTAAGGCTAAAAATAATATTTTGCCTTTTAAGTTACAAAGAGTATTTTTGATGTGTTCAAGGGGAGAAGAGAATAGAAGGAAATTTTATTTTAAACATCAGTTAGCCAGGACTACACAAAGATTAATGAGCACAACGGTTAGGGGTATAAGACTGTGGAATTCACTTCATTATAATTTAAAGAATTGTATAAATTTACAATGTTTTAAAAAGTGTTATATGTTTAAAACGATAACTCAGTATGAAGAATGCGAATGAATGTGATGTTGGTTTGGGATTCGACCGGAGAGAAATGTCAATATTAGTTTGTTCCTGATTTTTGGTGCCCACCGGTGATATAAGTTCGATGGTAGATAGGGGGCAGGGTTTAATAAGAATATTTTCTTCTTCCTGCTCCTTTTCACACATGGTTGTTGTGTTTTGTTGACAGAAGATGTGGTTGTTTTGTTTGATTTGTAGTACCAAGTGTGAAATAAATAAAAATGAAATGAAATGAAATGAAATGAAATTTTAGCTACAAGAGTTTTTTGATAGTCAAAGGTGAGGCTTTTTTCTATTTCTAATTGTTGTTTTTTTTGTTCTGTTTTGTTATTGTTGTTACTATTTAACTGCTTTATTTTACAAAGCTGTTAAACAATTTGTTAACTTGGTCCTTTATACACTCCTATCCAGACAGAGGAAGCTATTTAAAAGGTAGGAAGTTTGAATGATGATAAACTTGTGCTGTCACTTCATTCCTGTTGCTGTAACTGTTTCATAATCACTGGCTGCCATATGTCTACGTGACAGTGTTCATGTGCCATCTATGCTTTGTGCTTTTGTTTAGTTAGATTTTTGAAAATGCCCATGAGAGCATATAGACAGGATAACTTTGAAAATGAGCTATAATCACTTTGAGGACTGCATTTGTTCTTTTTTCTTTATTCTTGGACATGTTTCATTGTTGCCCATTCATTCAGTGAGCAGGCATGAGGCCATCACTGCTCCATGAAATCAATGAGCTTCTTTATGAAGAAGATCGTCCACTTCATTTTCTGCCCTCTTTACAACAAGGGTGTCAAACAGTTTAACCGAGTGGATGGCATCAATGGCCAGACAGAAACATTTTTTTCACAGGCTTTCATTTCTTGTAACACTTTTGTAACAGCCTGTGACTAATGAGCAAGTGACAAGTAATGCGAGTATGGGTATTTTTACTAATGCCAAAAATAACAAAGGTAAATAATACATCTTTCCATTATGTTCTTGTATATAGCCTGTGTAGTAGGCCTAAAATTTACAACCGAAACTTTGGGTAGGACATTTGAATAAAAAGTTAAAATTGATTTTCTAGTTTTCCAAAATCACAACACAGATGATGTTCTTTGAACACAGAGATCACCTTGCAAAGAGATGCTTGGTAAAGAAGTTCTGAGTCTTCCACCTTTTGAAATTGCCTGCTGTGCCGTTCTGTGTTGGTTAGCGTGTAAGCTCGCAGGTGTGTGCAGTGACTGTGCACTTGTCTCTTTGGTTTGGTGGTGTTGCAGTGCAGACCACAGCTGCATCTAGGAGGCCAAAATTTGTTGAGAACCTAAACTAATAAAAGGACTGGATTCAAATTTAAGAAGGGCTGAATTTGGTCCACAGATCTTGAGTTAAGAGTAAAGATAACGGTACATAAAAATGAAAAATCCAGAGGATAAAAACAAGGAAGTTGAGGTATTTATGTGCCAGTCTAATGTGTTATACCCACTCTTTCCCTGTTTTCCTCTCCAGGACTTCGCTTTGCTCCCCGAGAAAGACAAGACGTATCTTATCGATGGAGGGGGGACCCTCAGTGGTGGTCAAAGAGCTCGTCTCTGCCTTGCCAGGTAGTTTCTGTCACACCTGAGCATCTGTCAGCAGGCCTCATTCACTCTTGTTTGTCTGTCAGCACAGACTACCTTTGCTCATTAGTTAGGATTTTGGTTCTTTTTTTGTATCAACTTGTGTGTTTCTTCTGTAAATTCTACATCATCGCTGTAGCACTTCCATAGCAACAGGTTACATAAAAGAAATATCATAAAACATTAAGGACATTAAAATAACCCTCTAGCTACAGTATATGTGTCCAGCAAAAAGAATAAATATCAGTGTACTTAATCAGAAGCTGCTCAGGATCACAGATCACTCATGTGTGTGTTGCTGTCTGCTTTTTATGGTTTCTGTGGCTTTTACAGCCCGAGCTTTATTGCTTTTTTAAATCTCTGTGGATCAGCCAGAAACTCTCATGTTCCCCTGCATTATTTATTGGTTTAGTGTGCTAACGTTAATTTGCAGCCACTCCTTGACTTTTTTAACTTCTGCTATCAACATAGCTATTCACTGTGACTGATATATTCCAGCTTCTCTTCTTTGCCTTTCTGCATCTTATACTTTCTCTAATTTTGTTTGTTTGCTTTTTTGTTTTTTTTAAAGCAAATTGGAACATTTTCTTTACCTTCCTTGTTATCTGTGACCTAATATGTGTGTTTCTCTCTCAGGGCTGTGTATAAAGATGCAGACCTCTACCTCCTGGATGCGCCTTTCACCCACCTGGACATCGCTACAGAAAAAGAGATCTTTGAAAAGTGCGTGTGATAACAGAGAGTCTTTCATGTAGAGGAGGTCGGGGTGATTAGGCTAAAAATTGACCTCAAAGTCAAGGTTAACACTTGGTGTCTCTGAAAATGCTCTTTTCTGTTGGGAGTCATAACTGCTTTATAACAATGTAACCTTCTCAGGAAATGTGTTTCTTTCTTTTTTCTTTTTATAGAGTAACGCTTTTATGCTTGGATGGTCTTTGGTTAGCTTCCATTTTGGAAAAGCAGACAAAATTGCTTGTAAACTTTTAGAGTTGTGAAATGTATTTATATATACACTCTTATAATGTGTGTATATATAAATACACATTCATATAAATATCCATATCACTAGCTTGATATTTATAGTTTCTGGTAATTATAATTTCTATTCTGCATTTGTTAGAAAGAAATAAGCCCTTCTTTGTCAGACTTTTTTTTTTAAAGTGCGCATTTTTATCCACACACAGCTGCATCTGTAAACTTATGGCCTCCAAGACTCGTGTCGTAGTAACCAGCAAGTTGGAGCATCTCAAGCGTGCAGACAAAATCCTTCTGCTGCACAATGGAGATTGTTACTTCTATGGCACCTTCTCAGAGCTGCAGGCCAAGCGTCCAGACTTCAGCTCCCTGCTTCTTGGTCTTGAGGCTTATGACAACGTCAATGCTGAGCGGCGTGGATCCATTCTCACAGAAACTCTTCGCAGGGTTTCAGTTGATGAAACCGCTGGTTTCCGTGGCCCAGAGCAAATTCGTCAGTCCTTCCGACATGCACCAGCTCAAAGCCATCCTCTAGGTGATGGCTACCCTGAAAAACGCAAGCAGTCACTCATCCTTAATCCTCTGGCAGCTGCCCGCAAGTTCTCCTTCATTGGGAATTCTCAACAAACCGGAAACACAACAGTGGAAGACAGGTCTGATGAACTCCCAGAGAGAAGATTCTCTGTAGTGCCTGAAGATGAACAAATAGAGGAGGCACTTCCGAGGAGTAACCTGTACCATGATGAGTTTCAGCACCTTAGCGGGCAGCGGCGCCAGTCTGTCTTGGAGTTCATCACCAGTGCTCGCGGCCAAGAGCGCAGAGAGCAGATGCAGTCATCTTTCAGGAAAAAGCTCTCCATCACACCGCAGTACAGCCTTGCATCAGACCTGGACATTTACTCCCGCCGCCTGTCCAAGGACAGTGTTTATGACATTAGTGAAGATGTGGATGAAGAAGACATGGAGGTAAGGCTTTTTAACATATTATCCTCTTATGTCTCTGAAAATGATTATGTAAAAATATTTTCACAAACTGTGCTATGTACCAAAATCAAGAAATTATTGTTAAGTGAGCCACATGGTTAAAACCCATCTATCCTGTTTCTTGACAGCAATGTTTTGCAGATGAACGTGACAAAAATGTCTTTGAAACTACCTCATGGAACACTTACCTACGCTACATAAACACCAACAGGAACTTAGTCTACGTCCTCATTTTCATCTTCATTGTCTCTGTCATTGAGGTAAAAATCAAAGATTTGGGGTTTTTGTGTTATTGTGTGAATTTAATTAACGGCATTTTGTTTTCTTTTCACAAATAGGTTGCTGGCTCTGTCCTCGGTATTTTTCTTATTACTGAGTAAGTCCCATGTTTCATGTTGCCTTAAACAGAAAATGATTATGATTCTTCTCTTTGTCTTTGGATAGTCAGCTAGTGTGCTCTGAGCTTTCTGATCATGTTAACTCTAAATACTATTTAAATAGTATTTACAGACCTTACTGTAAATCACTGGTTTTCCACTGGCTCCCAATCTATAGCCAGGTGGACAAAATAATTTGTTGTAAATCATAAACTTGAGTACTATGGTTAAAAGTACATTTACACAAATGGGGCCCATGTATACAGTAAACAGACTGATTCTTATATAGTGCTTTTCTACTCTCCTGAGGCACTTAACATCCCACATTCACACAAGGACTCTTTTCTAAGTTACTAACTAACATTCACACATATTCATACTTTGATGGCTGCATCAGAGAGAACCTGGGGCTAGTAGTCTTGCCCAAGGATATTTGGCATGCAGACAGGCAGGGTTTGAACCACCAGTCAGAAGATGACCTGCTCTACCACCTGTGCTACAGCCACCCAACGTATGGTGACAAAACAAGCAGATTGTGTCATTTATTCCTTCCAGCATCATCAAATAGGAACTTCGAATCAATTTATCAGAGATGTCCGAGGCTTATAAGGGTGGTCCTTGGACGATTTCTTTCGCTGTGCACATTCACATGCTAACGAGTAGGGGACACATGCATGGCTGTTGCGCTGTAGTGTGTTGGCTTGAAGAAATAAAAAACTAGCACATAGACATCCACATGGATCAGAAGTTCACCCTCTGATCAAATCCATGTCAAATGGCTCTAAGTGAACTTGTGTTTAGGTCTTATATTTCTTTTCACTTTTCTTATTTTTCACTGGCGGCTGATTTTAAATGTGACAGTAGGTTTAAATGTACTTATTTTTTGTGTTTATTTGTTTATTTAATTGTTTATTTGTTACATGTTAATTACTAGACAAAGACAAAGCCGTCCATCTTTAGGTTACAGTGAGGGACGACGAATTCGCTCTGTTCATGTAAATCGAGTTGAAAAAAAGTACTATAAGTGTAATTTTCTCTATCATGAGCTGATTTAACTGCTGCTTTATTTAATCGTGTAAATGAGAGTAACCAAAAGTGAGCAATAAAAATATCTGTTTATTAACATCAGTAATTTACATTTAGAGGTCACAATTATGCAGAAATCACTAAAAGGTAATTTTGTGATCTATTCTATAATGAAGAATTGCTCCATGTAACATTTATTATACATTCCTCACATCCAACAGTGAGGTCTGGAGGGACGCCGCCAATCCTTCATCGCCCAACTATATTGATGAGCAGCACCCCAATGCATCGTCGCCGCCTGGCCATCTCGGTGTTATTATGACACCCACCAGTGCTTATTACATCATCTACATCTTTGTAGCCCATGCGGACAGTATTCTGGCCCTGGGATTCTTCAGGGGTCTCCCTTTAGTGCATACATTACTGACTGTGTCCAAAAGACTGCATGAACAGATGCTTAGCTCTGTGCTGAGAGCCCCCATGTCTGTGCTCAACACGATAAAAACAGGTGCTTTGCTTTTTTACTTTTTGAGTAAAACAGATTTTTACTGGTTAATGGCCTAGATGATGTCACTAAATAAATGAATGATGGTAGAGAATCCCTGTAGAACAAAATCTGATTATCAATGCTGATTATTAATATCTTCCTTTACTACAACACCTTCATACTTTCGCTGTCCTCTTTCAGCCAGGATCGTGAACAGGTTCACCAAGGACATGGCCATCATAGATGACATGCTGCCATTGGTGCTTTTTGACCTCATACAGGTATTTATCCAATACTGTGGATGATGATGCAGAGTTTTTGGAACTGCAAAAAGTGACTGAAAACTACTGCGACAAATATTCCCTCTTTCTTCATTGTAAATTGATTAATGGGGTGCAATTGTAAGCAGAATAAATAAATAAATGACAATTCAATTTCAAAATTCAATTTCCTCAATTTATCCTTTAAATTTTTGAATCTTGCCCTGGAGAAATTGGACAATGTTTTTTATTCCTCTGTAAAAGTTTTACAATCATATTATAATAAAAAAGAAAGAAATGATTAAAAACAAAATGAAAACATGCAGTGAAAATAAGAACAGGGAAACTGAAAACATCTTTTTTTTTAAAGCCAGAAATACCAAATAATAATAAGTCTGCTCATATCTGTTATTAACATATTTTCCCAACACCAGGTGTCATTGATCGTCGCCGGTGCCATCTTCACTGTGTCCATCATAGAGCCATACATCTTCATTGCTGCTCTCCCATTGGCTTTTATCTATGTTTTCCTCAGGAAGTACTTTCTACGAACTGGACAGCAACTCAAAGTCCTGGAGGCTGAAGGTGAGCATTGGAGAGTTGTTGGCCGTTAGAGATGACAGTGGTTTTAGGTTTTAGTGACTCCAGCAGTAAATGTAAAATGTAGAAAGGGGGGGGGGAAAAGAAATTTGCTGTAGTTTAATAATATGTTTAAATATCTTTCGAGATAAATTGTCTAAATAACCTATGTAAGAAAAGAGGCTAGAAAAAATGAGAAAAAAACGTTGCTTCTTCATAAAGCAGAATGGTATTATTTAAATAGTTCTTACTGCTTTGTATGTGATGTATTATTAGGCATATGTCTGGGTGCTGTTCTTTAGCTCTGGCTCTTGCAGACTTTAATCCTGAAGATGAGTTTTTCTTTTCTTTTTGAGGGGAGGGAAAATGGGCTCAGAAAAGAGTAGAGAAATGAAAGTGAGTAGTGACATATATCAGTAAAAGTGAGAACATAATAGGAAAACCAATACTGAGAACAGAGGAAAAGGGATGCTTCCTCTGAGAAGGAACCACAATCAGTGGGCAAAGCTGGCAGATGGCTTAGGGGCCAAAAGTCACTGAAACATGAAAACATGAGAGAGGAAGAGTTGAGTCAGAGGACAGGGTGTCTCAGAAAGAGAGGAACAGTTTTCTTCCAGTATTGAGACTTGGATAACGTTCATATTTGGTTGTTTTCCTTTGAGCTCCTCAAGACATCAGAAAAGATTGTTGGCTTTTGGCTTTAAAAATCAAGCCTACCTGCTGAATAATGAAAGTGTTTATATTAGTGAAGATTTTCAAAGCAGTGTAATTTTAATCATTTATAATCATTACAGTCTCGTGGGGCTTACAGAGGTCAAATCTACAGGAGTCTGTCTTTATTTACTACACTTTTTCTCAAAGTCAGATGCTTGTAATAAATGTAACAGAGAAATCTGTTTGTTGTCTTCATATTACAGTACAGTACATTTTCATCATGTACTGTGTTGCTAGTGGCGGCTGTCCATCTTTAGCTTCAGTTTAATGCACACATGAACAGTAGATATTGTGTCATCAACAACCTCATTAAGTGCACTTAAGTAAAGGTCACTTTCAAAACTTCTATGTAATAGAAATGTAATGGGTTTAAAATATTTACAATTAGTATCTAATATTGAGACTTACAATACAACACGATACATATAAATTCATTTTAGTTTAGTGGTCATAAGTTGAAGAACTGCACTGTTGCTAAAGGCCGACAGAGCAGAAGAAAGGAGGTTTGTACAGTCAGAGGATGAGGAAGCTGCTGACGATGTTGCCGCTCTGTTTTTTGGGCCTCTCTGCTGTGCCCTCGATTCTGTCACTGAATATGTGTTTCAGTGATGACGCTGAGATGTTTCCGGAGCTGCTGAGAGCTCACTGGGGTCAGAGAAATGAGCTGAGCTGGGATTTCCTCCAAGCCCATCCTGGTGTTTTACCCACTGGATTCACAGGGACAAATTACAGTGGAAATTATGCTCTGTTTATATTAGTCAGACATGGCCATTGAATTTTAATCTTGAAGAAATTATTGTGACCATAAAGACATAAGATGTGCAAAGAAGGGGTTGCTGCTAAAGTATAACTTTTCCAGGTTGATTCTTGTTTAATGAATTTATATGTATTGTAGTTTTCTAGTTCAGAAGTGTTACCTAACTAAAAGGTACCAAGTAGTGAAATTAAATGACCTTTTAGAAATTTAGTTAGCAGTTTTTTTTATTTGTCAGTCTGATATCTGATATGTAATGCAGGGATTGTTTTACAAAGTAAGTGCTTATACATTAAGAGTTTTAAAGTCTTTTCTTTTTTCTTTTCTTGCAGCTCGTACCCCGATCTTCTCCCATCTCATCCTCTCACTAAAGGGTTTATGGACAATTCGGGCATTTGAGCGCCAGACCTACTTTGAGACACTTTTCCACAGGGCTTTGAACACTCACACGGCCGCCTGGTTCCACTACCTGTCTGTTCTGCGGTGGTTTCTCTTCCGCTGTGACATGCTCTTCACCGTGTTCTTTACTGCTGCTGCCTTCATCGCAACAGGAAGCAACAGTGAGTGTGACTACACATGGACAATAAACTTTATATAAAAGAGAGAGAGCCACCATGACCTCAACTAATGTGTATGGACTCCACATTTTGAAGTGTCAATATTTAGACAAAAGTGTTCAGAGCCAACATAACAGTCAAACAAGCTTGGTTAGCAATTTGTATCTATAAACTGTGAAGGAGCAAAGCTAAGACATAGGCGCCTGATAACTGGTAGCTGTGCACCAAATTGTAAGACTTAAAAACATAAAAGTAAATCCCTGCCAGTAGTAGTTGTTAAGTAGGGGAAAAACAGCACTAGTGTGAAAACGCAGGCATTTTTATGGCTAAAGTTTGGGAGTTTCAGCATGGGAATCTGTCAGGACTGACCTGCTTTTGGAACCAGCCTCAAGTGGCAAGTCAGTGAACTGCATTCAAAGGGGATTGGCTGTTTGTTGCCTTTGGGTGTTGTTAGTGAAGCTGTGTTTGTGGTGATGTACAACATACATAAAGTTTATCTTAAATATTTTGGCTTTTTCACACCTTAAAGTCCAGTCAAGGTTCATATTTTTGTTGCAGCTTTTCCATTTTTTCTGACAGCTTTTTTATTTGTATTTATGTTATTTAATTTTTTTTGAAATAATTGGTTTGAAAGCTGCCAGAAAAAAATATTTAAATGAATGCTAAATTACATTTCAGTTTCATTCATAATAAGTCCATAACAATAAGTTGAACTTATTTGGTCTAAACCTTTGTGGTCTACTCAGATCAAACACGAGGTGTAGTTTCACCTTGAGTCAACAATATGGATGCAGCTTCTTCAGTGTTTTGGGAAATCCACACGGCTTTCCACAGCAGGGCTACCACCAGAATCAAGTTGCAGTTAACATCATTTCAGAAGTTACCGGGAAGTTTTGCAGTTCTCGTCACTGTTGTCAAAGGACTGTCTTTCTTTTGGTATCTCCTCTATGAAAGTGAATCTTTTGCACCTGACTGCCCACAAACAGTGGCAATTAACCTGTTCTCCATTTCTGATAGTCAGTGTCAAATCACTTTGACTTCATCAGTGACAAATGTCAAAGCTTTAGAGAATATTTTTGTGATTAGATTGTGGCCAGTTGATTTCTTTAGATGATTATAATCAAAGGAGCTGGTGCATTTGAACAACCAAATGACAAGAGATCATAAAGTCAGTTTGCAATGGAGACATTACAGAATATGAGAATAATTATTGTGATTAAATGATGATTAGAAATTGAATTGTGTTGCAAGAACATTTTGAAAATTCCCACATGTTGGTTAGTAAGCACTTTGATACGCCTGCTGAGCCTAACAAGGACAAAACCCCAGTATTATCTGTAGTTTGCAGTGTGTAGAGTTAGATGATGATAAGAAGGGAACAGTTTGCCTGTGAAAAGTCATCAGAACTGCTCATATGCCCAAGGATAAAATGTCTTGTACAAAAAGGAGGCAAGTGTTTTCTTGGTGAATTGGAATGCAGGTATACACACACAAACCCATGGGTTGTTGCGTCATAGGATCAGTTTATATTGAGAGCACATTAATGGGTCATTACACAGCTCATTAGTTTCCAATGGACCCAGTAGCAGCGCTCTAATACCTGAATGTGGGTCTGACATCAGAGAGAGCAGTTTTGATTGGACACTACTGATGCGTGTGTGTGTGTGTGTGTGTGTGTGTGTGTGTGTGTGTGTGTGTGTGTGTGTGTGTGTGCGCCCATGCGTGTTTTTGTACAGGGGACAAACCAGGAGAGATTGGCATTATTGTGGCCCTGGCTATGCTTATCTGTGGGATCTTCCAGTGGGCTGTCATCACCAGCATCGCTGTAGATGGGATGGTATGTCATGCACACACACACACACACACACACACACACACACACACACACACACACACACACACACACACAAACAAAGCTATTGTCAATATATACCAAACAGTCAATGGCCAGTTATAAGTTGTTGAATTCAGGCAGATGCACACACCTAAGAAGGTTTTGTTAAATAAACCTGCTGCAAACAAAGGTTTTACTGTTAGTCTATTTCACTATTGATGGTACTGACTTCTGGTTCACCACACCTATGGAAAAAAACTTGGATGTTTCTCTATGTTAGTATTTTCCTTCTTCCACTTCTCTTCATCCCAGCTGGTTTACTTCTGTTAATAGGAAGATTTCCCTCACTGTTGTCAGTTCTTGCTCAATATACATTGTTGGAAGGTTAGAATTCTGTAGTATCTACATTTTGCGTGGTCTTTGTCTTACAGTATAACATGTCTCATGAGCACTATTGCTATTCTTTTGGTACTAAAACGATGACTGCTGTTACAATAGCATGCTTTATGCACTTTTCCCTTTGGGAACTGAATCCCACCTTTGCAAAATATAACTTCTCCAGCTCAGACACACTGTGCCTCATTTTCTTCAACAAGATGCCTTTCAGTCAATGGTGACCTGTAGCTACTGTTTGTAAGAGGTTTAGATCTCGTTGTTGAGATAAAAGCAATTGGCCAATAAATTCACAGCTTGTAGGTTAGTGAGACACTAGATGGTGACACTGCATTCTTAGTGAAGTGGGGTTTTTCCTCACCCAAGATGCTTCATACTCAAATAGGGAAAAGCACATCTCAGATGGGTATGGTGGTTAATAGTTGTGGCTCCTTATACTATATGTCAGTTTGTTTACACCATCAAAAAGGCAGTCAGCAGCAGATTAAAGATGGCAATGGCCATTTTTGTTCTCTGTAACAGCACTTTGTTGACTTAGCATGGCTTATCAATATTGAAGGATACTGCAGGGTTTAAGATCAAAGAGAGAAAGAGCAGGCTGAACTGCCTGTACTTTACTTTCATTTGCTCTTTTTTAAGACTTAACTTTGTGCCCATCCATCAGTTTTTTTTCTCCCACATTGTTGTTAGTGAATCTTACAGAGCTTATCACAGTGTAGGACATTCTGTTCAGTATGGACACAGGCTCTCAATATGGTGGTAGAGATTTGTGTTTGGGATAAGTTAGATCTGTTCAGTCCAGTATGAATTGTGTTTGTGTGTGTGACTGCCTCTGAATTATATTTTCAGTGATACTAAAATAGCCATTAAAGTAACTTCTGATAAGCACATTTTCATTGCATTTTAAGAAAAAAGTTTATCTGTAGAATGTCAACTTCTCTACAGCTAAGATAAGGAAATGGGATGTAAGGAAGCATCCCTCTTTTTTTTTAACTTTTTACATGAGGGGTGCGGGGCAGCAATCTTCCACTCCCGCTTATTAATCATCCAAAGACCCAGACAGCGTTTCACTTCTTTTGAAAGCCTGGTGCTTGGCCTTATCCACCCTGACTTGAAGACTCAAAAGCCATTTTTATTACTTATCTATTATCCACCTGGTGGACAATAGGTAACCAGACAATGGTTATCTATTGTCAATAGAGTTCTTCAGAGACAATCTGATTTTTTTGACTCTTTTTCTGATTTGGTGTTCAGTTCAGATAAAATCATTATTGTGGGTGATTTTAACATGTAGATATTGAAAACATCAACAGAATATTTAATCTAATTTTAGACTCAACTGGTGTCTCTCAAAATATAAAAGAACCCACCCATGACTTTAATCACACGCTGGATCTTGTTTTGACACGGCAAAGAAACTGAACACTTAAGTATTCACCAAAACCCTCTTTTGTCTGGTCATTTCATATAATAATAACATTACAATTACAATAATGACTTACACGGCACTGGGGAATACATTTCGTCACAGTAGATGTCTTTCAGAAAATGCTGTTAATTTTAAGGCTATCATTCCTCCAGTATTATCTTCTTCAATGCCATGTGCAAACACAGTGCAGAGCAGCTGCATGAACTGATGTTCTTGTTAATCGTTTTCTATCTTCATCAGGTATGACTTTTTTGTGGATATTGTGGCTCCTCTGACAAAAAAAGCCTCAAATCAGTACTTGACTCTGGTAAAACTCCCAAACATGAGCAAGCAGATAACTCATAGCCTGGAGGGAAAATGGCATCTCACTATTTAGAAGATCTTCATTTAGCCTTGAATTTTTTTTTTTGCTGCTTTATAAAAAAGCTCTCCACAAAGCTACAACATCTTACTATTCATCACTGATTGAAGGAAATAAGAACAACCCTTGGCTTCTCTTCAGCACTGTAGCCAGGCTTCTCTTGTTCACTCACATTTTTTTCAACTCTCTCTTCTCACTATTTTCACTACACACCATAAATCATTAGTTATTATTAATCTCTGGCTCTCTTCTACAGCAAGTCTTTGCCCTGTCTTCTTCCCCTAAACCCCAACCCATTGTAACAGATGGCCCCTCCCTGAGCCTGGTTCTGCTGGAGGTTTCTTCCTGTTAAAAGGGAGTTTTTCCTTCCCACTGTCGCCAGAGGGCTTGCTCATAGAGGTTCATATGATTGTTGGGGTTTTCTCTGTTTTCTCTATTATTGTACGGTCTTTACCTTACAATATAAAGCAGTATGAGGTAACTGTTGTTGTGATTTGGTGCTATATAAAAACAACTGAAACAAATTGAAAGAAAAATTCTGTATCTCTCTTCTTCTTAGATGCGTTCAGTGAATCGGGTATTCAAATTCATCGACCTACCATCAGAAGATCCTCGGTTGGGGAAACCTAAAGGAGGTGGCAGAGGCCTTGATATCGTCATCGACAACCCCCATGCACGTGACTGCTGGCCTAACTGTGGCCAGCTGGACGTCCGGGGCCTCACAGTGAAATACACAGAGGCTGGGCGTGCCATCCTCAACAATATCTCCTTCTCTGTGGAGGGGGGACAAAGCGTAAGTCCTTAGTGATTGGTAGAGACTGCCTGTGGAACCTGGCAGGAGAAAGCATGGTACCTCTGCCTAATTAGGTTTACCAAACAAAAGAATAATTCCCCCCAAGCGATAAAGCAATTCAAGTGCCATAGTTAGGTCACAGAAAGGTTGTGAACAATATACTAGCCAGCCACAGGAATGTGTCACAGGGATGGTTACACGTGAACACATTTCTGGTTGTTGTTTTCAGCTAATGTTGTGCAAACATTTTTTTATATTAACACTGAATCTAATTGCTATGCTAAATGGGTTTGTTGGAGTTCTGTTAAACTCTTTTCAGTATTTTTCTGAACCAAACCAGGAGACAAAATTATGAGCTAAGACAGAGATTAAAACAGACTTCAGAAAAGTGTATGTGGACTGAACTGGAAACACTATTCCAAGTGGAAGTGTTGCTCTGTGCATACAGATAGGCAACTGTTTGCTAACAAACTGACAAAAAGTGATAATATCACAGTTCTGTTTATAGCTTTTTCCTTTCCTCCCTAAGTGGCCAAGAACTGTGCGTATAGCTTCAAGTTGCAAATTAGAAGAATCTGGGCAGGGAATCAAATTTTTGTGCTCATTTATTCATTTTCAAATGAGCAAAATGTTATTTCTCTCTAGAGCTACAATAAGGCTTGAACCTGGCCAAACAATAACACAGACATAACAATCTACTAATGACTAAGTAAGCACGGCCCTGAGTGAGTGTCGGTCATGACATCACGGCATGATGGCATTATGACACATGCTTAAAATTAAAGTGGCTTATGATTTTGAATTAGCTTTCTGTAGAAAAGAGAAGACATGCAATATCTGACCACTCGCACCTCTGCTCTCCACCATTGGTTTTGGCAGTAATTATAGTCAGTATGACTTTGTCATAATGAATCAGAGCACAGTAAATATCTGCACTATGGTTTCGTGCCATTAGACGCTCAATAGCTTCGCGACAAATGTGCTAATTGTTGCTGCACAAGGAAGAAAGAAGAGAGGACTTTTAGACCATCTAGACCACAAACTCTTCCCCTCCAAAGATTTAAAAACAGCTCCATCAAAAGAAACATCAGCCCTTTTGTGTAGCTCATAGATGGAGGGAGCTATTTCAGTGTTTCAAATTATTATTAACTATTTCAAATTAAAATTTCAATTAAATGGAGTAATGGAGAGAAGGATAACAAAAATTCAAGTAACAACAATAGATCCCTTTTTGTAAGGTGCGAACAGCTTTTAGTGGTGCTTCTGAAGAAACTGATGTTAGTACGACGCCAGCTAAACTAAAGAGAAACGGTAAATGCTTATATGTCTTATTGCAGGGCACAAGTAAACTGACACAGTAGCCATGCAAATGAAAAAGTGCTGTCATCTATATTACAATAAAAAGGATGAGCATTCAGACACAAGGTCAATGAACCCGTTCAACATGAGGGCATGTTGAACGGGTTCATTAATTGTATTACATAACAGAAAAAGCTGGATATGAGCATTTACCATGAAAATGTTATGACTGTGTGCAGGTTGGTCTGCTGGGTCGAACAGGTTCAGGGAAGAGCACCCTGCTGTCTGCTCTGCTGCGTCTCACCTCCACAGAAGGAGACATTTCTATCGATGGTGTTTCCTGGAACTCTGTCTCATTGCAAACATGGAGGAAGGCCTTCGGTGTGGTGCCACAGGTATATCTATGAGTGATTAACTTCTGATATTTGATGCAGTTTCAGACAGTTACCCCAGCATCTACTGCTTATCTGGGTCTAAAAACGGTCTAAGCCAGTGGTTCCCAAACTGTTTTTTGCTAGGCCCCCTCTCTGTTTTACAAGAAAAATGACTTAATGTTTTGAAACTTAAGTCATTATTCTTGGATGTTACAAGATATCTTTTTAATCCAGTCTATTGAGAGTTAACTGTTTAAGTCTCTGGTCTTTCTTGAACAGAAAGTCTTTATCCTGACTGGAACTTTCCGGATGAACCTGGACCCACATGGAAATTACAGCGACACAGAACTGTGGAAGGTGGCTGAGGAGGTGAGGAGGAGGCGGTGTTTTCTTTGTTTCGTAATTTAGTTATGATTGATAAAGCAGCCTTGTTTTGATTCAATTAGAGATAATAAAGCTCATGTTTTGGAGTTAGACACAATCTTACATGCCCTCTTTGAGCTTTCCCCTCATGCTAGGAATAAATATGGAATTATTGTACTGTCTGCATAGGACAGTGATGTTGGTAAAATTACTGCCATGCAGTTTTACCACCATTTCAACATTGATGTCATGAAGTTTACACTAATATTTTAAAATGCTAAAAATGAGGTAAAGATAATATGGAACTTCGGACTTTCAGTAAAAGTAAACTCTGTCTTGTGTGCCCTCAGGTGGGTCTGAAGTCTGTGATTGAGCAGTTCCCAGACAAGCTAGACTTTCAGCTGGAGTATGGAGGCAGCGTGCTGTGCAATGGACACAAACAGCTGGTTTGTCTTGCCCGTTCCATCCTCAGTAGAGCCCGTATCCTGCTGCTGGATGAGCCATCTGCCTACCTTGACCCTATGTGAGTATTAAACACTGTCTACTCAATAATCAACATATATAAATCACATTTGATTTAAAAATATCACTAGACCAGTATATGGGGCTTACATGTGCTGTTAAATGGTCACTACAGCGGTACTTTTATAATACCTTTCTACTCAATTGAGCACTCAATGTGCTTTCTACTGCAAGTCTCATTCATCCCGTCACACAGCACTTTTATGTATGTGCAGGGTTTCCTAACTGCTGCAAACACAAAGCGATTAAGTTAACAGTTAACCTTCTGATTGGTAGATGACCTGAGCGATAACCGTCCACAATGATTTAAACAATGAGATCAGTCTCTATGCAAGTAATCCCTTGGATCTAAAAGCTCTTGCTTCAGACTGCTCTATATGCCGAATTTTGGGCATTTTTTCTACTTTTAGATCTGTATGATTTGAATCATAAGGTATATCTTTAATATGACCCACCCAGTCTGCTATTCAGACTTTTTATTTGTTAGGGGCCACCAATCAGAAGAAAGTTGGCTTAAAGGAGAAGGAGGTGAAGGAGGCTTGTTTCAGTCAGTCGATGAACTGAGTAGCTACACAAAGACCCAGAAGAACTGTGACTGATTCAAGGCTACTTCAGTAGAATCCAAGGAAAAAATAGCATTACAAGCTCACGGCTGGATTTTCTTTATTCCGCTTAAACAAATAGTCCCATTGAGACTCAGTGTCTGATTTACAAGAGAGACCTGTTCCAGACAAACATATCAAAATCACAACAATAAAAAAAAAAAATGAAATAGCTAAAGTTAGCTCAAAGGTATTGCCCAAAGGTATGACCCCATGTGACAAAGGAGCGGCGACAAGTAGCTTTCATTAGAAGTGAATAAAAAATGTTTTGTCTATGAAGTTCCTTTGCTAACACATGCTTAAACACAGCTGCCTCCTGAAAGAGTTTGTATATTGTTTGTGGCGTTCTCCCTGTTAAAGCCAAGCAGTAAGGTGAAGTCACATTGCAACGGCAGTCATGCAAATCCAGCATGTGTGGTGTTCCTGTCACTGCATATGGTGACAATCCAGATTGCTTACAGTAATTTAAGCCTAATGTATGTGTGTGTGTAACCATATGTGCAGGATGGTGGAGAAGGGGGGGTCATGGTAGTAAATGAAGCTTATAATAAACCGTCTAGCTTAATGCTCTGCAGAATTTGCCTGAGGTTAAACTAATGCAATAGCAGTGAAGGAAAAGCCTTTGATAACAGTAATGTGTGTGTGTGTGTGTGTGTGTGTGTGTGTGTGTGTGTGTGTGTGTGTGTGTGTGTGTGTGTGTGTGTGTGTGTGTGTGTGTGTGTGTGTGTGTGAACAGAACACTGAAGGTCCTGAGGAAGACACTGAAACAGGCGTTTTCAGGCTGCACCGTCATCATGTCAGAACACAGGGTGGATCCACTGACGGACTGTCAGTCATTCCTGGTAAGTTCTGGTCTAAGTTTATTTCTGAGTTGCTCTCATACGTTTGTCGAAGTTTATGAAACTCGAGTAGAGCACTGTAAGATCATCTATCAACACTCCCTCATGCTGCGGGTCTTGAAAGTGCTGGGTTGTTTGCAATGCTAACAAATCGTGTTGCCTTAATGGGAAGGTCAAAACTTCCTTACAGGGGACAAGAATTATTATCTGCAGAATAATAACCCTGCACATAAACTACTTTTTCCATACGTGAGTTTTCAAAATAAAACAAATATATATAAATGCGGCAATTTGTTTTTACATTTCTGGTGAGTTGGCATATTTTACAGAAAAAAAAGAACATTTTGATGAACAACAAAATGAAGCTGCCTCTCCTTCCTCTCTCCCTCCTGTTCAGATGATTGAAGGCAGCTCCATGAAAACATACGACTCCATTCAGAAGCTCATGAATGAGAAGAGTCACCTCAAACAGGCCATGAGCACAGCCGATCGGCTCCGCCTCTTCCCAACGCTTCACCGCCTTAACTCCAACAAGAGGCCGACGCCACAGACCGCCAAGATCTCCTCACTGCCAGAGGAAGCAGAAGATGAAGTCCATGACACGAGACTCTAACTGGCCAGCTGCAAACACACATGCGCATACACACCTGCAGGGACAAACAAACAGCTGTTTGAAGACCAATGATTTGGGGTTCATTTCTGAAGCAAGATTGACGAGGCCATAATGACAGAATCTGAATCAGTTTGGACAACTCAGGCATATTATTTTACCCACTCTTAGGAGAATAGTGAATTGTGTCTTACAGAAATTGAAGCCACATTTTTCATAGCCAAACATAGCTGCTGAGATCCACTTCACTGTCACAAAGTAAAACCAGGATTATGAAGCTTTGCACACATTAAAAAAAGAGCTATGTCCTAAATTACTTAAACAGTCCAGCTACCTACTATTTTATTAACCTTTTACCAAAGGTGTGACTGGAGCCGATCCCAACATAGGGCAAAAGGCAGGATAAGCAATAATAAGTAAGTAAAGTTTATTACAGAGAGCTTTTCACAAAGAAGCAGTCACAAAGTGCTGTATCACAAAGCAGAGTAAAACCTGCCACTCTGGACAAGTTATTATTCCATCACAAGGCTAACACAGAGACAGTGAACCACACACTCACATCTAAAACCAGTAAAGTCATGAGCTAACCTAACACGAATGTCTTTGGACTGTGGGAAAGAACTGGAAGATGCTGAGGAACCCAAAGAACATGCTCAACACAAAAAGAGAAGCCAGCAAGGAGGTGAGGTGATGTGTTAACCACTGTACCACTGTGTCGCTCCCACCTCAGAATAGGCATGTTTAAAAGTTGCCTGAACATGACTGAGTGTGCACAGTGCAAAATATGAAGGATGAGAGTACAGATGCAAAACTTCTAATTGCAGGTGTCTCAAACATTAGAATAACACAAATGCAAGTTTAGGAGTATTATTTTTTTGTTTGTTTTTTTTAAAGAAAATGTGTGCAATGGTGAATTCTGCCACTAAATTAAAGGAAAATCAGTGTGTGTGTGTGTGTGTGTGTGCGTGCGTGCGTGCGTGTGTGAATGAAAGGCTTCACAAGCACACTGCATGGAAGATAAAGAAGAGTATGGAAAGGGACCAGCTAAATAGAGGAAGAATCGTATGACTTACAAAGAGCTGACATGTAAACAAAGCACATCATAGCATGCACCAGAGTCCGGGTTCAGTCTGACTAAGTGGACACTGTTATTTAGCTCATTAAAGAGCTCCGGCAGGTTTCAGTGATGAACAAACAGTACATGAGCTCATTGAGTTCAGATGGTTCTCACAGATGTGCTCTTCTGCACTTGCTTTGAAAAAAGGGAAAGAAATCCATACTTGTCTTTTTGCATGATTTGTTGTTTAAACAGGATTTTTATTGGTTTCAGTTGCAGTTTTTTGTTTGTTTTTTTTGAAAAGCATTTTGGCTAACAGCCAGCTCATTTTCACTGGAGCACCTCAGACTGAACGTCTAATAACAGCCACTGTAGAAGCCTGACTTTTTAGATGCATTTTGAATGAGTGTGGAGCATGTAACTGAGCATTGTGAGCAAACAGGAAAACAATAAGGCCACATACTTTGTTCTCTATTCTTGGCATATGGAACCGTTAAAAAATAAGAACAATCACAAGAACAGATGTTCTTCTGTTTTACCAAAATGTATCAGTATCAAGCAGGAGTCTTCATGCACACCCTACACAGTCCCCAAAGGCAGCCATTCACATCCCACTATTTATATTTTTACTTGTATAGCAGGCATCCCGATAGCCAAGCAGTTAGCAAGAGTGAGACAATACACTCCACACCAGACTGGAATAATTTGAACAAGTCAAATTGAACATAACTGTTAGCAAATGTTATTCAATAGTTTTGAAGAATCAAATTATAACCATACTATAATTCATTATAAGTTCCTCATTTATGTGGTGAAGCTGCTGTTAGAACTGCTCTGAGATTTAGCAGCACTCACACAGGCACTCCAAAGGCATACTGATGTATCCTCGACCAGCATGTTGGTGCTGGGCTGAAGCCTCCAGGCCACCTCATAGCCTCCCCAAGAAAGACAAAGCATCCTATCACACTGTAAAACCTGCCTAGGAACGGCTCAAGACGCACAAGTCTGGAAAAATGTCAAGGTGTCTGGTGCAAAGGATTGATTTTAATGACGTGCTCGTTGGCTTTTACTTTTTATTTATTGTGGCTGTATGTGCCAAACTAGGAGATCAAGAGCAATAACAGCAGCTCATTAAATGAGACTTCTGCAGTGGCTTTGTGTGTCTTTTTGGATTTTTCTTTTAAATAAAGCAAATAGTCCCAAATTCCTTCTGTCTATAGTCAGTCAGTCTGACCCTTAAGTAACTTAACTGATGTCCACAAAACAGTGACGCTGTTGGCTGACGCTAATAGTTTGTGATGACTCTGATACCCTTATTTTTCTATGCGTATGCACTTTAGAGACACCCTGAGGTACTCACCAGCTTTCACAGCACGGAAACAGTCACACAATTAAAAAATCTGCACTTTCATGTCAAATCCTCAATGAAAAGTAGAATAATGACATTTGAAAACAATTATCTTTAATTTCTCAGCCGCTATTGTTTTATGATTTATGGAGAGAAGCTGGTAATTTGTCCAAAGTAAAAAAAATAAAATAAAATAAAAAGAAATGTGAGAGAAACTTTTTAAGAGCTACTGCTGTACAATTGCAAAGCATGTTGGTTTTCTTTGTTTATCAATTCTCACGATTTCTCAGTTCTTCGCTCTAGACTTTTCTAACATTCATTGTATTTTGAATTATAATTTTGTAAAGCACCGCTGCAGTAAATGAAGGTACCTTGAAGAAATGCCTCAATATGTTAACTGACATTTTTTTTAACATTGTAAATTAAGAACAAAACTGTTTCTTACTCATAGGAAATGGGCAGAGATGTCCAGAAATGTATAAATGTATTTGTCAATCAACTATATTTCCAGTAAAACTAAAGATTTTGAGAATTCAGATGTGGTCGTGTTCTTTTTCTCAGATGTTTGTATGGAAAACATTTTCATTTTTGGATCTTATAGTGACTGACATATTCATTACATCCTTTAAAAAAACACCAAATGTAAAGCTGTATATATATCCAATCATTACACCCATATAATTTAAAGGAAACGAGCTATGGGTCATTTTCAATGCTTAGACCTTACTATGGTGGCTCTGTGTAATTCACAGTTCAGTGGACCTTGCCTCCTTCTCCCGTTCACATTCTTTTAATTGGTGCATATCCTTAACTCATTATTTTAATAGTATTATTTGACATGTAGCTATGTTAAATATGAACATAGCCCTTCCTCTAACCCAGTTCTTAGTTAATGTTACATCCCTGACATTTTAATCTGATTAGTCAAATATTATCATGAATCAATTTTATTGGAATTCCACGTGAAAGACCAACACAAAGTGGTGCACACGTGAGAAGTGGAACGAAAATCATACATGATTCCAAACATTTTTTACAAATAAATAACTGAAAAGTGGGGTGTGCGTAATTATTCAGCCCCCAGAGTCAATACTTTGTAGAACCACCTTTTGCTGCAATTACAGCTGCCAGTCTTTTAGGGTTTGTCTCTACCAGCTTTGCACAGAGACTGAAATCTTTGCCCATTCTTCTTTGCAAACAGCTCCAGCTCAGTCAGATTAGATGGACATCGTTTGTGAACAGCAGTTTTCAGATCTTGCCACAGGTTCTCGATTGGATTTAGATCTGGACTTTGACTGGGCCATTCTAACACATGGATATGTTTTGTTTTAAACCGTTCCATTGTTGCCCTGGCTTTATGTTTAGGGTCGTTGTCCTGCTGGAAGGTGAACCTCCGCCCCAGTCTCAAGTCTTTTGCAGACTCCAAGAGGTTTTCTTCCAATACTGCCCTGTATTTGGCTCCATCCATCTTCCCATCAACTCTGACCAGCCTCCCTGTCCCTGCTGAAGAGAAGCACCCCCAGAGCATGATGCTGCCACCACCATATTTGACAGTGGGGATGGTGTGTTCAGAGGGATGTGCAGTGTTAGTTTTCCGCCACACATAGCGTTTTGCATTTTGGTCTCATCTGACCAGAGCACCTTCTTCCACATGTTTGCTGTGTCCCCCACATGGCTTGTGGCAAACTGCAAACGGGACTTCTTATGGTTTTCTGTTAACAATGGCTTTCTTCTTGCCACTCTTCCATAAAGGCCAACTTTGTGCAGTGCACGACTAATAGTTGTCCTATGGACAGATTCCCCCACCTGAGCTGTAGATCTCTGCAGCTCGTTCAGAGTCACCATGGGCCTCTTGGCTGCATTTCTGATCAGCGCTCTCCTTGTTCGGCCTGTGAGTTTACCTGGACGGCCTTGTCTTGGTAGGTTTACAGTTGTGCCATACTCCTTCCATTTCTGAATGATTGCTTGAACAGTGCTCCGTGGGATGTTCAAGGCTTGGGAAATCTTTCTGTAGCCTAAGCCTGCTTTAAATTTCTCAATAACTTTATCCCTGACCTGTCTGGTGTGTTCTTTGGACTTCATGGTGTTGTTGCTCCCAACATTCTCTTAGACAACCTCTGAGGCCGTCACAGAGCAGCTGTATTTGTACTGACATTAGATTACACACAGGTGCACTCTGTTTAGTCATTAGCACTCATCAGGCAATGTCTATGGACAACTGACTGCACTCAGACCAAAGGGGGCTGAATAATTACGCACACCCCACTTTGCAGTTATTTATTTGTAAAAAAAATAAATGTTTGGAATCATGTATGAGTTTCATTCCACTTCTCATGTGTACACCACTTTGTGTTGGTCTTTCACATGGAATTCCAATAAAATTGATTCATGTTTGTGGCTGTAATGTGAAAAAGTTCAAGGGGGCCGAATACTTTTGCAAGCCACTGTATATTATTATTATTATTGTTGCCCCTTGGCTGGGCGGCCTTGGCTACCCACTGCCTCTGGTTCTGCTCCTGCCCCTTTGGTTGTGGAAGCTCCGTCCGAGGCCTCTCTCTTCCCTCTGCTCGTGTGGACGCCAGGTTGTCATAGAGATTACTGAGTTTACAGTGCTCCTCATGGCACAACAAAGTCTTCAGACCATGATTCTGATAAACTGTATACTTTCTTTTTTTACAACGGCAATAAAGAACTTTCAGTCTTGAGACATGTCCGAAAATTTCGCATTATATTGCTGATTTATTGACTAAAGCTGAAGTGTCCTGGTATTAACAATGGACCATTTAAAAGATGGATACAGCTCCTGTTTTCCAACTTCTGAATGAGTCATCTTTGTTTTGAAACTATGTGAAGCTAATGTTTTCTGGATAACCCAGATTTACAAACATACACAGAAGATTTAAAAACTATAAACCATACAGAAGTCTCACTAAATGTGACTTCGTGAATATAGTATAATATATAGTAGTAGTTTTCAAACATCTACTACTACTCATCATCTTGTAAATAGCCCAACAACTATAAGGACAGTGTAATAAATAAACATAAATAAGTAAATAATTAATAGTCAGGAGAGGTGTTAAAATATTAAATATTCAGAATAATATAAATTTTTTTAAAAACACTTGATACTTGATACAATTCACCATATTTTATGACATGGTTGGTCAACTCTTAAGTCTTTTGACTCAGTGTGCCAGTTTTAAAAAATGCAGATAAAAAAACAAACAAAACAATAACAAGAAAAAGCAAAAACAAATAAAAAACGAGAAAGGCTGACGGGGGTTTTGACAGTGCTGTGTTTAATTCTTGTGCTTGACAAAAAAGACAATTCTTTAAACTTCAAACAGCTATCGTACAGATCAAAATCATATGTTGCCTAAAATCTCTCCTGTACATATGTATAGATATATTTATATATATGTACATAAACGCTTCCGATAAAACATGTCCTTAAAAATAAAAACACACACAGTAATAATGGGAAGCGTGAATAAAAAGTGAATTACAGAGTTGGGGATCAGCTGAACACGAGTCAGGGTAACTGATGAGCTTTGAAAATATTTATTATGGCTTACAATTGACAGAGGACATCCTGTATTTCTACAGTTCTATTACTTATTGCCACAACCACCTTCACTATGAAACAAGTGAAGGGCTCAGAACCAAAACTCAATTTACAAACACTATATACAAGTAGCCTGTTTTTCTCAGCTGTTTTGCTTCAAGATTTATATCACTGTACAAGCATCCACATACCACATACACCGATCTATAGAGCATTTAGACTTACTAATTCTTATGTACAAATATTTGGTAAAACCCTGATTAATTTCAACAGTATTTTAACCAACCTTGCAACTATTTAAAGATAAAACACGTGAATATTTCAAAATACTTAATACCCAAAAGAAAGCAAAAAAAAAAAAAAATCAAAAACAAAAACAAAAGAAAGAGAAAAAACCTGCTTTTTCCTTCTTTGATCCAAAAACACTCAGTGGCTTCAGAAGTACAGCATTTCACTTTAAGTACACAAGAATACTGTGCCAGGGCTGTTTTGAGGCAGGTTAAATACTATAGGTGAGTCAGTTCTTAACCCGTCTCTGAATACTGTCACGTACTTGCTGCAGGTTGATGCACTGGAATTAAGGCAACAGTAAAACAACCTGCTGCATTACCTTGTGTTGTTTCCCACACACGAGAAGCCACTTTTCTTTAACCCCAAGCAATCACATAATTCAAATACTGTAATAGAATGAAACTATGGTCCCCAAGTACACAACTGTATTACAGTGTAACAAGTACTAGTAACAAGTACAAATACTAAGAGTCAAAGGTTGTCAGGTACTTAGTCTTTACATCATGACAGGAAGAATCGTGGGGAGGAGGAGGGAGAAAATGTCTATTTGTTTTCATGCAGGTCTCTGTGGAGAATCCAGATCTCCTCATGTGATTGGTTGTTGTTGTCAATGTTGCTGTAGTAGTTGTTGTTGCTGCTGCTGCTGGATGGAGCCTGCTTTGTTCTGCTGTTGGTGCTGCTGTTTGTAGTTCTGCTGCGGCTGTGGGGCGTCTGGATTCGGCTGGGGCTGTTGCTGCCATTATTGTTATTGCTGCTGCTTGGGGTGGCCGCAGAGACGCGGGTGTGCTGCCCTCGGCTGCTGGCGATGGGGAGCTGTGATTTGACACGTGGGCCCGATCGTCGATCGCTGCTCTGGACAGACACCTGGTTGGAGCTGCGGCTGGACTGACTGACGGTCTGCGGGATCAAAGATTGAGCACGCTTTAACGTTTTCATGTCAGTGGACAAAACTGGTGGGGGCAATAATGCATGAAATTACAGAGGAGATGTGAAACGTAATCAAGTTACTGCTTCTTACTACTTCTAGTTATAAGTAACCTGTTTGTGGTGTAGTAGACGGATTAGCAGCAAGAGTAAGCCAAAAGCTCAGGATTCAGACTGCTCTGCACAGCTACATTCAGACATTGCTTTCTACTCTTCCTCTGTTTTCCATCAAAAAGTGTGGTTTGCACCTGCTGCAAGACCGTTTAGAATCAGTGGAGGGCCAAAAGTTATAGTGATGGTTTAAAAGGAGAGGAGCTAAATGTTTCAGTGAGCGGATCAGCACAAGGCTCCACCAAGGCCCATTATAAGATAAATAAAGGATTAATTACAACTGTTAATTGTGCAATGTTGCTTTAGTTGAGTGAAAGAACAAAACTAGAGAGTTGGAAATTAACTGGAACAGGTCTCGTTAAATATCAAACCACCACTAGCGTTTGACTCACAGGCTAATGTATTCATTGCTTTCTGATGCTATTTACTATAACTATTATTTATCACAGTGTTAAGCTGCTAATCGCCTTTGCCTCTTACTCTTTCCATCTGTGGTCGTTGCTGGACTGCGGTTTCTTGCTCAGCCTTTCGTGGGAGCACTGCTTCTCTGGGCAAGCTGGAGAACAGGATCATGTCATCTTTGGTGTGAGAGATCTGTAAGAGATAGAGAAGAGTATTTCAAGCAGCAGCTCATACCTGGAGGAGTGTAAGTTTTGACTTTTCCCCCCTACTTTTCTACACAGCCATTTTCATAGGCTCAAAAGTCGCTGGACACCTGCTGACCAGCAGTTTTATGGTCAGGTGAGGCCAAATTACATATGACGTATGATTGGTATGGTTTCATGAGAAGTTTCATGAGGTTATCATTATGCTGCAAAACCACAATAAACTTATCAGAAAGCTAGCAAAAGAAATGATGGGAAGAAGAGAAAAGTATGGAGAAGAAAAAAAAAACAACAGTTCATAATCCAAAGAATACCACAGTATCTGTCCAGCATGAGGGGGAAATTTGTATGCTTGCCAGTGGAATTGGACCACTAATGTGTAATGATGTGAGTGCTCACAGAAGTAGCAGGAGGATTTCTTTAGTGTTCAGGGCAATTACTCTCTGCTAACATTCAGCCAAATGCTGCAATACTGATCAGAGAGTGCTTCACTGTGGAAATGGATAATGACCCAAATCATACAGCAAAAGCAACCCAAAAGTTTTATAAGCTGCAAAAATATGATCTTCTTCAATGGCTGATCTCAAACCAACAGAACATGCTTTGCATTGTTACTGCAGACACAAGTGAAAGCACAGAGATCAGAAACAAGCAACAACTGAAGGCAGCGACAGGAAAGGCCTGACAGAGTGTTTCTAGGCAGGAAACACAGTATCTGATGTCCATGAGTTCCACACTTCAAGCAGTAACTCACTGAAAAAAAACATGTTCACCCCAAAATTCAAAACAGTCCTTATATTTAAAATGATTTTAGTTTATCCAGATCATTTTTAGCATTAAATACCAGTCTGGTCACTCAGCAGCGATCTATATGTCAGTGCAGTGAACTTTAGGTTCTTACTGAAATGGTGGGAAGTACGTTTCAAGTTTTTAAAACCTTCCTGGGTCAAAAGTCAGTAGTTGACAACATTTCACATGCAGTATTTATATAAAATTATTAGTGCTGTCGAAATGAACGTGGTAACGCACATTAATCCGCCATCACGGTCAACGCGATCAAAAATTTTAACGCAATTAATGTCAAAAATTGCAGAATGACTCAAAATCCCTGAAATGTTTCTGTCAACGCATTTCAGGCAGTTTGTCCAAGTAGAGTTACCTTCGCAAATGGGCAGCTGATCTGGTAGTGACGGGCAGCTGAACCAATCAACTCAATATGGAAGATGATAAACGCACATTGGCGTTTATCACCTCTCGATGGGAAATTTGAGTATTAAAAAAAATATCACATTGACGCGAAGCATACGTTAGTCGGGTATGCTGCTAGGACTTTAGCTAACGGGTCACCCAGCTTGCGACAAACCACTCACGGAGCATCGGGGACTCAGTAAGTCTACCTCGCAAATATTGACCGACACAACTGCCAAGTGGACTGCAACAAACTGCAGACCTATTAATATCGTTGAGAACAGGCGCTTTACATAGCTTTGGCTCCACGTTTCAAGGACTTGAAGTGCCTCACGAAGAGTGAGAGTGGATAAATGTTTACACAGTTCTTTTTGTTAACACGAATGTTCAAGATGTTCAATAAACAGGTTAAGTCCGTATATTTTCCCTTTTTCTCGAGTCTGTTTGCTCATGCAAAATGAAATGTGATCAATATAGAATAAAAATGAATGATATTTAATTGTGATTAATCAAAATTAATCCACAGTAACCCTGTGATGAATCTGATTTAAAATTGTAATTGTTTGAGCACTAATACATATATTATATATTAGTGCATACTTACCTGTTAGTATGTAGGGTTTTTAAAAAGTTGTATTTCACAGAAGAGAATCTGTGCTACAAGATTGAAGAAAACTATTCAAATTCTCTTTGAATTTAAGCATCCAATCGTTGTGTTTATTCTGTATTTACTTCATTATATTGCATAAATATCAGTTACAAGCTTAAATATATAGTTGAAAAAAATTTAATTGCAACCAGGCTATTGATCAAGAAATTGCGATTAATTACAGAAAATTGTGCGATTAATTTGTTAGATTTTTTTAAATCTATTGACAGCACTAAATTATATGTCAACGGTCTCCCCACTATTTCAGTTAGCCCTGGTCATAAATTACTGTTAACGGCACATTTCCACTGGATTGATAATATAACTGACTTCCCAGCATTGAAACGTCTCTTTTAAGTTAGAGTCGGAGTAAATCCATTGTGTCAGTGAGTGAGTGGAGAAAGGCTTGTGAGTGTGAGTACCTTAGTGATGTCTGGCTCAGATTTGCTGGAGCACATCGTCTGCAGTTCTCTGATCAAATCGGTCTCATCATCAGAGAAAACAGACAGACCTTCGGGCTGTCTAAAAAAGTATAACAATTTAAAAAATTAATAATAGTAACAATAATTTTTACAAAATATATATGCAAAGGCACCTAACCTACTGTAACAACTACTTAATTAAGCTATTTAATAAAAATATGTTTGCAGGTTCTGTCTGTCCACATATTAATATAAGGTACTGATGCTAATGCTATTACCACTGCTGCACATTTATATTAATGAGACACAGAACCAACCTCTGGACTTTGCCATTGGAGATCAAGCTGACATCAGAGCTCGAGAGAGAACCTGAAATCATAGGTTAATGTACAGCTTTATTCATACGACATGAAAAACGGCAGTTCACTTAAATGGCAACAGGAACAGAGCCAAAAGCCTGGGTTTTATTAAAAAGGCTTATCTATAGAAACACGGAAGGTGAGCTGATGAGTACACAAACTGTGCACGTGGACACAAACAGACCTACCAATAGTTTTAATTAGAAACAACTTGCTTTCAAATATAAAAGATGGGGATTTGTGGTTTCTTCAGAGTAAAAAGGAGAAAAGAAGAGGCAGGCAGCAAATGTTAGGGCTGGTAAACAGTGCCACCTTGTGGAGATTGAAGACATGTGTCCTTAATCCGGGCTTTCAAATGTCTAAATCTAACGCTTTACGCATTGTATTTTAACAAGCTCTTTATATGTGACTGAAAAAATGCTTTATCTGAAGTATCTGAGGACTTTCATTGCTCTGTTACATCCAGAACGTCACAGTGTAATGATTTTACATTTAAAACACAAAATAATTAAAGCTGTCTGAATGTGAAGAAATAACCACTATGACACAATGTCGAAAACATCTATGTGTTGTGGTGAAGAGATATCGTCTGCACTTGGGTTGGGCCGCACGTTCGTGTAATACCAGTTTGTACCATAAGATGGTACCAGCGAACCAATGCAACTTTTATTTAATCAGGGAAATCATCGAAAAAAGCATTTACAGCTGCAACCTGGACAAAAGCAAAGGTGAACGATGGCAGTAGATAACAAAGTTAAAAACAACAGCATGCATCCACAATCAGGTGCCGGGTGGTGCCACCAGTTACTTTACTGTTATGGACCAGTTTTAGTTAACACTTACAGAATACAATCACGCCTTGATACCTTTAAATTATTCAAGTAAACCTGCCCCTCCAAAATGACAGATTTTTAAAAGAATATTCCCACAAGTACAAATACATTGTTCATTGTGATCCAATGCAGAGCAGCATTCTTACCCTCTCTGAAGGAACTGCTGCTCCAATTCAAGGCGGGGCTTCCCTTCTTCCGAGGGCTGGTGTTGGATCGTCTCAACTTGCCACTGTCCCATCCCCTTCTACCTCCTCCGCCGCACATGCTTCCTTTATAGGGGCCAACAGCTGACAGAGGGAACGTGCCACCCTGAAACTCTAGCAGGTATCTGTCGATTTCTGAGGAATAAGGGAAACACTGTCGATCAGTGCATTTTTAATCTCATGTCATGTCTTTTTCCCTGCTCACTTATTTCCTTTGGGAACTTGAGTGAATCAACAGCCAAACATCACATGTGACGCACACGCACCATGTCGAGGCAGGGGGCATCCCAGGAGTACAGCCTTGTTGACCAGGATGCTGAGAGCGGCTTTCACCACAGCCTGTTGTCCAGCACTCAGCCCACAGTTGCTAAGACATGGTCGTTGTGATGAGGGGGCTGGAGAGTGAGAGGTGGAAGAGGAGGAGCGCTTGGCTGTTACCCGGGAGATGATGGCTTCTTCTACACGGGGGACGACCACAGCATTCCAGAGACGTGCCAGCCACCTGCACATATGTGCACACACGCAAACATGTAAGCTTCCAAGCACGCACACACTTCATAGTTCTTCCCTTAAGTCGTTTCCTGATCTTTTTCCTCTGGCCGCAGATTATCTGGTCAACACTGAGGTCGTTTCAGTTCAGTTTAGAATGTTCATTTATCATAAATGAAGGTAGAAAGATAAACACTTTATATGGAAACAATCATAAATCATTAATGTGTAGAGCAAGCAGCACTTTTTAAAATGTAACCAAATCAACTAAAAGCTCATTTACAACAGATCTACTAAGTAATTCCGTCACTTATGTACAAATATTCACTGATTTTGTGTTTTTCATCACAGCAAATTAAACTACTCTCACCAAGAGGGGGACTGTGCCTCTGTACAGGTCAAACAATCAACAGTGCAGGGCTTCAGCTTTAATTCAAATCGCATAACTCCTTCACTTCACAAATGAGCACTGGAAACAAACTATAATCTTTTTCTAGATAGAGACATGTTCACACACCTTACAATGACCTGCGCGTTGTTTGGGACCACAGGGCAGGACAGGAAGAGCTGCGGGCCCAGCAAAGCCTCATGGGTCCCCAGACGGGACAGGCAGGCATTGAGCTGCTGCCAAACCTGGCTCACCCACAACACCAACCGCTCCATGACGCCATCGGGAGACCAAAGTCCAGTCCCCATCTGGGGGAAAGAAGCAGGGCAACAGAACTGAATATGTTCTGCTCTTATGATAAAACACCATGTGGCTAAAGTGAAATATCAAAAGGACATATGGGAAGGAATATCACAGACTGGGTTTCCTGTGAACAGTTCTATGTTTTTGATCACGTCTCCCTGTGCTACTCTTAATGATCCATTTCCTAACATTTGAGCTTGTTTGGGATTACAGGTGGAAAAAAAAACAACAACACAATTTTGGTTGTGATTAAAACAAAACCGATCTGGCCATCCACCAAAATGATGCAGTCTCTCTGGCAGCTGCAGCTAAACCTCTGTCCGACCTTGTGAAGCAGCTTTTTGCGGAGGTGCCTTCCCAGCAGGCTGTGCAGTGGCTCCTGATCCCAACGAAAAGTGACCCAGCGGAAATGCTGCTGGAGACGAAGCTCTGCTCCCTGCAGGCGGGGCTTCGATAATGTTGCAATCAGAAAGTTCCCCTCTCGGAAGTGGTGGGGACCTGAGGGAAGGAAGGACAAGACAAAAAAGCTGATTTATTTGGCATCATCTTCCTAGTCAGTCTCTTATATTGTTGTTATTATCTGACTGTTGGTTTTGTGGTTGAGCACAGGGAGCGCGTTCGCTGTCCACTCCACTCTAGGGCCTGCCTGTCTGCCTGCAGTGAGCTATGTTGTCAGATGGAGGCGGTGTACAAAGTATGTCCTACAACCAGTCTGTGGTCCGTGAGTCAGCCACAGAGTGAAGTTCGAACATACAAAGAGCTGAAGTGTTAAAAACAATGAAAAGTGTCCACTGCAGTCACTGTCTGTGCTTTTCATGCTTTATTTTATGATCTTTTACGCTTTTTTGCCGTTCTCCCTTTCTCGGTGAACTCCACTATCACTACCTGGTCTATTCTGGCCCACATACCTACCAATCAAAGTTAGGCAGTTCCATATGTCATCCACTTCCAGTGGCATGCAGTCAGGATCTTGAAAGAGTGCACGGCTGCGTGTCTCGTGTGGGTGAAAACCCCTTGTCCCCTTCTGTCTGAAAAGCTGTGTACAGACAGACACACTTGCAGGACTATAAACCCCACTTAAGACTTCCTGTTTACCGAAGAGCACAGACTCTTGTACAAAACAAATTAAAATTACAGCTGCAAGCTGCAATGACAGGGCTCTGATCGAAACTTTCCATGGCACCTTGGACATGCCCTTCAACGAGAACTCATAAGCTTTGTAATTTAGCTTGGCCAACGTCAGCAGTTGAGACTGACCAAATGTGAAGTTGATCCCATATAAACTCATACACCCCCCCACCCCCACCCCCAAAATCAGTCAACTTACTGCTGGGCTTAGCGCAGGGATTCAAGAGGATTTTTGTGCCTCTTGGTACCAAATTTCAAACAGCAGTGGGACTAAACGTTTGACATAAAAGTTTCCTCCACCTATGTATGAGACACCAGACCTTATGTGTGTGTGCTTTACTACACTGTCTGTATCTGTGCTACAGGCTCTGTCTGCAGCCATACCAGTGTTCAGGACCAGTGATGAAGCAGCGCTCCTGCTGTCCAGACTGTGGCAGAGGTCTCCAAGCAGGCCTGTTAGGGATGCAGCTTTCTCCAGTCCCTCCAGCAGGACTATCACACAGTGACCAGTATGTCGAGCTGGTAGGCTGACCCCTGACCCCACAGCTGGCACCAGGAAACCTGGAAGAAGAGGAGGAAGGAAAATAAACAGCAATACAACATAAAGCACCATCAATACAAAGACAGGGGAAACTGCACGATCCTAAATGTTGTCACTGCTTTAAATCGCTGTATTTCTGTGAGTTGATCTGAGGCACTTTGAGAGTGGAAGAATGAGTGATTTCCTCCCACCCGACCCTTCCAGAATCAACCATAAAGAGACAGAAAAAAAATTCTTTTGTGCAATAAATGTAGCTGATTAAATTAAACCATGACTTTTAAATATGAAGCTTTCCATCGGTGTGTCTGCTCGTGTGTTTTCCTACCACAGCTGATGAAAGTCTCAAGCAGATGCTCTTTGGTCAGGCTCTCTTCCACCTCCACCCTCACCACGTCACAGCTGAGCCCCCCTGCCTTCTGCTTCGACTGATAGAGATACAAAGAAGAGGTGGGGTGGGGGGAGATGAGTGAAGAAGCACAAAGAGGTAAGAAGGGAGCCCGTTGTCATGGAAACAAAGGAAATGTACGGTTACTATGTGCCGAGTGAAATGGAGCAGGAGGAAATTCTGAATGAGAGAAAAGGGCTTTTCCACATCAGAGCTATCAAAGATATTCCTCTGTCCTTCATTTGCTTTTTAAATATCGTGGCATTTCATTGTGATACACAGCTTTAATAAAAAAAAGAAATCAATAAGTAAATGAATAAAAAGGAATAATTATTACTAAAGCAAGGAAATCATCAAAACAGGCACCACAAATACAGAAGAATGACGATTGCCACATGACTGATTAGACACAAGACACTGTACAGGGCTTTCATATACATGATTCCCTGTGTTTATGTAGGTAATGGTTAATACCGCTCTTATGAGTGAGAATTTCACTTTCTAGTTTAACAGTCGGACAGTTCGGCTTCTGTTCTTAATTCACAATTCTTCAACCTAACCTTATTTTTTCATGTAGCCACATCTTCTTTTGTGTGCACGTGGAAAAATACAGTTTCTGATGCCATTACCAGACTAACGTGTCAATGTGAAAGCAGCAGTGATTCAAACAGTTTTTGCCCATGTGCTGGCCAAATATTTAAGAATTTAAAAAAAAAGCATCACTGATGATGAATTTGAGTTCCACTGTGTGAGTTCCCTCTATCCCTATTAAATCTGTGGCCTGTGGGAAGGACCAGTGGCTAGCCTTTGGTGTGTTTCATCATGTTGTAATGAGACATTGCATTACTGTTTGCCAGCAATTTCGGTTTCATTGCATCAGCCTGTGCAACAGAGCCAAATGCAACTTTGTTTAAAGATGTAAAGTAGAAGATTTTCCTCAGACTTAACTGTCAGCACTCCCTGACATGGAAGAAACTCACAATTACACCTCAGCTATGAATGAATTTGCTTTCATGAAACTTTACTTCAAAGTAAGACCATGTTCTCTCACACATTCAGCTGTTCAACACTACACCTCCCTTCACATGACTGGCTGAACACACACAGTGGTCAGGTTTTAAGTAGGGGTTGTAGCACTTCTTTGAGAGCGCAGCGCTCCGAAACAGCGTTTAAGCCGTGGTACCTTGATGTAGTGAGCAACCAGACCGGCGATGTACTCCTGACAGCTGCCCTGAAGCCCATGAAAGATGAGGTTACCATACTGCTCCACCTAAACACAGACACAGAAACAGGCAAAGACTGAGCTGACAAGAAGAGAGAATAATGTGGTAGCATGACAGTCTGTCTACATTTAATCCTGTTGTTTAATAACAATTCCAATTGGATTGAGATCTGGTGACTGTGGAGGCCATTTGAATACAGTCAACTCACTGTCACATTCAAGACACCAGTTTGAGTGACTAATATATTGTCCTGCTGGCAGATGGGTACACTGTGGTCATAAAGGGATAGATATGGTCAGCGACAATACGCAGGTAGGCTGTGGAGACACACCCCACACCATTACACCACAACCAGCAGCCTTTTCTATCCAAAAAGCTGCTGGACGAATCTAAGCGTTCAAATTATTTTGCTTGTATACGGGGTTCTGCCATGGATTCTTTTATCTACACATGCTATTATCTCCTCCCCCCCTTTTTAAAACAAACATCTGTGATGACAAAATGCCTGCTTTTGATGCAGCCAGCAGGGGGCAGCATAGCTGCTAGAAAATCACACCCTCCATTTCCTTTCATCTGTCCATCACCCACTCCTCTTTCTTTGCCATCTCTCTCACTAATGGTGTATCACTTCCTCTGTATTTTTCCAGCATCTTACTCACCAAATCCCCCCAATCCCTCACACTCCTTTGTGTGTATTTGCATAAATGTGTGCAATGTGCGCGCTTACCAGGCGGACATAGTTGTGCAGCAGTGGCAGGGGGAAGAGGGATTCCAGAGCCAATTCATCGAGGCATGACTCAGACAGACCTGTCAAAAAAACCCCCACAGATGCACAAATAAATCCTCAAATCCAATCTGCTTCACATGCGAGGCTCCTCTATGCGAGCCGAACCTCAAGGTGCCCTTGGAATAAGAATGTCCTAAAAACTAAAAACAGCATGTTTAATAGCCACATTATTTATTTCCTCAGTGCTTTTAGCTACAGGCCTGCAATACAGTAAATGTAAACACTGCTGTCAGTAAATCAGAGCAGAGTGAGGGTATACGTGGATATTTACTAATAGCTCTTAATGCTTTCTGCCAGTGAGCGGGATGAATTACAGTTGTGAGAGGTTTAAATCCACACGCTGAGGAATCTCAGTCACTCATCCTTCCTCAAAGATTTTCACCTAAACCACAGTTTTTAGATGAACTGGAATAATTCTCGACACAATCTCTGAAAGCTTTGTCACTATATTTAACATATCTAAACATTAGTTGAATCTAAATCTTTACGATCTTTCATATAAAATACAGAAGATCATTTGCTTCAAAAGCAAACTGTGGATGTTGTCCCAGTCTGCCCTTCATAAGGAGTAAACACAGGGGTCAGTGAAGTCAGCTGTCTCTGTTTACAGAGTCATTTACAAGATAATTTGCAATTGCAGGCAATGAGTCGAAGGCTGTGAGGGCAAAGTAAAAACAGAAACAGAAGCTATTTAAATAAGGCTGTACGTATGCCAGTACTGTGGAGTTGGATCGTTGGGATGATAATGTGAAGGATATTTCAAGACATCAAAACCTGCTTTTAGGTATGTCTGCCAGCATCTCACGTGCATTAAAGTGAAGAATGTACAAAGAAATGTAGACAACGAAACATCAAAGTTAGAGCCGTATCTAATATGGGACCACGTCTGGACTCAATCAGAACCGACAGGTTCAGATTCCATATGATTTGTCCTGCTCCAAAAAGTGAGCTGATTCAGTCTCGTCCTGTCCCGGATTCCCAAAAACCATGAAATATGAAAGGACCGACACATTTCTGCTGTTAATCTGAAAAAAAGAAAACGAGTCTGGGGGGCTCGGTATGCTTTGTGGTAGAGGCTGTTTTCCAAATTTCCTCTGATAGTTAAAATTTGTATATTTTTTTCAGGATTTGGGGCTTTTTGAAGCTTCGAGAGCATAATTTACATGATATGTGATATCAAAAGCGTTGCTGTCTGAAATGTGCTGTGTGAAAAAAAAGAAAAAAGAACGTGTAATAAGCCAAAGCTTCAGCCTTCATCTGCTCACTGAGTATTTGCTTTATTTGTTTTATTTACTTCCATGGGAATTTTGTCATTGATTAAAAAGGTTATTGCAGTCATTTTTTTTTAAAGAGGATCAGTGAGCGTGGCTGCAGAAAAGCGATGAAGCACAAACCTTTCAGTAGCTCAAAGAAAGCAGTTATGATTAAATATGTAAAAGAACACGCACAGAGAGAGAGATTTTGGATGCATGTTATTTCAGGATCAACCTAAATTGAATTTCCTTAGATCTGATGGTAGATACAGCAGAAAGCCAGAAGGAGAATACAGACCAGACGTTGCTAAAAGCACACAAAAGTGTCAACTAACTGCTTTAGTCACACAGTCTACAGTACACATAGGAATCCTGGATGCAAACTTAAAGAAACAGACCAAAAAAGATTCAGGTGATGATGATCTAAAGATCGCACTGTTCCTTTTCCAGGGTGGAATGTTTTTAAAGATGTTTGCTATACAATCATTCCACCCTGCAAAAACAGCAGCTTAAAGAAATCATTAATACCTGCTAACATAAGCTGAAAGTTGTATTTCACTGTGTAGGGATCGTGACTTAAATGTAGGCCTGAGCACAGAGCTGGTGTTGCATCACTCAAATAGTGAATTTGATTAATTATAATCTTTTATTTATTCAACATTACATTTAAAATGGGTATTGTTTCATGAGACTAATTATTCTGAAAAATGTTCTGGCTAGAGTTTTCCTTCATGTGGTGCGGCTCAGTAGGTAGAGCCTGTTACAACACTGCCTACGCTGCAAATGCATCCAAACAGATTTGTTGGGCCCTTTCATCCACCAAATGGCATTTGTTACCAGTGATGGCAGCTCTGATTCTGGTGTGTGCTCTGAGCTGCTGAATGAGCACCGACTCTGATTGCCAGGTTTTTTCGTGTTGCGTTTTTTTTTTGGTTACCTTTGAGGCGGATGGTGATGCACTGGCTGAGAGGTTTCCTGACCAGGTCCCAGGGGGATACAGGCAGCTCCTGACCTGGTAACCACTCAGTATCTCCTGGAAGAAAAAATAAAACCAGACCCATTACAATCACACAATCTGAGCACACAGTTGTTAAACAAACAGTTTACTCATATGGTGACACAAAAGGACTGCATACACAATTATAAGCTGCCTATTGTGTAGTTTATCAGCATGTTATGTAGTTGTCCTTATCTGTTCTGCCTATTTGTGGCATACGTGTATTAGAAGATGGGAATTTTATATACGTGTAATATAACAAGGCCAGAGACGGAAGAAAAGAGTAGAAAGAAGAAAAATGGGCAAAACAGGAGAAACGATGAGAATAAAAGAAAGTGCAAATAAAGCATAACAGGTCACCAACTGGTGCATTGGCAACAGTCAAAAGACAAAGAGCTATACTGAAAAAATAACAGATGCACAAACAAACATAGGATCTTCTCTGTGTGTGTGGGTGTGACTGTTTGTCACGAAACGTACTTGATAATGAGGGTGGGAAGCCATAACAACACCCCCCAGGAGACCCGGACCGCCCACAGCCCCCCATCAGCACTGAAGAACCAAGGCCACATGTCCTGATGATAACCGCATGCCCTCCCTAGATGGAGCCTCCGCAGCCAAAAGATCAGAGGCAACGGCCAGCTGATCCACCAGACACGAACCATGAATTTAAGTATTTTAATAAAATACAAATGTTTTTGTGAATGTCATTCATGTAAAAGAAAACAAAATTATAATTACAAAAATCATTTTATTGATTTCAAAATATCTCCGATCGTCCCAGTTTGCGTCACAATAACCTTAAACAAAATGTTCACCACCAGGGGGCAATGTTTTACCAGTGAGTGTGCTGACATTTTTTTCAGGAGTGCTCCTGTTCTTTAAACTTTTTTTAAATTTATTTTTTCATTCCAAGACACTGTGGCTCTTGATTGCGTTCCCTGTTGTCATAACGGGTGGCTGTAGCTCAGGTGGCAGAGCGGATCAGCCACTAACCAGAAGGTCGGTGGGTCGATCCCAGGCTGCTCCAGTCTGCATGCTAAATATCCTTGGGCAAGACCCCATGTTGCTCTCCGATGCATCCATCGGAGTGTGAATGTGTATGAATGTTAGATACTTAGCACTTAAGCTTAGAAGTGCTTGTGTGAATGGGTGTGATTGGGTGTATAAAGCGCTTTGAGTGCTCAGACAGAGTAGAAAAGCACTATATAAGAACCAGTCCATTTACCATAAATAAGAATCTATTTTTATGACTATGTTGATTCATTGCCTGATCTTGTGGTTCAAATTACATGAAAGTATACCCCAGCTATGCTTACTGTGAGCGCTCAAGTCATATAACATGCTTGCAGCATTTTCCTGCAAGCAAGCACTTGCAGAAGAAAACCTTTCAGGAAGAAATCTTCTGACACAGGAAGAAGTCTCCGACCAAACCAGTAACTGCACTGCTTCATACGTATTAACCAATTCTCATAACATCAGGGGAGGAGCAGCTTAATGCAATTGCCCTGAAAGCTGTCCCACTGCCGGCTGAATAAACATTCAGTGAACGTGAACTAAAGAATGTGGAACACGTAAAAAGTTCAATATAAAAACAGTGCGGCACATTTTTTTAAATTATTATTATTAGTAGTAGTAAAGCTGTGGTAGTACAAAAGCACTGCAACTTTTGTAGGATTGTACTACTGTAGTGGCTTTGCAATACTATTCTGTAGTCACCAAGTTTGGGGACATTAAAACGCAGCTGTGAGGCTAACATTTCACCTAAAGAGCCAATGACAGATGACTTCGATGAACAGTGTTCAGTAAAACTGCCAGAAGTTGGGGCTAAATTGCCCTGTGCTGACTAGAGTTTGTGCTTTTGTACAAGTCTCCATTTGTACTGCAAACTGAGACTCAGCTACACTTTCACTTCAACCCAGAGACAAACTGTTCCGGAAAAGGGTTGAGAGTTTTCTCACTGACTGGACATCCAACTTCCTTTTTTAAAATTATATTTAAAAAAATATTTTCACACTACTGCAGCAACAGTTTCCACAGCAAAGGCAACAAATGAACGATGTAAGGCATGGGACTAACACTGCTCCCAGTCCAGCCTGGCAGTAGCTGATACTAACCTGATTAGTGATGATTATTTGTACATTTTTCAATTAATTAGTAAAAATAGCAATAATCATCAGTACAAACCCCCAAAATATTTAGTTGCAGTAAAAACAGAAATTAGGAAAGCAACACATACATCTGAATCTAAAAGGAACACATATCTGCCATTTTTAGGTGTTCTGAAAAGCTCAAAAATGTCACAAAGAAAAACAGATTCACAATTTAAATACTGGGAGCGGTCTTTTTTCTTCTTCTTCTGATTTTAAATTTGAACAAAGATTAACGCTAAGCGATTAGTATTCAAATATTCAGATACCAATAATTTAGTTTCCCTGTTTGTGTTTGCTATTCATTCTGTTTTTGCCCCAGGCAAACAAAAACAACAGTTAAATGTCATGTTACTGTTAAATCATAAACTGTTAAATAAAGGTTTTTCATACTATCATCACGCCATCTTTGCTGTGACACAACAGCACCGATACAGGTAAATGCCATTGTATCAGCAAGTCATCAATGCCAACATCCTTACTTGGAGCAGATTTGCGTCTGTCCCTAATTTTTTAATCAGCTATATTAATCGAATTCCCCGCAAATGCAGCAATTTGATCTTGTGCAGAATATTTCTGCAACTCTCAACTTATAACGTCATTAAATTTCACTCATCTAATAAAACAATAAATCACAAAAACTGAGACGTGTAAATAGTTGCAGAAGTCGGCGCTCAACATAAAGGTATTCAATGTAAACACCCCGCTAAAAAGCCCAGCATTGAGCAACAAAAACACAAAGGGAAATGTATGCGATGTGCTGAAACAAATGAGACGTGGATGGAGACTCTCAGATAGAAAGTCAGACACCAAAAAGTGTCTCTGTGTCTTAAGTTTGATCCCGGTTGACACAGAAGACTGGCATTTTCTCCTAAATTGCCGTCTTCCTCCCCTTTCTTCGATCCCTTCCCCCCCAACTTCATGCATTATGCATCCCTCTTCTGCTCATGCTTTCTTTCATCATCAGCCCCAAAACACACACAGAAGCCTAGCAGTCGCTAAGCCTCTTTAGAGACAGTAACAGCACGAGAGACAGTAAATGTGTGACAGAGAGGTGTAACAAGAGACTACAGCAAAGAGACAAGCAGTCCTTTGCTGGCCGAGGACATCGATTTCCTTTTTATCAGTCTGGAATTCAGAGGGACCTTTACTGCAACACACGCACACACAAACGCACACACGTAACTCTAGCCCTGAATAAGCCTCAAGCTCAAGAAAGGACTGGCTTCATAGGGTGACATTTGAGGACCAAAAAGGACACAAACATAGGCGCAGCACATAGACTCTCCACATTTCCCAAAAGATTAAATATTCATTATTTCAAAGAAGAAGAAGAAGAAAAAAATCATGTGAGAAGCTCTGAGCATCAAGCCAAACAAATACAGTCTCACAGCAGATGGCTACAGCTGAACATACAGGAAGCTGATAAAAGATTCTACTGTGGATACATTTATACAGACTACAAGCACTCAGTAGAATGCTTTTACACAAATTGTCCACTTTTTCTTCTGGACTAGTTTGTAGCAATAAAAAACAAGCAGTCTGGGGATGGACATCTCTGCCAAGGCTGAAAGCCTCCACTGCATGCATGAAATTTTGAACCCAGAATGTTTTTTTCTTGAGCACATCAAAACAATGCCACCCAATCCTTCCTTTTTTCAAATTTAATATGCATTTATAAGGATGTGATAAGAAATTTCTCATTTTGTTCAAGTGCACAATAGTAAAGAATCCTTCCAAAACCTCTGAGCTCAACCTCCAATAAAAATAGCACCCAAAGCCTAACTAACTAGTAAGAAAGTAAGAAACTGAACTAATGACAAAACCTTGGAAATTGTTTTTATTGACATGCTGATGTAGCTGATCTGACTGACTGAATAACTTTAGCTTCAGGTGTAATCAGTAAATATCTCCAAATGAACAACCAGACCAGGAAATCCTGTTAGATGTGACAGTCATTGTTTGTTCTCCAGTTGTGCTTTTAAATCTAATTATTTTAGGTGATAGCCAATGGTTTGTTCTCCATATGGACTTTTTACCTGCATGTAGCCAAAGTACACCCACTGATAGCAGTGTTACTGCTCGGACTGCAAATTTACTACAATCAGAGCTAAAAAAGACTTCATGCAAGCAAAAGTTTGCAGTTTTAGAAAAATAATGCAATACAGTGGCTAATGACTACTTTATATGACCGTAACGAAGCTTCTATTTGTTTTAGTGTATTAATTCAAGGAGTTTGTTACCTTTACACTGCAAGGACAGCCACTGCCGACATTAATCTGTACTTAAATGAGACAGATGCACAACAAGCTAAACCCTATCGCACTCTTTATCCCATTTAAGGGCATGCAGCCTCTGTAATAGAGCAGATACATGAAAGAGTAGCAGCTTTTACACCAATAGAACGAAAACACAGATGAGTCCTATTCTTTGTCCTTTCCTTTTGCTTTGAGAAGATTACTGAGCCAAGTGACACCAAGTTCAAGGAAGATTAAAGGATGTACACAAGGACGGGAGTGCATGAAAGGATGAAGAAAGGATATATGGCAGGTAAAAGAAAAAAAAGAGTAAAGAGTGAAAGAAAACAGATGTAAGAATTCTAAGTGTGTTAGGAAGGTGAGAAAGACGAGGCAAAGATGCAAAGGAAGGACAAGGAAGACAAAGCAGTGAAGGAACAACAGAGGGATAGAAATACAGAGAACAGGATAGAGTGTTTCTTCACCTATGAGGACGGAGGCGATACTGGCAGGACTGAGGCCTAGTGGGGGGCGCTGCATCTCTTCTCTGGCCATCTGAGATTCTCCACACAGGATCTGGAGGTGGGATGTGAAGGTGTGGCTAAGGGCAGCGCTTAGCTGGGCCCAGTGTGTTGAACGATCAACCGACACTCTGCCCAGCACCCAGTGGGTACCGGGGAGCCCCTTCGCCACATCCTCTTCTAAGGCCTCAATGGGGCACATGGACCCTGTCCCTCCTCCTGAACACTGGAGATAAACCTGGACCCGATAGAATTCTGTGAAGACAAAGGAGAAGAAAAGCATGTGCACAGAGTGGGAAGAACATCAGCGATGTGTGCAATTACATAAGGAGTTAAAGCCACATTTACAACACGCATTTTTGCAATAATAACACAAGCTGAAAAGAAGACCTCCGTGTGATACTTTTAATTTAATGTTGCACACAAAATGAGCAACGCAGTGGCTTACCCAAAAAGCCTTCAAGCAACCAACACAGCAGTAAACAGATAAAGTACTCCACCTCCTTCCCCACACATCACACCATGGTGACTGGGTGCAGTTTTCACAGTTTCAGTTGCACAGTGGGGGAATAACCTGGAGACTACAGCTAACTTTCAGTTTTACCTTCAGATGAAAGTTTTCTGCATCAACTGGCTACATTTAATTTTGTTTGAATGTAAGCAGGCAGCTTAGATTCAACCAGCTTGTGTATCTTGCCTCAACTGCACCAATAAAAATGATGCCCCAAACTGCAAAACCTAGTTCCTGGATAAGTATAATGTGGTTCAGAGGTGCACAAGGAGATGATCCTCCAGATCAACCAAATTAAAATCAGGATTAGTTTTTGTGTGTAGATAGACACACAGCAAACACAGGCAGCTACTCACGGAGGTTTTCAAGCAGATCTTTGCAGTCATCAGTTGCCACGTCATGAATAGTGCGATTACACTTATCCCTCCTCTCAATGTCCTGTTCGCTGTGACTGCACAGCACCTCCAGACACTCCTATACACACAAAACAATAAGAATAAACAAAAAAATGTATTTTCTCAACATACCGGAGACTTTCCACCCCGACTGAAAGTCTAAGAATTTGTTTTACGGGGATGCGATCACATTATTTTTTTGTCTTTATCGCTATACTAGTCAGATATTCTAGCAGAAATGCAAACTCGTCTATCTATTATTCAGTTTTGGGCTGCCTGTATTCCTCAATTTCTTGTCCTTAGCTGACGGGAGTGGTACCCAGTGTTGTCATCTGCTGCTGTAGCTTGTCTGCTTCAAGGTTTGACATGTTCTGCATTCAGAAACGCTTTTCTGCATACTTTGGTTGTAGTGAGCAATTATTTGAGCTACTTTTTGATCTGATCTCTGGCATTAACACTTTCACGCAAAGAACTCACTAGATATTTTCTCTCTCTATAAATCCTAGACATGGCTATGTGGGAAAATTCCAGCAGGTCAGCAGTTTCTGAATAATCAGATCCTCACATTTGACACCAAAGTCACTTTTCATCCTCATTCTGATGCTCAGTTTGAACTTCAGCAGGTCCTCTTTATCATCAGCAGGTTCATATGAGGAATTATAGAGTGAATATGAATGCAAAAAGCCAAAAAAAAGTAGGAGGAGGTTGAAAAGCTCTGTAAACATGCGAGGAGTTGACAGGAATCTTCCACATGCAGACTCGTTATAATCATATACATATTTTTACAATTGTTACCTTAAGGCCCAGGGCAGCAGCCATGTGTGCAGCCGTCCAGCCATCACTGTTGGCCTGGTTCAGCAGGGCAGAAGGCAGTGCCAAGGTGGCAGGAGTCACAGTGGGGTCACTTTGGGGTGGTTGGTATAGGAGGAGACGCAGCATGTCGGCGTGTCCCGAGCGCACAGCAGCATGTAAGGCTGTGCAGTTGTCCTGCAGAGAGATAAAGGTGAGTTGTGTTGTGTTGGAGTTCAACTGACAGAATCTATTAGCGATACCTGACACCTTTCAAGTGAAGTGAAGGTGTTACACACGCATATCAACTCTGCTGCTTAGAATAATAGATGGTGGTGATTTTGTTTAACTAAGTTTTAGTGGTTTCAGTTTATACGAAGCATTAACAAGAATAAAAAAACCCCACAAACACCCAAAAGACCTAAAGACAATTCAATTCAGACTTTTTTGGCATTTTCTAATTACAGGATTAAAAAAAACAATGAAACAAAAGATTTTGAAGAAAATTAGCTCTGACATACTACACATTCAAGCTGTACTCTTAACCCAGTTCAGGCCTCAATGTAAATCATCACATTTGACTGAACACACTGGCCAACATTTTCTTGTGGCTAAAAATACCTCCACACTCAAAAGCTTAGATATGCTATAGAGACTCTGGCAGCTCTCTGGCTCAGCAGGGAAGTCAGACTAAATGAAGACCAAAGCAGGTAACTAAATATAGGGGCTTCGTCACACACTGTCACAGTAACTAGCAGGCTCCTATGGTTACCATGGAAATCCAGAAAGCCCATACATCAAAGGGCTCTCAGCAGAGAACAGCCCCCCAGAGAAAGCTGCGATCCTTTATGTGAAATGGACAAAGTGTTTAACAGTGAACATCATTAGTAACAAGTGACTAAATGGAAAAATGTGGAAAGGGGGACAGCGGTGTGTGTTTTAATGAAAGGATTACATTCTGTGCAGTATTATCCAGAATATACGCTCAGGGCAAAATTATTAAACGAGGATTAAAACTGTAGCAAAGTGTGGTTTTTGTGAAATCACACACTTATGAACTTTTAACACAATATTATATGCGAACGGTACATCTTCTCACTTATTATGCAAATTATGACTTTCAAATCTGAAAATTGTCCAAACATCAGTTACATCGGCAAGCAATTTAAAACATTAGCGTTAAAGCATCTTATATCACTTTGAAACATCTGTAAGGAACTGATGATGTAAAAAAACAAAACAAAAAAACAAAAAGATATTACCATGAGCCAACAACCTAAAAAAAAAGCCTATATAGCTAAATGACACTTTTAAATGAAATGAATGCTCGTTTATTTTGATCTACATGAGCTGAACTGTTGTGAACTTGTACTGCAGTGAAACACATGCTACTAACTTACAAGTAATTTTAATCTGTAAACAAAAAAAGATACAGTATCTAGTTGGTGGATATTATTATTATTTTTAAGACAAATGAGCATGGCTATCTATACAAGTCACAGGAAACCAGGTTTTCCTATTACGTAGAAGTCAAACAAATTCATTATTGAGTCTTAAGTTATACTTACCACAGTAGTCAGTGAGCGATCAGCTCCAGTGCTTAGCAGGACCTGGGCACAGTCCAGCCTTCCTGCCTCACAGGCCAGGAAGAGTGATGTCTGCCCCCCCACTGCCACTGTGTCTACAGCAGCTCCTGCAGTCAACAGCACCTCCACACAGCTGAAAAGAGTTAGGCAATGTTAGTAACGCAAGAGGCGAATAAACTTGGAAAGTAGTCATTATCATTCAGCTCATTCAGCTGACTAAACTAAAAGTGAAACATTACAAATGATATAAAGGACATATAACAACAATGGTGGTATCCCATGGGTATCTAAATCAATTTACGTGTCAAAATTATGGCCAAATAAAACCAAAGTGCTTCAAATGACAGCAATCAAAGATTAAATTACATTAATGTATACAAATTCTGGTAATTATTCGAGATATTTTGTTGCATTTATTCTTTACTAATCATTTACAGTTGTTACTCCTTATGGTACACCACCTGTTAACAGCCATGGGAAGACATCATACACATCAGTCTGCTACAAAACTGATGGGAGTCCAGATCATCTCAGGAACACTAAGCCTGTCAGCTAACACTGGGACTAAGTCATGATACCCAAGGGGGAAAAAAGACTTCACACTGTAAAACAAGCTGTGTGTGTGTTTCTGTGTGTGTGTGTGTGTGTGTGTGTGTGTGTGTGTGTGTGTGTGTGTGTGTGTGTGTGTGTGTGTGGGTGTAAGGATGCCTTTTGGATATCCTACTCTATAAATAACATGGTGATCAGATATTACAGCACTGCACATTCCCCAGCTGGCTCTGTGCATCCTCGCTCAGTCCACTGTGGCTGACACAGCCTGGCTCTAAGCACTGGGTTCATCTTGGCAAGACATCACAATCAATACGAGTGATCGCAACTGACAGTGAAGATCGTGTAGAAGCAGATGTTTCACTCATCTTTCACAGCTCATAATAAAGGATCTAGTAATGTTTGAAGAGGAGAAATTAGATAAAGTTGCAAACATGAACAGGTACTGCCAAGTCAAGCTGACTTTATTTCAGTTGGTTTCAGAAGAGGAGCAGAGCTAGTCTCAACTTGATTAATTAGAAAATTCCCTTCAGGCATTATTGAAGTTCTTACTCTTAGAAGTTAAACTATGCTCTACCAAACGACCAGTTTGAACTGGTGTCATTGCAGAACTGAGCAAACAAGCTGCCGTCGCTCTGGGCAGTGGAACCCAGCACAGTTAGCAGCATCTGCCTACATGGGAGGCTCCAGCTGTGCTTGTCTTCCAGTAAAGTATGCATAATGAGTCATCAATTGACAACACACAAACTGACTTCAGGGACCAGTGTGACAACAAAAAAAAAAGAGAGCTCAAGTCCCGAAAATAGCAGTAAACAAAAACAGGATAACTACAAAGTCACACTTCACGGTTTCTGAGACTTGACACTTGTTTTAGTCATGAAAGTGCCAACTGAGCTACATTATCTTTTTTTGTAATTTAATTTGTGAAAGCCAACTGAATCAGATAGAAAGGAAAATAATACTTAAATGTAATTAAATAAACACACACACATGGACACACACACAGACACACACTGCTGGTGTTGCTGCTTCTCACCAACCATGATCTGTCAACAGTCAGCGGTGGCTACGTTACATGGTCAAACCAATGAGTTCTTGGGGGTTTTAGTAAACCTTTTCATAATCCAACGAGAAAATAATGCAACCATCTAACCATGGAAACTAATTAAATGCTGGCTGTGTTCTTTGTGCGCACATCCACCACCTTTTTCTAAATGTATGTGAAAATAAAAATCCACCCAAATCAAAGTGAGAAAATCTGATTAGAGTTGAGCTGATAAGACCTGTACCAGAGATGCATTAGCAGCTGAAAAAACAAACATTTCAGTGCATGTTTCATGTTTTATTTAAATGCATGACCATTAATGAAAACGTGACCTAAACTGTTTCTTTTGTGCATCGCAGTGAGTAGTCTAGTTTCTGGACTGCTGGTGAAATACAACAAGCACTTCAGCTGGGAAACCTTTCACAATTGACCAAACTGATGCATATCTGGGTTTTTTTAGAAGTGACAAAATTGTGACCACTCTGGCTAAAAGGCTTTAAAACCATATGAGCTCACCTGCTATGGCCATGGGCAGCAGCAAAGTGTAAAGGTGTGAATCCATTCTCATCCGAAACATCAGCAGGCAATCCCGAAGACAGCAGCAGCTCCACACAATCTGACAGAGAGAGGAAGATGGATGAATCTTTTGTAGTCTGCTGCTACACAAACATGACTCAAGTTTTGTAACAGCATACAGAATTAACAAAAAGACTGTAAAATATTTATGACATATAATACAAATACGATCCATCAGGGCAAGCAAGGCAAGCAGCACTTCTCTAAAAGTCTATAAATCATCAAATAAAATCAGAGTGAAATTAATCTATCGAGCTCAGTCTTAAACAGTATTCTGCCCCATATGCACTAGCCTTTAAATTACTATATTATCTTATAGCAACAGTTGCCTACTGTGTCTGGACCTCTGCTTGCCCCAGTTCTACCGCAATCTAAATTTGATGGTTATGTCCGTGTCCTGTTAACAGACTCAAGCTGGGCAGGCCAAGAGGCCACAAGCTTGTTTGTTTGCACATCTGCATTAGGGCTGTGTGATATGACCAAAATCTCATAACCCGATATAAGAATTCTATTGTCCGATAATGATATAAATCACAACATTTTCTGTAAATTCTGTGAATCTCCGGCAGCTCGACTTGCGGCAAGTGTTTCCAGCTGTGCGTCATGTAGCTGGAGTCGAGTGTTTTAACAGATGCATGAAACTATACATTTTTAGACATAAGTTGTAAAGGCCGCAGTTTTCTTAGTGAGTATTTATTACACGGTGTGCTGCGGGGAAAAGCCTGTTCTAACGTTTGAGTCTAAGGTTTATTTTTTAGCACCTGGCGGCTCTTTTTTAATTCTCATCCGATAATAATCTGCTCTTTCACGTGATTCAGTTTATTTTGAAAAGTCTCAACAGGATCTTGAGCTTTATTGTGAAAGGTTTATGTGGAACATAAACAAGCGGACACGCGATGCTGTTACCATCGTTGTTGCCAACCACAACGCATAAAAACAGGCGCTTGTCCGTCTGTAGTGTGGTTATATTAAATATAAGAGAAAGAGAGAACTTTAAGAAATTAATATAGCCACTACAGTGACCATCACAACGATGAAAAAATATTGCCGTAAACAGTTTATTTTGCGACACCACGGAACAAACGATAGCGTAAAATGAAACGATAGACGTTTTTATATTGTCATCCGATATATATCGTTATATCAAACGGCCCTAATCTGCATTGTTGATAAACTTGTGACAGGAAAGTGATGGGAGACAAGTAGACTAGAGAAGGTGCTAGAGGCTCTGCTTTCACTGTTTGGAGATCAGTTACCATCTGTGTTTGTGAAAACAGTGCTGTCATTAGCAAGGACAGTCACACAACAAGCACAAAGAACTGTGCAAGTCTTGAACTATCCTTCAATTTCCACATTTCAGCATATTTTGGTTGGAAAACAGGAAATAGATGCAATGATGTATTGAAACATAAGCAAACACAAATGGAAATACAGTATATAAGGAAAAACCAGAGTTTGTACAATTCTAACCAGCTTGAAAGTCAATATTTGGCATGACTATCTTTATTCTTTAGCACAGCCTGAGCTCTCTTAGGTAGCTTTCCAATACATTCTTTAAGCAGCCTTCAGGAATCGGTCTTAGGGTTCTTCAAGAACATTCCAAAACTCTCCTTTTAATGTTGACGGCCTTTTGTTCCACCCTGTCTCGATGATCCCACGCTGCTTTAATAATAGTGAGTTCAGACTTCTGTGGAAGCCAACCCATGCTTTTATGCACTGGCAGTGCGTTTGTGATCTTTTCTTACTGAAAAATGAAGCCAATCAGACACTTTCCAGATGGCATAGCTTTGCAGATTAAAATCTAACAGTACTTTTCTGGGCTCATATTTCCACCAATTTAACAAGATTCTAGTGGTGCAACGGATCACGGATGATTCGTAATCCGAACCGATCCCACTCCACGGTTCGGCACGCACGTGATCCGAAGATTCGAAAAAGAAGGGAAAAAAAGTATGTGTATGGTGCGCGTGGTGGGTCTGTCAAGCGTATGGCCAGCACTAGCGGTCCAAGTGGAGGAGCAGAGAAGTTTGCGGTATTTAAGCAGCCCTTTGCTGCCCAGTCCGACCGGCCTAAAGCTATTACAAAAGCTATTGGGGTGTTTAGCTGCAGACGGGAGGCCGTATTCCCTTGTGCAAAACAAGGGGTTTAAACTATGATGAACGTGCTTAGCCACGCTATGATATCTCGTTCGCGTCCACTTTAGTGGCAAGATCGTTCCAAGCATGTATGAGCAGGAAAAATTTTAAGTTATGGCTGAACTGTCCCAGGCATCTTCTGTTGCCCTAACTACTACAAATGGGTGGACCTCCAGGGCAACGGAAAGCTACGTGACCGTGACAGCTCATTATATCACAGCAGAGTGCGACATAATGAGCAGTATGTATTATTGTAGGGTCTACCTTACAATATAAAGCGCCTTGAGGCGACTGTTGTTGTGATTTGGCGCTTTATAAATAAAATTTAATTGAATTGAATGGTAGATACAAAGCCCTGTACTGCCCTATATTGTACCATAATTTTTTTTTTAAATAATTGCGTGGAATGAGTCTTGAATTGAATGCTTTTAACAGGCAAAAAATATTTCAATAAGTAAATAAGTAAATGTAAAATTTTTGTCTTTTTTCTTTTTTTGCTGATCTGAAAATTTATCCGATCCGTGACTTAAAACTGATCTGATCCGAACGGTGAGATTCTTGATCCGTTGCACCACTACAAGATTCCCAACACCACTGCCTGAAATGCAGCCCCACACCATGTTAGTTTCACGGCTGTAGATTGGCTGTTGTATCTCTGTCTTGACCACCTCTGTAAGTATTGACAATTTGAAACAAGCTTTGATTCAAGCCTCTACAAGACATGTTGCCATTGATTTTTTTAGTCCAGCTCTATTGTAATTTGACACACACAGAGAAAGTACTACAATGTCAGAAAACCTACTATAACATCTCAGAGTGAGAACCACAGTGTACACTGAACTCAGAGCATAGAAGCCACTTTATCTTGTTGCCATGGATACTGTAGGTAGTGTAATATGGATGGTATCGCTGGACAAAAAGAAGCAAAACAATTATGAGAGAGGACTTCTATGAATCACTGAATCCCTTCGCAGTTATTGAATTGGAATTTTAAAAAAGAAACTTGTGTATTTATTACAAAGACACAGTTTTGTGTTACAAAGACACTTCACTCCAAAAATCTTTTTCATTTTGTAGAGCATTTGTCCATATAGATTTTGTTTTAAATGGGGGGGCGGTGCTCAGGTTTGGGGTAACTGATGTACAAATATCTACCTAAAATCAACCAATTGGCACTGTTTTATGCCAAAATGTATGTGTGTTTATAAAAATATATCAGAAATCATGAGCCAGTAACTCAACATTCTATAAACCTTGGGAGGCCAGTTTCAAGTACACACACACACACACACACACACACACACACACACACACACACACAGTGTCCCTGTGCAGAAGGAATGAGAGGTTCATCTTAGCATGACATCATGTAAACATTGATAGTGTTTGATTAATGCTAGCAAAATGCACGTGTGTGTTGGTTGGTGCATCCAGGTCATGATTCTGGGAAAGGCATGTAAACAATGGTGCTGAGTTTTTCCATTTCATGTTTGGAGCTTTGTGCAATCCATGACAAGTGCCCTAGTTCCACTATTTTCATGTGAAAGCAGTCATTTCTAAAACCCTTTCATCTTTTGAAATAAAACGAATAAGTGAGTGTGAATGTGAGAGTGAATGAATAGTGGTATTGTAAAGCGCTTTGGGTGCCTTGAAAAGCGCTATATAAATCCAATCCATTATTACAGTTTTTTACAGACGCTAGGACACATTTCCCAATACTTAGGTCACTTTTGCAAAACACTTCACACAATCCTCCTAACTGACCATCAGCTTGGCAAAGCAGTTCATTCCACATTCAAAATGCACTACAACTACCAAAACACTTTATTCAGGTCTCAAATAACCTCATTCTTCCAGAACACTAGCAAAGGTTGACAGCCGACAAACACACTTTGTCACCCACAAAACAATGACCTAAAAAACACTAACAACATGTAGCATTACACAGTGTTTTCTTGTGTAAAACAAGGACACATCTCTGTTTATAATTTCAATATATGTTACTGGAATGAATCAGACATCATGCAGAATTCGTTAATATTTGTTTCTGTATTTTTATTTTTTTGCACTAAGTAATCCCAAAATATAAGAATTTGTATACACACCATCCACTGATACACATACAATAGTAATGCTAATCTACTCGGTCTTCTCTATTTGGCCACAGGTTCTCATCCACATCACATCTTATGTCATCTAGGGCAATACACCTAGGAAATAATCTTCTGGCATGCCAGAATTGAAGGAGTTGAAAAATTGAAGGAGTAACACCTGTGTAGATGTTCATCTACAATGAGAATCAGCTGTGGCTGGTTAAACTGCATTTTTAGATTTAAAATATGTTTCAATAAAATATTGCTGTTGGATTTTGCTGTCTTTTTAAGTTTTGCATTATGTTATTGTTTTGGCCATAAGTTTAACAGTTTTGAAAACAGTATGTAAGCACATGCAAAATGTCCTGTCCGTACAAAGATTTTTGGCAGTTGTTGTGTCTGAGTGAGAAGATAATCCATGAAATTTGAGAGATGTAGTCATTGAATGCATTTTGTGCCAAAACAATGATAACTGGTCCTCAGTTTAGCCCACATAGACTTCTGTTGTGCTCACTGTGTGAGGAGTTTTGCAAACGTGACCTAAGTATTGAGAAATGTGTCCTAGCGTCTGTAAAAAACTGTATTATTATAATAGCGATTATCAGCTACTACGGACCAGAAATTTAATCTCCAGAAATATGCTACAAGAAAAGGTGTTGTTATCTTAAAGTCACGGGTTTAACGAGTAACTCTGTCTTATGCATTTGTTTGGCTTGGGTAGGGCTGTGCAATATGATCAAACTCTCATATCCCGGCTTGGGTGTATTTACTCTGTCCGAGTTCTCTGTTCAGTCTGATGATAGTCTGCGTATACCTGTGAAGATGAGAACTGGGCCCTATGTGAACAGCTGCTTTCTCTGCCCACTCTCTTTGTTTCCCTCTCTGTCGCACAAGACCGTTTTCTGTTTTCACTTTGTTTTTGGTGAATAAACTGTTCATCTTTGAATCTAACCTTGTGCTCTGTCCTGGGTTGTTGGAGGCTTTTTGAGCCAGCCATATTTAAAACATATTTGAAACAGGGAACTCAAACCAACTCTCCCTTTTAACATTTATCATAGAGTTTCTATCACCAGATCCTCCGAAATGTCCAATATTCTGAAATATTGCAAATATTGGACAAAGAAAGGACAATAAACTAAAAACAATATCAATTTGTTTTCACACGAGTGTTAGCTATAGGGGTGGTTTAAAAAAAGTTGTACTGTTATTGTACTGTCAATCTTAAACGAAATAGAAAGAAAATCCCATTAAAATGTTGTATGTTTAAAAAAAAAGCAATAAAGGAAACCACTAATGAGATCCTACAGTTTTGAAAGCTTGTACTCTCTGTTTGCCAAAACAAAATGTTAAAGTACCTGCAGGTATGTTGTGGTATATGTTCCCTTATCAAAGTCTCAACTACGTATATATAGTCCAAATACACAAATGTGCCTTTAGCTTTGGAAATGTCCAATTTGTAGAAGAGTGAAGGAGGATAAGTAAAGGGCATTATTCAAATAATTAGATCAAATCAGAAGGAGAGCTCTTATGTGCATTTGGGTATTTCTGAGAGTGTCCTCTCTGTGGTGGCACACCTAATATAAGCCTTCAGTGCAGCTGTCCTTCAACTGCATTTGTCATGTTCATGGATCAATGATCCTCAGCTGACAACTGGGTATTATTAAACATCTCAGCAGGGAAGCAGATCATAAAAGGCCTGCATGTCTGTGTGTCATTATTCTGCATGCATTAATTATTCTGTTTTTGTATGCAGGGTACTGTGTTTGTGTCAGGTGGATGAGCATATACTCTGTGCTGAGGTTACAGCCTTGACATGAAAGGCTCACAATCTCACTTAATGGCAGCCAACATAATGCGATGAGTCACAGCTCACCCGCACATGTCTAAGTGTTTATCAGCATCAGGCCTTTGTCCTAACTACATCTTCATACAGCTGCTGCAAAGAGCACGTCCTGCCACTGCTATGCTACACCTTATGACCTAACTCAGCAGTTCCCCTTAGAATGTTTCAGTTCATGGTTTTGGCTTCCCAGCTCTTGCTTTTCTGTTTTAGTATACTTTCCTTTGGGTTACAGCTGTCAACTCTTTTCAGTACGAAGACCCTAATACTGTCACTCTATACCTGCTTCTCACCAACAAACAGCAGAGAATGTCCGAAATTGGCTGGTGAAATTGGGGAACAATTAGCAAGCTAGGCAGCTCCCTTTGAAAGTGGAGGAGACCAAACCTGAGCTAAAATCACTCCAAATACATGCAGTTTTACTAAATACACAGTGGATGTAAAACAAAGGAAACGTTTGCAAATAAGCTCATCTTTTTGCTAGGTTTTGGGCCTAGAGATTCTTATTGAGATAAAACTACAAATACACTGGTGCCAAACACCAACACTTTTATTAAAACATGCAGGCACTCTAAATGGTATACCTTAAGATTTGACTGATTTTTCTGATTTACTGTTTTTTACTGATTTCTGTGAGAATGTGAATGTCAATGCGAACCTGTCCAACTCAGTTTATGGAAGTGACAGCCAAGTGAAACTGAATAATTAAACTGATATGTTACTTGGGCTTTTTACCAGTTTATTTGACCAGTTTAATCACTTACACTGTCAGCAGAGTATTAGCTGCAGTAAATACAAGAAGGCTTTGTGGTTAAACTGTTTTACAGTTTTTAAGTAATGTCACAACTACATACTTTTACAAGAAACAGGAAAAGGGCAGCAACTCAGTCACTAAATCAGTTAAGCCTAATTTGTGGAGGCAAATGAACAAAGCCTTTGTGTTGTTCCATATGGTCACATCTGAGTGAGGAACCCTCTTCAGCGTCTTATTCAAATGCAACTCCTAGATGGCTGCTTACAGGAAAGGAAAAGCATTATTGTAGTCGCATATCTCGCAGTTAATTCAACCTCTAGGGCCTTTATCGAGTTTGCTTGTTCATTTTATTCCATCCCACGGCACCCATGAAGGCACAGGTCCACTAACAGAACTGTGTGCTTGTTAAAATACACGGTGAATAGAAATGCTGATAAGCTAGAAGTTATTTGAAATGGGACAAGAAAAACATCTGAGTAACCGAAGCTTAAACTAATATTAAAGGCTTCAAAATAGACAAAAGCAAACAAGAACAAACCTCAGTTGATAAACCGTCTCTCAGAATGCAAATCACACTTTCAAAGCCATTACCTTTTTATTTTACTTTAATGAGCAGAAAAAAGAAAATACTAGGAGCAGAAGGAAAAATGCACTGTTTAACTATGGTGCACGCTATTTACATATACAATGTCATTAACTAGACAACTCACTGAAAACCTTATGCATCATTGTGATCAGCAGTTCAGCACAATCAATCCAGTGTTAATTCTTTGTTTGTATTTTAGCCTATCACCTTTTATTCACAGTCAATACAAATCATCACGAGCTCCTTAACTCTTTAACGATCAATAAATAAGTCAGCCCGTCAGCCAACCACTCACCAAACCTCACATTAGATCTCCATTGACAGTGGGCGAACACACTATATTAAATTTGCCAAAAAGATTAAAAAAAAAAAAATCTGAGTCTAAAAGCCACACTATCCATCTACATCTCCCAAGCTGCAAAAAAGTATCAAATTCAAACAGAGCTAAATCAGATTCAGACACCAGGGCCCTATTTCAGGAAGCCGGTTTAGTGCAAACTCTGAGTAAGTATACCCTGAGTTAACGAAAACTCTGGGTTTTCGGTTTCACAAAGCGAGTTTAGATTAATTCTGAGTGAGTTACTATGACGACACACTCCGTGAAGCTAACCTGCCCCCTAGCAGGTTTACTTCAACTAACCCTGACCTTCTCCGCCTCTTTGTCGGAAACCTGACTGTAGGAAGTGTCAGACATGGCGTGCCCCTTCCTTGAAGAACCAGTAGATGTTGAAGCCCAAATTCTCCGCAGAGCTCTCCGCGTTTGGATATTTTATCATTTCCTGATGATTTCCTGTGTGAACGTTACCGTTTTTCAGCACAATCTATAATTGATTTGAATAACATGCTCAGGCCTAATATTGCTCATGTGACACATCGCGGACATTCTCTCAGTTCTGTACATATTATTTGTATTGCACTTCGGTTTTTTGCAAACGGAAGCTTTCTGTATAATATTGGTGACGCTGAGCACGTTTCCAAGGCTACCGTCTGTCGGGCAGTCAGGAATGTTACAGTTGCACTGAAACGTCTCCTGTACTCGTTTGTGGTGTTCCCCGGTCACAGACCCACAAGATTTATCAAAGAGGGATTCCACAAAATTGCAGGTATCAGGATGAACGAAACTTAATTCATGATGTGGTGATACTTGAACTACTACTTAAATGTTACATTTATTCTCACGGTTCCCAGGCGTGATTGGCTGTACAGATGGCACTCACATTCCAATCATTGCTCCTTCAGTAAATGAAGGAGACTATGTAAACAGGAAGTCTTTCCACAGCATTAATGTACAGGTACATAGTTCCCTGTAGCATTTCAAAGTAACAAATTATTTCATTATAGTAATGGATGCTAATTTGTGTTCTCTGCACTGTGAAGATCATATGTGATGCTGCCAACATTATCACAAATGTGGAAGCCAACTGCTCAGCCTCTGTGAGTGGTGGTGGTGGAGGACCCCCACCTGTTTTTCGGGCCTCCGCTTTTTTTCTAGTGGCTATAACGGGTCACATTTGAGCATACAGAGTAAGCAAATATGTACTTGTAATGTGCTCAGATAATTTCAATAAGTGCTTACAGAGGGGAAATTAATGTAGCCTCTAACTGCAATTGATTTACATCGGACAAACAGACCAAGCACTATGGCTCATAATACAATTACACCTTACCTGTTTGGACTATATTTTTATATTTCATTTTTACTTGCTGCCAGGAACGTTTGGGGCCTGTTGGGTTGCACCTGCGCTCACATCACATCACAAAATAAAATGTATGAAATAAAAAATAAAATAAAATAGAATAAAATAACGTGTTAAATGGGTGGAAATCCCTAGATCAATGTTTAAATTAACACTCACGCATTGACTCTGTCGGCTATGTTTTGCCATGCATGCTCCCTTTCTTTTGCAGCTGAGGCTGTGTTACTTTTTTCCCGCAAAATTTGCATGTTATCGGCATATGCTGCCATCAGAATTTCGGCCTCAAGCGCTGTAAAATACATTGACCGCGCCTTCTTTCCCTCCGTCTCCATGGTGACTCGCTTAATCTGTGCTCCACTAATCAGGGCTTCATGTATCCTCGTGCGCGCGCTTAACTTGGGGTTAAAACAACTCCGCGTTGACTGAACCAATTGTTATCAGCCTTTCTGAAACCGAATATTCCGAGTTGGACAGTTCGGGGTTACTCAACCCTGAGTATCGTTTTTCACTCTGAGTTTTCTAAACCGGCTTCCTGAAATAGGGCCCAGGGCTGATGAATCAAATTCCACTTACCTGTGTGTCCATTCTGAGCAGCAGCAAACAAGGCAGAGGTTTGGTTGTGGTTGAGGTCATGGTTTTGATTAAGATGACTGGATTTTTTCTCCATGGTGGTGGTAGAGGTGATTTTGGTGGTAGAGGTGGTACTGATGGATGTGGTGGTGGTAGTGGTGATGTCGTTGGTGGTTGGTTCTGGTTGGTTAAGCAGCATTGACAATAAAGTGACATTTCCCTGGGAAGCAGCTTGGAGGAGCAGGGGTCGCCCGCCGTCCAGGGCAGCAGGCCCACTGCCACTTAGAGAGGAGACTACGGAGGGACACCAGCCTGCAAGGGGAATGAGGAGTAGGAACAGGACAGGTTAAACTGGGAAGAGGAAGAGCAGGAGGTAGAGGAAACAGCTAGAAGTGCTAAGTGTTGGAGCGCAAGGGTGTAAGAAGGTGGAAGGAAAGGACAGCATATCTGTTTCACTCATTCAAAATAGTCTGCTTTGTCAAAGCAGCAGACAAAGTTGCAGTAGTTTACCATTTCCACCACAGAATCCTAGAATAAATGCTGTAAACAGCTTATGCTGCCAAACACTGTTCAAACTCTTCAATCTTCATTCTTCTTCTTGTTGTGAAGATCCCACAATTTTAAATATAATAAAAACGAAAGCTGAATTTGGAAGAAACACCCTTCAGTCATGTTATAAGAGTTGACGTTGCACAGTGTGTCCATCAGAGGGCACTCTGCAACTAGATGTCGCAAACACAAAAACAAGCTGATCCAATTGGACAGACGAGTAAATAAATAACTACTCCCTCCTTAATGAAACATTCGTGTCTAAAAGAAAAAAAAAATTGACTGATGAGTATATCAGAATACTGGATTTTTAGATCACCAAATATCTTGAAAACAAAATCTCAAAAAGTCTGATTAGTGTCTAATGAAACTGAAGCATCTTAAAAATGTATAGTTTTAAATTACTCAACTCAAACCAAGACACAGACTGTACTTAATATCAGAATGTCTGGAATTGCTAATTGCTTAGTTTGTCACCACAGAAAGGAAACCTTTTAAAATAAGCTCTCAGTTAGCTTCTGCTATTCTACCTCAAAGATATTACAAAACACACATATATATATACATACACATATATATACATATATATATACACACATACACATATATATATATATATATATATATATACATACATATATATATATATATATATATATATATATATATATATATATATATATATATATATATGTGTGTGTGTGTGTGTGTATATATATATATATATATATATATATGTGTGTGTGTGTGTGTGTGTGTGTGTGTGTGTGTGTGTGTGTGTGTGTGTATATATATATATATATATATATATATATATATATATATATATATATATATATATATATATATATATATATATATATATATATATATATATATATATACATATATATATAGGGTGCAACGATATTCGTATCGATATTGAACCGTTCGATACAGTGCTTTCGGTTCGGTACGCATATGTATCGAACAATACAATTTTTTTCAATTTTTTTTTTTTTTTTGTGTCCCGTTTGGATCTATAGCCATCAGAATTGTTGTCTTGAGGCCAAGAAAGATGCCAAGAGGATTTATTTTAAGTGGATCATCATATTGGTCCATTTGATTGACCTTTATTATAATTATGAATTTATTTTATTTTCAGTTGCAAACGGGACAGACATGACTGTGGGATAGGACAGGGGGAAAGAATGAAAGAAAGAGGGGGAGAGAAAGAAAGAAAACCAAAGGGGAGAAAAAAAAAGAACAATACAAAATTTGTAATTTATTTTATCAACTTTCCTTCTGACGATGCTGTCTGTGTTGAGCGCTCAGTGAATCTGCATTTGACTACTCCGCCTAGGCTCGAGAGTGCAGCCTAGGCGGAGTAGTCGAACGCAGATTCACTGAGCACTCAACACAGACAGGATGGTCAGAAGGAAGAGCGCAGGGCAAGCTAGCGAGACAGAAGTGGACCTCCCCACCCTCATTCAGATCTGGCGTTTGGAATTATTTTGGTTTTCATGTGAAGTATGACCCTGAAGATAAGCGAGTCATGGACTAAAGTAAAACAGTATGTTGGATGTGCCATGCAATGCTCAATTACATGGGTGGGAGCTAGTGTGTTAGCGCAGTTAGCTCGTTAACGTGTTGGCCGTCTAGCCCCTCTGTATAGGGTAGCTCGTTAACGGAGATTTGCCGTGTTGTGGCGTTAAGGTTATTTCAACGAGATTAACCTGAAAGCACTAGTGGGAACACAACGAATATGACTGCACATTTACACCGACATCATCCTAGTGCAAAGACAAAAACAAGCATGCATGCTACAAACTTTAGCCGAGTCATTTAGACAGCTGTTAGCACAGGATTCTCCTTATGGAGACCTGATATGTTTAATATGCTGCTGAGAATATAGCCCAGAAGAAACGGATAGTATAGCTTTTATTTTGGAAAGAGACATTTCTCTGTAATAAACTCTCTTTTCCAAAGATGAGTGATTCCTCAATCAGATACAGGGCTCGCAATATCGCTAGCCCGACATCCCGGGGCTATCTCTCCCCTGCCTGTCGGGCTATTGTAGGAAGGAAAAATATATGTCAATGCTTTTGCATTCTTTCAGAAATGTAGCTGGGTAATTATGTCATTGGCATCGGTGAGCCACTGTCAATATGTGACATATTGAAATCGTGTTTGAATTTGCGCTTGTTTTTTTGCTTTCACTTTGCAATCACACGAACTGTGTATAGAGAGCGACAGCACTGATCTGTGAGTGATGATAATTTGTGCACCAATTCCTCTGACATCGTCTTATTAATTGTTAGCTTACTATGCAAACATGACAAGTGAAATCTCCCGCAGCTTAAACATGTGAGAGGTTGATCGCGCAGAGAATCGCTGAGCTTATGTGAGTGCGTGTGTAAAAGCAGCAGGATTTATATTTGACTACGATGACCTGGATGACTGAGAACCTTCACAGACAGATATATATTTTAGTTCTGCTGAGCCAAATAAGACAGGTCAGGGTGAAGAAGTGACAGCCAAAGAAAAGCTTACCACAAAATGGAGAAGTTATGACAAATCAGACTATAAGGCAAAAAGAAAGTGCAGCTTTATGGTTTCATGGACAAAATTATTTCTGTGGCTGCAATATGACGAGCTAAATAACCAGGGCTGCACATAAGTGGTCCGCAGGTGCGCATTCGCTGTCAAAATAAAAAACACGCACAAGGGTTAGGGTTAAATTTAAAAACTGTACTTTTGAGTTAAAATATATATTTATAATTTTAATAAATGACAAATTAAAAAGGCATGAACATTTTTTTTGTATGGAAAAAATATCGAACCGTGACACCAAAGTATCGAACCGAACCGAACCGTGAATTTTGTGTATCGTTGCACCCCTAATATATATGTGTGTGTGTGAGTAACAACTAAAGTTACATCCTGCGGTTTTGTTCCAGGAATCTGTGATTTCCTCGGCCCCACTTTTCTCAACGTGAGATCAACTGTAATACCTAAAACATTATTCTTGTTACAAGCAAGCTAAACTCTAAAACCTAAAACAGTTTCCATAAATGTCCTTTAAAGTTTAAGCAAAAATTCTAACCAATAATGGCCTGCACTGATGACAATTAATTTAACATATTTTATACATCCCTCTGTTGTGTCTTTGATTATTTGAATTTTAAAGTCTAGCTTACCAGAGGATTTGAAAGAATTCTTGAGGTAACTATTTATTTTTACTATATACATATTTTTCACATTTTTTGTGTTGAATTTGTTACCCTGCTGTGACAAACCTGAAGCCTGCAAAAAACGTCTGCGATTTAATCAGCTTGTGAAGCTGCAGTCTGGACAGAAAAGCCTGTCATCGCATCTGATTAATACACAGCAAGAAGATAGATAGGTCTTTAAGTACCACAAACACAATAGACAAATATATATATATATACACATATTATTTAGTCAGATAATGTGAAAACATACACGGACTAAAAAATTACCACTGCAAACAAGACAAACAGATGAAGTTAAGAGAAAACATCTAATTACCAACCCCAACAACTGCGCTATGACTACTAACCCATATTGGGCCTGTTCAGAGTTGTCATACTTATTTTACTGTGGCAATTTCTGAACAGCATGGGTTAAAAATAGGCTAAAGAAAGTCAGAGTGAAGAATTTGCGTGCTGAAGTGTGTCAAGACAAAAAGACACAGATTAAAAAGAGTAAAGAAAAAATGCAGCATCAAATCTCAAGAAGACGAAGAAAGCCCCAGCAGTTGTTCTGGTTGGAATTTTTGTGGTTTTGGTGCAAAAGTAGGATAAAAACAAAAGCTACAGAAACATGTATGCTGACAGCTGACTTTATGGTTTGGCTTATAACTGTGATAAATATGTCAAAGTGTGGAAGGATTTCTTTCATACTACTCCACAGCTTTGTCACATTTGTAAGTGGGACATGCTGCAATCGAATGCAAGAATTTCATAAAGGCTGGCAATAAAGGTGTTGGATCTGCTATTTTCAAAAAAAGAAGAAAAAAAGTAAGATATGGCCATAAAAACATAGTCAGGTTTTTCAGCTGCATGACAGATTCTTAAATATAAGGTGCTTTTCCATTTAAGGCATTTTGCTCTTGCCAAAACATACAGTTACATGAACAGATAGATCACTATATAATGCATATATGATATATATTAAATATATATTAAATATATATCATGGTCATGGTTTTGTAGCTTTTGCTATACCCTGGTGGAAATCTGGGAAAACAGACATTACTAAGTGTTTCAACCAGACAATACAGAAATATTGAACCTAAACATCAAAATAATACCAAAGTTCTAATAAGCTGGATCTAACTTTAATCACACCACACAGTGCAACCAATAAAAGCATGAAAATCACATTACAGTGAATATAAAAGCTAACATTTATATCAAAGCGAACAAGTTGCATACAGAGTGCTGTCAATGGCAAACAGTCAGTCAGACTAGTTAATGGAAGCTGAAACAGGAAGGAGTGCAGGAAGTGGAGGAGTAATCATTGCATGCTACTGGAGGATGGAAAAGGGGAAGGGAAGGAGAGAGCAGCCTCTGGCATCAGCTTCAGAGAGGATAGGGGGTTATTTTTAGAAAGCCCAACAAACCAATATGAATACAAGAGAGCATCGGGAGGGGCGCTGGCCTGTCTCAGTTCACCCTGAAATTCTCCTTTTGTTAACCTCTTGTCTCTGAGCAACAGTCAGACACATCCTAGTGACATGATCTAAATGTCTGCTGCTGATACTGATGCTGACATGTCTAATGTGACATCATGGGAGATGAAAGGTGCTCAGGGGGAGGGCACATTAAAGGCAGAGAAGGAGAGATAAGTTGAGAGAAAATGCAGTGAGTAGCATTGGATCTTGTAAGGCTTTTCAGGGTTGGGGGGGCAAGAACATAAACCGAGCTGACCCATGTGTCGTTTCTGCAGTTATACCAGTTTTCCTGTGAACTGATCCTTCTGCTGTCCTAAGATAGGCAAGGCTAGGATCTTGGAAAGACAGGTAAAGAAAAGAGGCAGTGGGCAGAATTGGAGGGAGATGCAGCAAAAAGGAGCCCCTTTACCTGATGCTGTTGCCAGGGGGCTGCCTGATGAGGCACGGGGACTACAGGAGGATGGAGCACTAATGGAGGAGGAGGTGGAGGGGGGGTTTATGGAGGAGGGGCTACTGACAGTGGTGGCAGAGCTGATGACTGGGGGGCACTCTGAACATGCTGCTGTTGGATGCCGCTGAGGGCCCCGGCCAGGCCCTGGGGAACGGCACGGGGGGCAGGCACCCACCTGAGAGGCCGTCAGGGCTGGGACCAGGTCCAAGGCCGGTTTTGGCGGCAGCTGGGGTGTGGCTGGTTTTAACCCAGCCCCAGGGGTGCGGCTGCTGTCCCCCACTCCCTTGATGGGTGGATGAGGAGGAGAAGGTGTCTGGGAAAGCCCTGGCTTTTTGGGAGGTATAGGAGGAGGGTTTCCCCTGTCGATCCTGGCCACCGTGGGAGACTTGAGGCCAATAGGGTGGCTCAGGCGGCTGGGAAAAGGGCCTCCCTCTGAGGCAGAATGGGGCAGGCCTGGACGCAGGGGTCCAGTCCCTCCTGCAGGAGGGCTGGTGAAGCGTGAGAGGACCTGCGTGACGGTGTGACGTGCTTGCTGCTTGGCAGCAAAGTTATCGCGGTTGGTGGGAGAAAGGTCACGAGCTGGAGGACTCTGGGATGCCGTGCCATTTTGGTCCTGTTCCTGGAACTTGTAGCGGGCAGCCTGGACACGGGGACTGACCCCGCTGGGTAAGCCGTGGGGGGCATTGCCCTCTGAGCCATTTTCTGTCTGTGCCAGTCCTCCTGAGCTGCTGTGGACGATCCCCCGGCCAGTCGTCTTTGGCAGGCTCAGGCCCACATAGTTGGCAGGGGTTGGTTTGACAGGTATAGTGAGAGGGGACTTCTTAGGACCCTCCACCTCTGTGGGAGGCAGGTCCGTTTGGCAAGACGCTGTTCGAGAACTAATGGGCTCTGTAGCTACAGAAACAGACGTCAGAGCTTTAGGTTTGGGTGGCGTACTGGTGGCAGCAGCAGGTTCTGGTCTACTAGCAGCAGGCAGACCAGCTCCATCCTTGCCTTCACCCCTTTCAGTCCTGAGCTGCTCCACCTGCTGCCGCAGACTCAGGCTTTCTGACTCCTCACGGCCCAGCCTTGCACGCAGCTGTTCACGCTCCGTGTCAAACTCTGACAGCTGCTTCTCCATCTTTGCCTCCATCTGTTGGCTGCGCTGGCGCTCAGAGCTCAACTCCTCCTGGAGTCGGCCAGAGGTGCGACTCTCCTCATCCAGGCGAGCCTGGAGTTCATCAAAGCGCTGTGACTCCTCTACGACCCGTGTGGCAAGCTGCTTGCACTCTCGGACTAGCATCATGACAATATGCTTGTTCTTCTCACGCTCATCCTTCAGCTGTGCCGTCAGCTTGCGGTGCTCCTGCTCTAAACTCTGGAGCTGCAGTTTCTCCATCTCCAGCTGAAAAAGAAAAGAAAAGACACACGAGGTCTGAGAGCAGTATTACAGATCACAGACATTATAGCTGAAACTTGAATATATACACAATAAGAAACCAAGAAAGAAATCACGCTAAGTAATTCAGGTTACATGTGTGCAGATACAAGAGGATATAATTTACCTCTACAACGTCTTTAGTGACAGTATTACAAATCAAATCAAATCAAAATCAAATCAAATCACTTTTATTGTCACATCACATGTGCAGGCACACTGGCACAGCACATGCGAGTGAAATTCTTGTGTGCGAGCCCCACAAGCAACAGAGATGTGCAAACACAACAACACAAATGAGCAGAATACAAGAATGGCCAACCTGAAACTAATAAATATATGTACAATATATAATAGTGTATGCATTTCTGGATGTGTATACTAAATATTTACCTGCGTGTGTGTGTGTGTGTGTGTGTGTGTGTGTGTGTGTACACATATTTTACAAATTAAATAGAGTAAACAATAAATAAAATATATAAAAATATAGAGAGTTGAGACATGTGCAAAACAGTGGCGTTACTGTACAGTATGGAGTGCATAATGTTGAAGTTCCAGTAGTGAAGCTGAGGTGTCTATGACGTGTTCAGCAGTCTGATGGCCTGATGGAAAAAGCTGTCTCTCAGTCTGCTGGTACGGGACCGGATGCTGCAGAACCTCCTTCCTGATGGAAGCAGTCTGAACAGTTTATGGCTGGGGTGACTGGAGTCCTTGATGATCCTCCCCGCTTTCCTCAGGCAGCGCTTCCTGTAGATGTCTTGGAGGGAGGGAAGCTCACCTCCAATTATCCGTTCAGAGCACCGCACTACTCGCTGGAGAGCTTTGCAGTTGTAGGCGGTGCTGTTGCCATACCAGGTGGTGATGCATCCAGTGAGGATGCTCTCAATGGCACAGTGATAGAAGGTCCTGAGGATGCGGGGGCTCATGCCGAATCTTTTCAGTCTCCTGAGAAAGAAGAGGCGCTGCTGCGCCTTCTTCACTGTTTTGTTTGTGTGTACTGACCACGTAAGATCCTCAGCCAGATGTACACCAAGGAACCGGAAGCTGCTCACTCTCTCCACAGCAGCGCCGTTGATGGTGATGGGGGTGTGTACTTCTCTGCACCTCCGGAAGTCCACTATCAACTCCTTTGTCTTTGCGACGTTGAGGGTGAGATGGTTGTCTTGACACCAGTGGGTCAGGGCGCTGACCTCCTCCCTGTAAGCCGTCTCATCACCGTTGGTGATAAGACCCACCACTGTAGTGTCGTCCGCAAACTTCACAATGATGTTGGAGCTATTAGTGGCTGTGCAGTCGTAGGTGTAGAGTGAGTACAGGAGAGGGCTCAGTACACACCCCTGTGGAGCACCAGTGTTCAGTGTGATGGGGGATGAGGTGATGCTGCCCAGTCTGACCACTTGGCGTCTGTCAGACAGGAAGCTAAGGATCCAGCTGCAGAGGGAGCTTCTCAGTCCTAGATCCTGCAGTTTCCTGTCCAGCTTCGAGGGAACGATGGTATTGAATGCTGAGCTGTAATCTACAAACAGCATTCTCACATACGTGTCTCTCTTCTCCAGGTGTGACAGGGCAGTGTGTAGTGTCAGGGCTATGGCATCATCAGTGGACCTGTTGTGGCAGTATGCAAACTGTAGAGGGTCCAGTGAGTCGGGTAGTGCAGAGCAGATGAAGTCCCTGATCAGCTTCTCGAAGCATTTTACCACTGGGCATGTGACATAATGACAATTCACTGACATCTTTAAAATAAATCAGTTGCGATCTAGCATACCACAAAACTCACAGATTGTATGTGCTGTACAAGCTCAGTAAGCGTCACACGTATGTCAAATATCCAATCCCCAGCTCACACCTCACCAGCACCATGTCTTTGTTATGATCTTATAAAGCAATCTGACACGTCTTTTAATACCATAGTAAACTTCAGGTTCAAATAGCTGAACCTGAATTGAAAATCCAACTGCTTACATTCTGAGGCAATGCAGCACCTCAATTGCAAATGCATTAATAAATCAAACAAAAATTGAACCTTTTTTTTTTTTTAGGAGAACAGGGAACATAGTTTAACCCAGATTAATCAAATCAGCCAGACAAAGTAGCTGAATTAAAACAGACAGACAAGACAGGTCTTATTCCTCTACAGGGTGGTTGAATTTATGTGTCTCTATGTCAGAGTCTCTACACACGGTTGAATTTCGATGACTTGTCAGACCAGCGGCCTCTATATCTGGAGCATCGCTGCTATTATTAGCTCAGAGTTGGCTTCACAGGGGGGGCTTAACTGGGGCTCTCGACCCAACTGACCCCATCTCTCTAACAAGCCCCAAACAATAGAGCTGACACTCTGCAGCTCCTATCCCAAGTGAGACCCCTCCCAGCCTTAGCTAACTCCTTCACTCCTGCTGTTCCAAACCATCAGGGAATAGATATCACCACCAGCTGATGTTGAGGAGAAGTAAGGGCTTTATAAGCAGGAGGAGAGCCAGGGGAATGCCAGTTGTTACTCAAAAGGAGGTGTTACGACTAGCTGCTAATTGGGTGAGGATTATGTCTGCTGTAAGTCAGCCTAATGCCTCAGAAAAACATTTAGGAACGCTGTACATGTCGAAACACACTGGGAGGACTAGATTAAAACCATGTGGGATTAAGATAACTCTGTAATATGCATGACTCCATGTCTCCGATTAAGGACAACTTGAAAAAGCTACAGTCTTTTATTATATTCATTTCTAAATGGTTTGGCGTATTGTAGACAATGGTGTAACAGACAGAATACTTTGCAGATAGAAAACTTCCCAGCTTTAGATTTCTTTAAATTCCAGATTCAGACTCACACCCCACCAGCACCATACCACACCAAGTTTTTTTTTACTGTAGGTGTGATTTTCAATTATCTTATAGATTGTCTATGATGATTTTTTTAAATTACTGCTATTGCTAACAGCACTCTTAATACAAGTGGGCTACAAAGAGTTTCCAGAAATTTTATACTATGCCTACAGATGATACAAATTGTTATGTAAAATCTCTTTATACAGGTTAATGGTGGTCCTTTAAAGTGGCAGTAGGGTGTTAGTTGTAGGGTTGGATAGGGTCTTTCTCCAACTTCATGACTGATTCATGGAGAAGGAGATAGCAGGACTTGGGGATTGCCTTTATTATTCCCATGAACAAGTTCAGAGTGTGTTATGTATTAACTGCGTGATTGTCTTCAGCTTGGCTAAGACCTCATGGATAATTCAGTAGCTTACTCACAGGAGGACAACAGAAGTGGAAACAGACGGAGGGGATAAAGATAGCACGAAGTAGCCAGGTGAAATTCACTCTACCCAGCAACCAGAAGATCTCTCCAAGCATGCTAAGCCTGTGTCTTTTAGCAGTGCTGGTTTGTTGTTGTGTCACTGGTCATTTTAAGAGTTCCAGTGAAACCTGCCTGACACATTTGCTGATTGATTGTTTGGCTACAACTGGGCAATCAGTGGTGATATGGTGATTTATTATACACCAAAAAGAGTACACAGCTTCCACCTTAGAAGAGGATGCGCTCTTCTAGTACGTTGCACCAAAAATCATAATGTAGCACCACAGCAACTGCAAAAAACTTAAGGAACAATCTCATACAAATCTCCATTTCACCAATTTATATTCACCATGTCAAATGAGAGTACATTGCTGTCTGTTGTTGCTTCTTTTATATTTAAGTGTGTTTTGGGGGGCTAAAAAGAAGCAAAACCGCTGTAGTTCAAAGTCATACAACCATGTTTCTCAGCAGTACTGAGAGTGGTTTCACAGGTGAAGTGGTGCACTTTCTGTTTTCAGGCCAAACTGTCTTGTGAGAATATTAAATCTGCCATGTGATGCACTGTGCAATCCTAAGAAAATAACCATAATTTTCAGTTTTACTCAATTCCAGAAGACTCTGCAAACCTAACTGTAGAGAACACTACAAAAATGGTACATTCCAAATCAAAATACCAGTCTTGGCATTGTGGTACAAATCACATGGTTAATTAGGAGATAGGTGAACTTTCTGGCGGCTCCATCACTCAGTCCGCATTTCTTATTGTTTTGTAACATTTCTAAAGGCATAACCAAAGAAACCAAAGAGCTTCACATGGTGAAGAGATGCAGTATCCATAAAAGTTCGGTGCAATTTACTTATTTGGGACCAAACTAGATGCAGAAAACCCACGACAAGTAAGTGATCCTTTAAAATAAGACCAGAGTGGACTGAAATAAAACCTCAGATGTTGTGGTACAACTCAATGAAACTGTTGTATAGTAAAGATGATCAATTTATTATTAAATTATTTTTATTTTAATTATTTCTATTTATTTAACCAAAATATCACCAGAAGCTATTCTCCTGCCCTTTCATAAAAACACTTTTTTTCACCAGTCCTTTTGACATTTGACCAAAAAACAAACAAACAAACAAACAAACTTCATTGGTCTTTTAACTTTTTTGCAAAATTTTAAATGGCTTTAAATTCTGGGAAATTCTATATTATTCTAATTCTAATAAAATATATATTTTTTTATTTACTTTTTTGGTTGAGCTTTCCAGCAGATGGCTTCACAGCATCTTCTCATAGTTCACTGACTGGCAAATCAACCTGAGAATCCGAAGATTTTAAAAAGTTTGCTGTACAGCTGGTGTGAAACTGTTCTTCTGAAAAGCTGCCTTTGATCAGCGCCGAACATGCCTACAGTTACTGTCCCTATATAACTCGATCTTTGGTCTACCTGTCCAGAGAACATAAATTGTTTGTCTGAATCTTCTTTGGCAAACTAAATATTGGTTTCACAGTTATCTGCAGGGCATGTGATGACACTGGGGCATTGTGAGACTTCTTTTTGCATTAAACCATCTGTTTTTTGGATGAGTTTCCTGTCGCAGCCAGTCCCAGCCAAACAGATACTTTTACTGCAATCCTTTTTTAATTAATTTGAAATTCCATTCACAAACTTTTCCTCCTTAAACCCCTAAAGAGAGGTTTTAAATCTTCACCTGATGACAACAAACACTTGTCAGTAACAGAGAAATAGTAAGACAACCTCTACATGTCACAGGTTACTTCTCTCACTTCCTGAAAATGTTCTAATCTTTGCTCCTAAACTGTAACATCTGATTCTAACTTCATGGACAGAAGCATCATTTGTCATTTTTCTATTTAAGATCTGGAAAATTCAATTTCTTTTAAAAGTTACCGTTTATATTTTTATGCCAAATAATTCAACAATCCACATATGGCTGCACATTAAGGATAACGCACGCACGCACACACACACACACACACACACACACACACACACACACACACACACACACACACACACACACTCTATTTAGCCAGCTTTCCTGTCAAAACACCGACTCCTACCTCTCCCTTCCTTCCACTCCTTCCTTCGTCCATACCTCCTCTCTGTGTATTTATGTGTGTGGTTACTTACAAAGGTTCAGTGTGGCTTCAAACTAAATCTGTGTTTCAGGGTTCATGGACAGGACATACACTTTAACAGAGTATTTTCTTTATTGTTCACACACTCAGTCCTCCAGCCTCATGTCTGAACACATATATGAGAGGAAAAAGAGAAACAGCGAAAATGGGACAGAGGGATAGCAGACATCTGGCTGCCCAGTTAATCAGGGCTTTCTAATCCTAAAGAGACCTCGAACAAACACACACTCAAATACACACACTGCATGTGCGTATATGAGTTTGTACACAAAAGCAGAACTGACACACCAGAAAATAGGTATTAGGTTTGCACACAACACAGACACACTGTTACTCCACTCTTCCCCCATTCATACAATACCCATGCATTCAGGAGAAACATTAATATACACAGACAAGCGTCGAATTTTCTCTTTCCCACAACTTCCTTTGGAGGATTTCAGCCTCAGAGATTTGAATTCTGTGTAAATAAACTCAATCTGTGGTCAAAGAGAAGATGCAAATAGATTTCATTAAACTTGACTGAATATAGCCACCTATTCACTACAATTTAACTTGAAACAAACATAAGCTCAGAAATTAGACATTTTGGAAAATGCGACTGACCAGTCTCTGCTACCGCAGCTACACGGCTCTAATGATGGTGGTGTTGGTTTTTCTGCTGGTCCAGCTCACAATGAAATATCTCAGTAGCTTACAGTTAAATTCTCCAAACTTTCACCGTCCACAGGGCACGATTCCTGATTATCTTGGTGTTCCCTTGGGTTTTTTCCTAGCAGCACAACTTCAGTTTATGACAAGATGATTTAAAAGAAAAAAAAAAATTGTGCCAGCCTTGGCTTCACTTGAAGACTAATGCTAAAAAGCAGCAATGCTAAACACTGCAGTAGAGCTGGGCGATATGAGATTTTTTCATATCACGATATGTTTTTTTCATTTCAGGCGATAACGATATCTATCACGATATAAGCCAAATAACTATATTTGTAAGATTTAAATGTGCCGTTGCTCACAAGTAAAATGTGAAATAATCAGCAGCTTTTTTTTATTTAAATATTTATTTCCCATAATAAGTTCAACAGGGTAGATGTACTTAAGGAACATGAGACTTTTTCAGATAAATAAAGGCAAATATTGCAAACTACACAAAAGGCAGCCGCTAAAGCGTTTAAGTTTCAAAATAGAACAAACGAAACAGACTAAATTGTCAATTCCACTTAGAAACAAAGTATTAATTCTAAAAATAAATCTTAGTTTGTTTTACAGAAGAACAGACAAAACTAACTTTTGTCAGTATCAAATAAACTGAGAACTAAAAGGAAATTCTCAATCTCTCCTTGTTGTATAGCTTAGCTTTTCAAACAGTTTTAACAGTTACTTTAGTCTGACAAAAGCCGAATGACGAATTAGCGCTTCCAGTCAGAGACTGAGGCTACGTCCACACGTACACGGGTATTTTTGAAAACGGAGATTTTCCGTTTTCGTTTTAAAAAATAATCCCGTCCGCACATAAAGGCAGAAATGAAGGAAAACGCTGCTATGAACATGCCAAAGCAGCAGGTGGCGCTAGATTCCTAACCGTGCAGAAATGTTGGCCAATCAGAAGTCTAGAAGCCTCAGTGGGAAAAAGTAAACAAAGCTGGGGCATAGAAGCAGACCCGAGTCGTATGTGTGGACGGACAGTAACTGTGTATATGTAAGCATTTAAACACTGCAGAGTAGAATTAACAGTAACAGTATTGTAGAAATTCATTTCACCGAAACAATAACGTGGCGCAGTGTGACGCATGCACCAGTTTATTGTATTTCCAGACTTGCTTTCGTGCCGAGTAGCGTGCAATTTACAGTGCACGCTACTCTGTTTTTTGTCAGACTTGAAATAGCCGAAATACCTTCACACTACGGAACTTCTATGGCTCTTCCGTTCGACAATCTCTCCGGCATTGGAACCATCATCTGTTTTCTCTTCGGTCACGCTCGGTTGATTTTTCTAGTCGGCACACTCATTTCCTCCATTACGCGCTGGCTCCATTACCCACTGCCTGCTTCCCAAACAAACACACGTGCGGCTTGGCACTTGTGCTGTACGTAACAAGTCACGCGACGTGACGCTGCGGCTGTGATTGGTTCGGCTCTGCGCTACTTAGTTTGGATTGGCTGACCTTTTTTTAAAAAAAAATTTTATTTTAAGAGGACAAGAGCGGCGAAGTCTATCGCGATAGCTTAATTTCTCTATCGAGTAAAAGTTATATCGCGATACATATCGTTATCGTTCTATCGCCCAGCTCTACACTGCAGTATTATTGCTGGTAAGTAAATGATGTGAGCTCAGAGGCAGCTTAAGACATAAATATACTATTAAGTCAATGTAACAACATAGTGACTATTCATATCTTTCAGTCATATGACCAATGCAGAACCGATGACAAAACATGGTTTAACATACTAGAGCATTTGCTTCAAGACATTGTAGATCACCTCCCAACCAAAGAAAGTCCATGAACAAGCTACAAATTCTGACGCACATACAGCTCCTTCCATTTAAAGGCAAGAATTTTTTTTTTATATCAAATCCAAAGTAATACTTTTGGAAAGGATACAACACAAATTTAATCAAAGCTTCTTTCACGCGTTCAGATTTAACAACCATTCGGCATTTTGGACACACAAACCTTGTAACTGTCTGGCAGCACAGGAAACACTGTTCTATGTGTTTCCCTCCTATAATGATTGGATATCATGTGACATTTATCAATGGGCAGTTCATGAACCTCTTCTAAATGAATAATGTCAACATTTGTTTGACTAATTATACAATAAGCGGTGCTGCAGGAAGCAACACCATAAATAAATAAATGCGCTAGTTGCTCTTTAATCCATTTTGTTCCGACGCCATGCAGCAGCTGATAATCGTTCCAGTAGATTCAGTTCTCCAAAGCATTTCTGCACAAGGACTGTTTACAAAACAAAAATCCAATTAAGTTACAGTAATTATTGTCAATGCCTGCAGTAAACATCCTGAGACGTTCAGCTTCCACTGTTGTGTCTGGTTGGGAGTTCTGGTTTAAAAAAGCAGAAGCGAAGAGATTGGATCTCATGTGAGAAATTAAATCTTTCCTTAGCAACCGTACAGGTGGCGTTTTAGTTTCACGGTCACAAGGCCATGCACTCTCTATTTTTGTTTTCAACTCCAACCTTCTCCACCAACAGAAATCCCCCCCCCCCCCCCCGCAATGGCTTACCCTTTTCTGACGGCTTTCGGCAGCAGCCAGCTGGGCCGACATGCGCTCCTGCATCTTTCTGCAGTGTGCCATGACGGCCTCCAAGATGGAGATGGGGCTGGACCCTAGGGGACCCCGTTCCTTGTCTCCTCCGGGGACCCCGCCTTCGAAGTCCCTCTGAAGTGCCAGGTAGGGGTCAGTCAGGCTGTAGTGGCTGTACCGTTCTTGAAGAAAAACCTCCTTCCGCTGAGCCTGGAGGGGATATAAAAAAAAAGCAGAAAAGGTGCTATTCAACTTGTTTACACTACATGAGTAAAATGATTTTGATGAAAAATAATATATAGAATGTTTCCAGGTTTTCAACCAGAATCACACATATAATCTCATACTGTAGATATGTTATAGAATTAGCGTACAACCAGAAAACAATGCGTTAACTAACAGTACTTTGACATTGGTATAATGTAAGACAAAAACAAAAAGCCTTTGATAAGGAATGACGTTCTCTCCTTAACCTCATCCAGTGACCTAGATCAAAAGTGTACGTGTCAAAAAAAGCACACGGGGTAACAACATGAAAGGCGTCAAACTGTGGTTTATTTTCTTCACTTTGTTAAGCATTTCTCAACTTTTATTTGGAGAGCTCTCTGCTACCCATGGGAAATGTATGTCCCAAAGAGGTTGAAGCTCAAGCAACACTGAAACTTTATTACTTGACAAACTCGTCTGGTCCCGTGGCCATCATCAGGGTCAGTTTGTGTCCCAAACAAACTCACCCATAATTACATTACAGTAAATAACAGCTAACGAGCAGGAGAGGACATATTTACGGTGATTTGGAGAGCTCAAAGCTTTTACCAGTCCACCATTAACACCCAACCTACCCCTACACAGTGCTTCAAAAAACAAAACAAAACAAAACAAAAAAAACAACAAGCAAAATAAAAGGAAGCTCAGGCCATGCTGTGGAACTACGAACCAACCAACTCTTCCCCCCTAAATGTTATTACCCCAACCGCATGACTCCACAAGCATTCAGCACTGAAGCAGGCACAACTGCGCTCAGGTTACACTGGTACATGGCGATGGGAGATACCTCTGACCAGCTCGGAAGACTGTACACACAGGAGGGCTGTGGTATAATAAGAGAACACGGCTATACTGGCATGACTGTTTCCATTCTTAACTGAAAACATGGTGTGCCTTTGCAGTTACGTAGAAGATCCTTTGCTAACTACAAACTTCAAGCAAGGCTGAAAATCTTTTCAGCTGCACACTCTAATGTTTATCATTCATCTTCCAGCTTTGGACTTCCAGTAGAATGTAAACAGAATGCTTAATGCTTCAGCAAATCAGCGTCCCAAGATAGCATGTCTTTCCAAACAGTATATGAATGCAGCAGACTGGTGATTGGCCAAAAAACAAAAACAAAGCTAACAGCGGTAGTAAACATCTGACTTGTTTTCAGCAAAATTTTGTCAAGTGTATACAGACACCAGGGGAAAAAATTCACATTATCCGTGTGGCTTTAGAAAGTCTGGGTGTACACTTTTGCAGGTAAAAAAAAGAAAAGAAGAAGCTATCAAACAGAGCTGGCTGTACACACAGCAGGGGCAATGTGCTCTGAGTGAAGCACTAAAACTGCGACTCTACACTTGTGTTGGGTTCAGTAGTCAGTGTGTACCTATGTTAAATTATTTATTTTTTCTAGTCATAGCCACAACTTTCCTGTTTACGTTACAGTTCTTGCCAACTTATCTTTTTTGCCAGCAACCACCAGGCTGACCAGTTGCTCTTCATAGACTCTCATTTTGCAGTTGGACCGACCCTAAAGACTCAGTGTTTCCCAGCCACTGTGCCGCAGCACATAGGTGTGCCGTCAGAAATGATCAGGTGTGCCGCGGAAGATCATATGGTTCCACCTGATTAGTACTCTAATAGTGCTAATAATATATTAGTTAACAATACATTAGCATAATAGCTTGCATGCTATATTTTCAGAGAGGAATTTGTTTTTCTTGATGTATATTCCCCTGAAACAGCTCACTGCATCAAATCCTGCAGGTTATAGAGGGGAAACATCTTCTGTAAGATCCAGTGTTTTTCACAGCTGCTTCAAGCAGAATCTGGCATTTATTAGCCTCAGTAACATTACCCCTGTTGAACCGGTCTTCTTTCTGACCAAAAACAAATGACCATCGATTGGCCAAATACTGCCTAACCAAAATCCACTTGGCGGCAGTAAAGCGGCTACAAACCTGCACAGACCATAAGTAGTGCTGAAAGAGTAATACATGTTTCAGGAATACACTGCAATAAAACAAAAGCCATCAGAGTTGGGTGAAGGTCGTCTTTCGATCTATAACATATAACTGAGTCAAGGCATTTATGAAGGACAAACCATTTGATGTGCTCTTTAAGCAAAAAGGAGGTGCCTTAATCTAAGATTTGAATTGCAGTTTTGGAATGATTTCACAGTCATGATTCATATTGATCAGCAGTAGAAAAATGGTGAGTAATTAATAACTAGGGTTACTTAAAGGGTTGGGACTTAAATTTTATGTGGGGGGAGGGAAAGCCAAGTGTAAGACAAAGCCACAGACAGCAGGGACAGAGAGGAATGAATGGCAGGACGGAGCTGCAAGATGCGTTTCCAAAGAAGGAAAAGTAAGTCTGCAGAGTCAAACAGTAACACGCTCACATAAAGAGCGCAGAGGATAGAGATTGATGGTCAATTCTAAGAGCGCTGAGGCAGGTCTGGATACTGATGGCCGACTGTGAGCAGGCCAATATAAACATGCCCCCGAGGAAAGGTAGGTGTGCGTGACAGAGAGGAAGAAAGAGCACGAGGAACCGAAGAACAACAACAAAAAGACCGTGTGGAAAGACTGGAAAGAGGAAAGACTTGAGAAAAAGCTGAATTTTCTCACAAACACTTCAAACATGAAGATAATACCTGCAGGAATAATTTGCTACTTTCAATAAACTTTGAGTTGACATTAAAAACCACACTTATAACTAAAACAAGCAGTTTTCTGTATTTAATTTAATTCTAAAGTGTCTATAAAATGGTTCACAGCTGTTAAAAACTCAAAATTCATGTCTTTAACCTTTCAAAAATCAAAAATTCAAAAATAAACCATCCAGAACACAGAAATCAGCAAAGTGCAGAAAATGGCACCAGTGTCACATTCTTCAGTTTCCACACCAGAGGGAAGATTTTAGTTAAAATGGATGAATCTTAAAAAAAAAAATCTTAGTAAAAATACTTATTACAATATATTTTCTACTCTCAAAAATCTTTATTAACATCAGCTGGGTGAGTACTCGGAGTTTTGACCTCATACCATAGCTGCTTATGCTCTGAAGCTACATAATCCAGCTTCAGTGAACGTATCATCTAAACCATCTTAAGGGAATCCATCTGTAAAGCTCAGCAAGAAATAATTAGGAGCAACGTAGCGCCATCTTTCAATTCAATTTTATTTATATAGCACCAAATCACAACAACAGTCGCCTCAAGGCGCTTTAAACTTCCCTTCACCTCTCAGGATCTCCCTGTAAATGCTCACATAGAACCAGGGGCCATTTAAGTCCAGTTCAGTCAGTCAGCGGCTCTTTATGCTCACATTAGGAACATTATTTATCAGGCTAAAGGTTTTTGGGTGGTTAGGTGAGCATTCCCATTAAATATGAGTAAACTATTCATTTCACAAGCCTCAACTTGCTAGCATGTTGTTTCTTTCCTTTCTCATTATTATTAAAAGAGCCGTTTATGATACGTGAGTAGTTCAACAACTTTTTCCTCAATCACCTCTGTTTTCCCTTCGTATTTAAACCTGTGAACCAGATCATCAAGATTTCCTGATTGGGGGCGGGGGCTCAGGATCGTAGGTCACCCTATTTACAGAGTCAGGGCTTGGACCAATAGCACGAATCCTTTGAGACCTCTTCAGCTGTCAAATGCTAAGCTCCCCCGAGGCTCTTAATTCCATAGATACATTGATTATCACAGGGAAGCTACAACATACAATAGGCTTTGAGGGGTATATGCTTTAGGAGCAAATCCATTGATAAAAAAATCTGTTTTTCTTTTCTTAAAAAAGATAAAAATTTAACCAATATGTTCTGGTCACCTGTTTGATAATGCTGATGAATAATAGTGGAGACAATATTAAACATATTCTTAGAATAAATGTTTGTAATAAACATGCTGAAATAAATTAATAAAAGTAGGGCTAAATCACCCTTGAACTGTAAGTTTCCAGTGACTTTAGGATGTAAATATGGCTAACATCCCTATATTTTAGTTACAGTACATGTCATGAGCCATACCCCTGAGGTTTACTAAGGTTTAAGATAAGATGTTTATATATTCTGGTTT